>NC_141391.1:167486004-167936004 GCF_034619465.1 Leptosomus discolor
TCAGCAATGCCAGCTGAAGCAGCTTCAGCCCCTCCATCATCCTTCTCCCCCTCCTGACCCCCAAACTCATTCCCTCTTCTGCACTGCCACCTCAGTTAAGAAAAATGTCCTTTATTGCCATACCTCCACATATGATAATTCATAAGACAAAAAGGGATTCTGAAGGACATCTGGTTTTAATCATTACCATGCAGTTCACATAAGACTGTAGATCAAAACACAGTTTAATAGATTAAAAAAAAACCAAAACCACTCTTGAATGTACAAATTATTTTAAAACACAACATTCAGCAAGGAAGAAGACAGCAGGATCGGACTCTGAAGTAGCCACCTATATGGCTGTGAGATTGCGGCACAGAACTTCAGCCTGCTCTGATCACACATGGATTGCAGTTGGTACTCCTCACACACATGCAAGGCATCACCCACAGCTTCCCAGGTTACGCACAGAGAGAAGGGAAAAGCTAACACCTCGCTTTCTCACATATGGTGGCAGCATATGCTGAACAGACACCAGAATTGTAGAGCTGCAGTCGCGGAAGTGAAAACCTCTGCTTCAATCCATGGAGTGAACAGGGTCAATTCCAGCGGTTTAATACCAGCAGTATGTCAAAATACAGTAGACTGAGCTCCTATGGTAAAATGAGGTAAAGATTTAAGTGATAGTCATCTGATTGACAGCCTGCAGGTCACACTGTTAGAGCAGTTACTGGTACGATTACACAGAGCCAACAAAATAACTGGTCTTTTGTCTCTTTATTAAAGGAGGCAGATAGAAGGAAAGCTGAAGTCATTTAAGTTAAAACCATGTAAAATTCTTAAACCTAGATTATCATTCTGGAGTATTAGAAAATAAGGAAGTGCTTCTGATCTGCATTTCTGAGAAACAAAATGATAAAGGAGAGAGAGAGAGAGAGAGTTCTAGAGTATATCACGGCATTCATACATAAGTAAAACACTTTCATTTTTAAATTTTTTTGGCTTAAAAAATTCAACTGTTGGCTTCTTTTTTCCCCAGTAGGAAGAAGTATTCCACTGTTCATTTAGCGAAACAGCAAATGATATTTTACTGTCATGTTACTGAACTCTAGATTTTTACCATTAAAAATCTGCCTAATACAGTTTAGGCCACTGCCAGTTTTTATCGGCTGCTCTCAAAGACATGGCACTTTTGCACCCAAAGAATATATTCTGACTGTAAAGGCATAGGACAGAATTCTCAGCTCCAATCCACTGTGTGAGAAGATACTGATTTTCTGTGCTCAAATCACAGCTGTATGTCTGGTTATCTGCAATCAGGGAAAATCAGGCAGGTGGCAAAGTACTGTAAGTGCTGTACCAAACCTAAGTACCTGATAAAGATAGTTAGCATTGCCCTGGCCCATCTTGACATATCAGCCATCTTAAGCATCTGCTGAGTATGAGTGCAGTTTTACTACAATGCTGATGAAATTGCTCATAGTCATTGACAAGGGTGGCCCATTCTTCCTTGGTGCTCCTCAGATCCCAGAAATGCAATCAGGATCTCTTCTTGGCCCCGTCCTCTCAAGTAAGCTGGTCCAGACTGTTAAATCAGGAGAAAGCAATTAACTTTTCCCTTACAATTCTTTCCATAGGTTATTTTTCTAACAGTGCAGTGAACAGAAGTGATGCATCAAGGATCAGATGAGCACCAGTGCCAGCAAGGACACTATTCCTAGTAAGATACCCAGGATGCATGAAAGCCACTCTCAGCAGCAGCAAGCCATTAGATCGCTTTGTGTAATCTCAGCCTATATGCAAAGGATCAGCAATTACGTTGTTAGCTGTGGCCAGAGAAGAGGGGAAATGGCAAGGAAGACAACTAATACAAGCTTTTTATCCAGCCTTTCACAGCAATCAATGAAGTATTAATTTTGCCCATCTTTTGCATAGGCAGGCACAAAAATGCCTTTTTATAGCTACAGACTAACACTTAAATTTAAAAGCACTAGAGAGACACTTTAGTACAGAGCACTAATTTGACAACTTTAGAAGCAGCAAGTGGGTTCAGATGTGGAGAAACATTCGAGGCTATATTACTATCTTGTCTGGAAAGCTAAGAAAAAAAATTGAAAGCAAAAGCAGTCTGCAAGATGCCAGAAAAGCAATTGATCTGAGCTAAACTTGGAAGTCCCTTTCAGTTATACAGAAACCAAAGAACAATTTTGTCCAAATCCACTGATAGCCTGTTCACCCAGAAGAAAGCAGAAAGTCTTGAAGCCCTAAAACAGGGAAACCAGGGGTCCAATCATCCAATCACAGAGCAGCTTAAAAAAAATAAAAGGATTAAATGAACTGGCTGTACACTTTGCTTCAAAAATCATAAATTGTATGTTTCAGGCCTCACCATTATCATGGCCTTCACATTATAAGCAGTGCAGCTTACAGAAACCACCAGGCCACCCACCTTAGTGCTTCAAGTAAAATAAATAAATATCTTAGCTTTTAAAAACAAGGAGAGCAATCACAATGTATGATTTCACAGAGTTAAGAATCCTTCTAAAGATCAGCTTTCAGGGCTTAAACAGCAGTTCAGGGAATATACAGCGCTACAGATCTCTACAGGATGTGCAGCTTTGTTTGCGGTACCATGTCTTGAGGTGCACTTCTCATATGAACTCTAAAAAAAAAATGGCACCAAGGGTGGGATTCTGCATTTACTGCCTCCTAAGGATCCATCATTTCTAAATGAAAATACAGTATTTGTAAAATATTAAGCATCAGATCCTTCAACTCATCTCAGGATCTTATGCAGAAAGGCAGTTCCTTCCTTGCATCATTAATTAGCATTAGCAATAAAAGGAAACACATTTCCAAAGATGATAGATACTTTGGCACAGCTGCCTAGTAATTTCATCATCTTCTAACTGTATTCTGTTTCACCAGCACAATCAAAAGAGTCTCCAAATATTTTACACAGGGATAACTTGCAGCTATGTACATAATGTCAATAAACGATACATCAAAACCAAATCAATGCCAGGTCACTTGCTTTCCATTACCCCTCATTCTTCATAGCTTTGTTCTTAGCTTCGGACAGCCAAAGGTAGGACAAACTTTATTGTTTGTCTTGGCATAGCTTTTTTTTTTTCCTTTTTTTTTTTAATAAACTGAAGCATCCAGTTACAATCATGATTTCACAAAATGAACACATTTAATGTGGAATAAAGTAAATTGTGGTATCGCCTATCAGAGTAGAATTGTATTTTAAAATCAAAGTTATATCATGATCATTCTCTGCAAATATATACAACTACTGGAAGCCATGCTTCTATTCAGCAGAAACGTAAAGCAACTTGCTTTGCTGTACTCTGGTGATGCCAGATTACAAAGATTAAAAACAGGAAAAAATTGCATAAAGGAGACAGTTTGGCAGAAAAGGTTGAGAAAAGTGACGGGGACAGGGAAAAAGGAAAAATTACTAACTTAATTTTCCCCTTCAAACCAAAATCTATAGTAGTAGTAATAAAAACACACACAACAGAGTGTATTGAGGTACCTTACATAATAATATACTAAATAATAAAATAGTAAATCAAATCTATTTGTAATGTCAATATCATAAACTGAACTGGAACTGCGATAAACTGGAACAGTGATAAATTCAGTGTCACCAGTCCACAGAAAAGCGTGCCTATTCCTGCATACAACTCTTCTTACTGCTTCCATCACTAAACAAATTGTGGCCCAGTTATATGTAGCTACTAGTCCCAGTTGCTGCTGAAAATCCACACATCATCAATCAAGCTCAGCTGCTCACACTTAATGTATCATTCGAAGGTCAGTCTGATACTGGACAGCCAAGGTAATGTTGATGAGAGTAAGATTATAAAGGAAGCTTGACATTTTTACACTAAGTCAATTCTGAGTTATGTGTGGATAAAAAAAATAATTTACAAAGTCCACTTTCTCCCTAAAGTGACAAACTACGACTGCTTCAATCATTGCACAAAACAGCCTGGGCAGTTGTCCTCACACTTTCCACAAAGAATCTGTGTCCTTCCATAGGCTACACATAACCCATTCTGTGCAGATAACCCATACCCTACAGTTCACAAGTGGAATAAATCAATCTCAAATTTAAGCTGATAACTGCTACATACATTAAGCATGAATCACCACAGCATTCAGACAGTCATTACTGCCATTCCTTAGCACAAAAAAAGCAGTAATCCTACTGCGAGACTTTTCAAATATAAACCCATGAAAATCCACATAAAGAAAGTATTAGCTCTTGATAGGCAAATTAAACAAGCTCCAAACAACATGAAAATCTCTCTGTAGGACTACCCAAGTACATACTTTACCTCAGCCTTCTCCATGGCAAACTGCTATTGCATTAGTCCTAGGCTGACACTTGACCTGTTATTGTGTACCATGGGTCCATCTCACCTCTCATCTCAGCTGGAAGGTCAACAAACAGTTGAGAAATGATGAAGAGCAGCTTTTTGAAACACCTCCCAGCATATGGACTAGTGCTGTGAGTCTGCTTCAGAACTTTGACAGATATCCTAACAGCCCAGCTGTGGTTAGGGTTTGATTGACCTTGCCCTAAGACAAACCACAAAAACTACTCAATCACATGCTACATCTCAGTTGGGATGCCATAGCTAAGAAACAAGCACTAGACATTATGGCTATATGACACACAGTGTATGTACAGCCATGAGATCAGGTACCTGGTCCATTACCTCCATCTTATTGCTCTGGTTCAGAATAAGCATGTTCCAGGTGACCTCCAGGTCAATACAAGGCACGACAAGGTCCAAGATCTCCATATAGGCACAGCCAAAGACTGTTCACATCCCTTCTTTCATAGGTGATTTACTAAATCAGTGTGTAGTTGCACTAAATTAGAGAGAATTAAAAAAAACCCCACCTATTATGTTGAACTAACAATTATTTTTTTTAACACCGTATACAGATTTTCTCGGTCTGCGAAACATGGTTGCAGGTATCTATTTTCAATATGAAATAATCCCCTAATAAAACAACTTAGCTGGAGGAATATCACAGAAATCTACAAATGATCTTCCGGAAGGGGAAAAAAAAATAAATCATTTACTAAGAATATATATTGTACTGAAACTAACTAAGGCATGTCAATGTCAGCTAAAGGATAGAAAGTACTCCAATGATGACCTGAAAGGACTATACTTCACAGGATGAAGAAAGTGGATACTCTTGAGGAACAGATCTTTAAATTACATTCTCCAGGAAAGTGCTAAAAATAAACAAATGAAGGAACATAAACAAATAGCATGCTTAAAGCATACAGATGCCTCAAGTAAAAGCATAAAACTGGATGAACAAAACAGAGTTTCAGCTACCAAAAGTCAAATATTTTGGAAAAAAAAAAAATCTTCTCTAGTCAGCTGAATACTAGAAACCTCTGGTTTAAGAAAAACTTTACTCTGACTGCCAAGACAACCATACTGCCTTGACTCCCATGAATAGAACTTATTCTTCCTGATGGGAAGAGGGAATGGCACAGAAGCTCTGAAAGCCTCTTGATAAAACTGTGATTCCCAAGGTCCTCAGGCTGCTTGCTGCATCACAGCAAGATGAAAAAAAAATTTAAAAAAATTTAAAAAAAAATAAAAAAAAGAAGAAGAGAAGAAGCTTCAGGAGACTGTAATGAAGACCAAGTGCTGATGACATTCAGGCACTGAGCAAAGTCAAGGAAAACCATAGTCCTCAAGTAGCCCACCATAAACTGCAGCAAAGCACAGCCTCTAGCAAAAGTCTTAAAATTGAAACATTTGCACTTCACTGAGCTAGGATCTTCCAATAAAAAATTATTTCCTTCAGCTTTCAGTAGAATTTTAAAAGAATTACAAACAGCAGGAAAAAGATAAATTCAAAGTCACTCAGTGGAGGAGCTAGGAATAAAGTTCTGCAGTCTTGCCGTCTGTAGTTGTGATCCGATACCACAAGATACTACTGCTAAAATCTCCACCTGCTGCTTCACCCAGCCTCTCATAATTTCTTGACTTTCCATGGGGACACACAAGATTGGGGAGCCGGCCTTGTCGGATGTAAGAAATGGTAAAAGATGGGGAATGCTTTGCTTCATTTCACTGGGTTATTTTTCAGCTGAATCAGTCCCTTAATTCAGTCACTGCACTGACCACAGCAGCATTTCTGCCAATACAGCTGAATGGCTGACAGTGGGAATGGGCATCAGGGAGCAGCATCAATCCCATCCTGCCAGAACATTTTACAACATCAAACCACAGTCTTTTTGTTAAAACAATTAACCTTGATTTAATTAACAAGTGAATTATATAGCTCCTCTTTCAGAGATGGAAACACATGTCGTCAGTAAGATCCTAGACTCATGACAAGCTCAGATCCTAATGTGCTACATTTGCTCTTGAGTAGACACTGTAGGCAAACGCTAGAAACATTTAACAAAGTCAGAATCTGTCAGTGTCATGAGGGCTGAGAAACATTTTACATGTCTCATCAGAAGCCCTCAGAATGCCTGATGTGAAGAAAATACTCACATACTACATCCTCCTGCTGTAGCTATCCTGCCTTTTAGGTCTGTGCTGGGTGAACAGGCCATTGCAATCCCAAACAGCCTCAAGTTTAGTTAGCCAAGAGGTGGAAATAGGTTTTTGAAATTTAAGCTAAGTGTTAATATCATATTTTCTGAGAACAGAAATAGTAATTACTCAGTGTTACACTTAGTAGATTGCCTCAGGTGAGAGGAAGTGTATATTCACATATCAAGTCTGTGGATTCTCTTTAACATCTTTTACATTTACCTTTTACATTATGATTCCCTTTTACTCCTTAGCAATGCTTTGCTTGGGGAACATTATAATACATCATCAAGTACCTTTTACGCTTGTGCAAGTACCCATATCTTCAGTGTTAACTCTTCATTAAGATGACTGTCAGCTGTTGTTTTGGGGGATGGAGTTTCTAAACCAGAAATAAAATGCATCAAAATGATCTCATGTTTTAAAACTACGAGAGTGGTGTAACTAAGGTAATCACTTCTCCAGCATTCTGCATTCAATACTATATAAAATCAATAGTAAGAAATATCACTAGACAAAAGGATACAATACTGATAGATTATGTGTTGATTTACATGAACGTCAACATATTGGAAAGCATTACAAACCATTTAATCTACCATCAAAGTAGAGAACATTTAGGAACGAAAAAAAGACCAATAGTGCTTCATACACAATTTGGCTTTAGGGACCAGATGTATTATAGCTTCCATATGTCTCAGACTACTAAATGCATTTTTAATGGCAAGTTCTTGCAGAGCAAAATCTGCACAGTAGCTGAGGTAGTCTGTCAAAAGGCAAAAATCATTTTATCCAGACTGGCCCTGAACTTTATTTCAATGACGCTTCTACATGTTCTGGGAGCCCCACAGGGGTCACAGAAGGGACTGAAGCATCAAAGTGCTCTATTTTCTAACATAAACTGTAATAAGCCTTTCTGGATATTCTACCAATATCAGGGGCATTAAATATAGATCATTGCTCTTATGACTCAGTATCTTGGGCCATACTTAGTAAGTACATTGAATCTTTCCACAAATACTGACAGATCATGAGTACTGGAGCACCATCAGACCAATCACCTATTTATGTATCAGAACAAAACTGTTCCAAGCAACTGTCCCTCAAACAACAATGCTCTGGGTGCTGCAGCTCCTTGGGCCTTTCAAATTTAGAACAATTTCTCTTGTTCAGTACCAAATACAAAGGCCCCAAAGATACCCAGTAGAATCCAAACCAGCAGAGTCCTAAGTTTCATTGTACAAGTAGAAGTCCAAGATAAACATGACACAGAATACTGACACCCAAAAATGACTTTTAGCAAGAGGAATGAAGAGCTAAGTAAGCATTACTTGGTACAACACGACTTGCTCTTTGGCACACACTGAGATTAGGATCTCTTCTCTGTGTACCCTGACATGTATTGTTCATTAAGTCAACATAATAAACACCAAGTTTTGTAGAATAATTAGCAATCCTTTAATAAATATTACAAAGCTTTTTTAAAGGCCAAATTTCAATTTTTATAAAAATTATCTGGATGCATGTAACGGGTCTGCATGGCAAGGTTTTGGTAGTGGGGGGGTTACAGGGGTGGCTTCTGTACGAAGCTGCTAGAAGTTTCCCCTATGTCAGATGCAGCCAACGCCAGCCGGCTTTAAGACGGACCCGCCGCTGGCCAAGGCCGAGCCAATCAGCGACAGCGTTTTTCGCCTCTGTGATAACGTATTTAAGAGAGTGAAAAAAGTTGTTGCGCAGCGGTAATTGCTGCGAGTGAGAGGAGTGAGAATATGTGAGAGAAACATCCTGCAGACACCAAGATCAGTGAAGAAGGAGGGGGAGGAGATGCTCCAGGCGCCGGAGCAGCGATTCCTCTGTGGCCTGTGGTGAAGACCATGGTGAGGCAGGCTGTCCCCCTGCAGCCCATGGGCGGTGGAGCAGATGACTGCCTACACCCCGTGGAGGGCCCCCACGCTGGAGTAGGTGGATGCCTGAAGGAAGCTGTGACCCCGTGGGAAGCCTGCACCGGAGCAGGCTCCTGGCAGGACCTGTGGCCCGTGGAGAGAGAGAAGTCCACGCTGGAGCAGATTTGCCGCCAGAGACCCCATGAGGGGGGCTCACGCTGGAGCAGTCGGTTCCTGAAGGACTGCACACCATGGAGGAGACCCACGCTGGAGCAGTTCATGAAGGACTGAACCCATGGGAAGACTCACGTTGGAGAAGCCATGGAGGACTTACTCCCGTGAGGGGGACCCCACATTGGAGCAGGGGAAACGTGTGAGGAATCCTTCCCCTGAGGAGGAAGGAGCAGCAGAAACAACAGTGTGATGAACTGACCCCAACCCCCATTCCCTGTTTTCCCCCTGTGCCGCTGGGGGGAGGAGGGAGGAAAATCAGGATCAAAGTTACGCCTGCGAAAGGAGGGAGGGGTAGGGGGAAGGTGTTTTAAGATTTGGTTTTATTTCTCATTACTCCTCTCTGAGTTAATTGGTAATAAATCACATTTCCTTTCAGTTGAGTCTGGTTTGCCCGTGACGGTAAATGCTGAGTGATCTCCCTGTCCTTATCTCAACCCCACAAGCCTGTTGTTATTTTTTTTCCTCTCCTCTCTCCTGTCCAGTTAAGGAGGGGGAGTGATAGAGTGGCTTTGGTGGGCACCTGGCATTTTGGCCAGGGTCAACCCACCACAATGCATAGGACCACAAGTCTAATTGAAGTCTGGTAGGACTCAGAGTTAAGGAACACTGCCAAGCAGAACACCTATATAGGTTATCACCAGCCAGCTGAGCAACTATAAGCTTCTACATGCACTTAGCTGAGTTTCTAGTGCAATGGCAATGCGCTCAGACAAACTACCTTGGACCTGCTGCACACTAACACCACATGCACAGACCGTTCTTCGCAGTGACTCAAAGCAACTGCAACTTGATTGCATGCCTGATACCATACAGTAATATTTCTACATGTCTAAAACCATGGGTTCAAGATACAAGTTATTGTTCATTTTAAAGAATTTATCAGGTAAAGGAATTTTAAACATGGAAAAATATTAAGACAGAAGTTTCAGTGAACTAATTTTGCTACCAAAAAAAAAAAAAAAGCTTAAATTAGGATACATGAAGGGGTAACTCTGTTGTAACCTGTCAGAGCAAACAGACCATTAAACTGATGTGCCTGTAGCCCCTAATATGGTTAACTGCATGGACAAGTTGCTGAAGTTCCAAGGCAACCTGGAGATTTCTACAGTGACAGTCTGTAAAGGCAGTTTTAAGGAGGAAACAGATTTTCACCTTAGTGGTTATGGCTTATCAAATAGATCAAATTCCATTGCAAGCCAAAGAAAAATTTCCCTACTTTTTGAATGACAAAAATAGGTTTTTCCCTATCTATCATTGCAAAAAACTCCATCTGAAGAACCTTAAAATCATTCAGCCTCTAACAATTATTTTCCTGCTCTTAAAATCCTGTAGAGAGCAATCATATTACCGTCAATGATGGCAAGTTATCAAACAAATATCCTCTAAAAAATCCATATGTATATTTTATACTCAGAAGAAACAAGCTTCTTCAAACTCATGAGGAAAATAGTTCCAGACACAGTGTTCAATCAACTACTAGATTTACAAGACCCTTCACGCAGACATACACTTCTAACTACAAGATTTACTGCAAGTGATTTTACATTATTAAGGTGTCTCCTTATTCTGTAATTTGCTCTATGATGAAGAAACTTCCACCATTTCGACCTGCAAGTTCTGTGTTCATGCAAGGACGTGCTTGCATAAATCAGACTGAGTCAGACAACATTAAGTACAAAAAAAAAAAAACCAAAAAATATACTTTAGTATAGTTGCCAATTAGTTATCCTGAAATCAAAATTTGACATCAAATCATGCTTAATCTAAACAGCATAAGGTACATGGAAAAAGAGATCGTTTTGAGGGGTTTGGTTGTTGGGGTTTGTTTGCTTGTTTCAATATGATCCTCTTTTTGTCTTGGCTTAAAAGAAATAAGACATTATTATATACATTTTATATGGAAGAAGAGGAAAAACTCCCAGCATACCTGCTTTGGAGCTAATCTGTGAAGGCCATTTCTAAACTGAATATTGCAAGTGGAAAATTTCATGTTAAAGTCTCATTACTCACCATTTCTCATCGCATTAACCCTGAATTTCTGTTTCACCTGATGAGTATGTTTATTGGAAATTAGAAAAAGTATAATTTTGATGAAAGGCAGACTTTGCACCTGGCACACTCTCCTAAAGCATCACAAGTGTCAGACACAGGTTACTTATCACAGTGTTACATCAAATGTCTTGTCCCGATAACTAATTATTGCCTTTCTCCCCTCCTCTGTCAACCCTAGAAGATAAGTTCATTTATTATTAGAAACTTCACACACACCAGATCTTAAACATTTAAATACCTCAAAGACCACTCTTCCGAATGCCTTCTGTTTCTTAAGGAAACTATAAAAAGAGTGAAATAATTTCGCAGTAGCTTGGGCTTGCTACAAGCACTGAAACAGATCCAAGTTGCTCTGGCATAATTACAAAGCAAATATTCTGTAACAGTATCTTTAAAGTTGGATGTAAGAGATTATTTTCACTTAAGTAGCATGACAGCCACAGCCCCTCAGTTGACAAAGGCCAAGGCCATATGCCAATACACGGCATACGTATTATACTTCATTTTGCTGTCTCTGAAACCAAGTATAGGGGTTCATCGGCATCACCTACAGAAAAAATGAGGAAATGACATACGGCTTCTAGACAAGCAATTAATACTCGCAATCAGCAAAATTTCTTTAGAGTCATGGGAGATTTTTGTGTAGTCACAAAACTAACTCACTAGCTAAAACCAGCTCCCTGGAAATTCAACATTACATATTTCAACTCATATCAAATCAGCTCAAGTCACATCAGAATTTAATAAGACAGAAGCCAAAATACAAGAGAAAGACAATCAGAAGTTTTCTACCCTTAAGTGGGTTTACGGAACATGCTCTGCACCCAGAGTCCCACACTGCTAAAATCAGTGGTCAGTGGTTACATACTTCCTGACCATGGAAAAGCAAGTAGAGAGGTGTGCAAAGCTGAAAGGATGATGCGAGCTTGGGGTTTGGAGAGACTTGGGACTTCCAAGTTCCCTCTTCAGCCACTCTTACGAAGGAAAGCTTCAGAAATCTTTTTCTTCACCCTGGCAGTGAAGGCACAGTCCGAATATGGCAAGTCATGAACTAGCCAGGTCCTGGTATTTTTGAAGTTGCAGTTGCACTTTATTGTAATAGCATTTCTGTAACCTTTTTGGGGGAATTTTAACTTCCCTAGACTTTAAGAGGTCTCAGGAACACCTTTTCAAGCATATGTTTTGTTTTCTTTCTTTCTGTATTTTTCAAAAGCTTACAAAAAGACCCAGAACACATTCAGTTCTCCTTTGTAAGCCACCAGCAGGAAACTGTTTAAGAGTCTACTAGAACATACCTTTATTTCAACTAGAATTGTAAACCATATTCTCATATAAAAAGGGCACACCAAGTATCTTATACCCTGCCCAACTGTATTTGCTTATTTTTGGAAAACGTTGCTTTTTCTTTATTAAGGTTTTTGCTAATTAAGTGCTGCTACTACGTCAGAATGAAAAAAAGGAAAACTAACTTCTGCCTCAGAGAGAGGGTTGAAATGACCGAGACACAATTAGTTATTGATGGCACATGATGCTCTGACATAAAGTCAATTAGGAAACTAAGGTAGATCACATCATTTAGTGGCCATCTGATGAAGTAGGAGTAATGGTTGTATTTCATCAGCTAAACTCAGTATTACTTACTAGGAAAATACACACCCTGCTGAACATGCATCATGTTAGTGTACCAATGGTCAAGGCGTAACAAGCAATGGGATGCTGACTTTTACCTCATTTTGATACTTTTTCCAAAGTATTATCCATGATCTTAGGGACAACCAAATTAGATTTCCTTCATCCTAAATGAAGCATTTATAACCGCTACCCATTTAGGATCTGTACTAGATATCAAGTCCCCTACTCCATCCCAAAAAGCCTAAATGAGATCCACCACCTACCCTGGGCAACGTGTGCCTTCCCTTCCCAGTCTTAATGTGTTTTTTTCTGTCTGGAACACAGAAGAGCAGAAAATATCTCAGGATTTTTTTGGTAGATCATTGTCAAATGATGAATTTTTATATTCAACCAATCATCTGACATTATAGTGAAAAAATAATCTTTTTTCTATATTCTGAAACTATTAATGCCTATCCACATTAAAGGATTCAAACTCACTCAAACATGAAATAAGAAGTTATATATAACAGAGCTTGCTTTCTTTCCCCCCTGCTGTTCTCTAATAACAAAAGAGCACTTGAAGTAAAAATGTAAGTTATAATAGAGGGCGGAAGGCCAGCAAATAAGCTATTTACAACATTAGATAAAAAATTCGGTAAGTAACAAAAACACATCAGGATTCAAGTTATGTATCTATTGGAAGCAAAGCAGAACAGCTTTTGTAAAAAGAAATCATGTCATTCCTACCCTTCATGGTACATGAGAAGTTCATCAAAAAAAGAGAAAGGAAAATGGATTGATACTAATTTGAGTTTCTAAGTGGCCTTTGTCAAAGTTCCCTGTAGAAGACTTAAGAAAACTAAATCATCACTACATGTAAAAATAAAATCACATGCCATCATAGAACAGAAAATAACCAAGGAACTGAAACCCATAAACTGTTAATTTTCTTTTTCTTTCTTTTTTCCTTTGTTTTAAACTATCATCTAAATCTACCACTTGAAATACAACTTAGAAAACAAAAATACTGACAGTGACATATGCATGAAAATTGCTTTAAAGCATTTTGCTTAAAGAGCTTTACAAAATAAAGACTTCCAGACACTTTGATATTAAAAACTGAGGAAAGTGTTTTTAGTCACAAAAAGACTTTTGCTTCAATAAGCTATGATTACCGGAAAGCAGAAAAAACAAGCATATATTATAAAGTATAAATAACAACACCACACCAAACACAGGAAAACAAGACAAGACATGTTCCTAACTGTCAAAGTCATTCACTGCAAAATGGCAGCTTTCCATGTCTGGTCAGCTCAGGGCACCATCTGTACAAGCCATTTGTTAAATCTGCAAGCAGATACCTTCACACTATTTTGTGACGCCCTTACAGGTGCGAGGACTTCCCCAGAATATCTACACAGCCAGAGGACTGTCCTCTTTTACTTTCTGTCTTAAAACTCTCCCATGCCTGGCCCCCCCATGGTAGAAACTTGCAGCCCAAAGAAAGAACCCAAGACACCCATGTGCCAACAGCACAAATCCTTGCGCTACAGGATCACTCAACAATACAAATTTGATCCAGATTAAATATCAGCACATGATCTCATTTCTAGCACATTAACAAGATCGCACAATATCAAGTTTCTGCTGTTTTTTTATTAGCTCTGGTAGGAGAGATGAAACCTGATCTGGTACAAGACTTGACAATGTAAAGCTAACCTATGAAAGCTTTTTTAAAACCATAATTAAAACAAATGGTTTCATCACCACTGCATATGACACTCAGCAGTATCACTTCATTGCCTCCCTACCATCTCCTACTGTATGAAATGGTTGCTTCCTGTTTCTTAACCCTTCAAGGGGAAGATCTTTCCTTCTGATATTATAAGAGGCTACCCAAATAGAGCCTTATTCTAAAAGTTTACATACTTAGTATTGTAGTAATAAAAGAAACTCAAGACAATGCAATACATAAAAACTTCACCCTAAAAAAGAAAAAAATGCAAAAATTGATCACAAAACCAATCAGGAAATCATCCTGTGAGCCTAAGCACAAAGCCTTCAGGAAAAAACTTCCCTCACTTCTTCTACAAAAGCCAAGGTTAAAGGTCAAGAAGACAATCTGCTTTGCTTACCTTCCACTGTCATAATGTACACTAAGTTTTAACTGTAACAAAACCACTTCTGATAATCAAGGCAGATGCTTTTCCTCACTGCCCTGAGAGGAGTAGTAGTAGCTCTCTCTTCAAAAGAAGAGATCAATTTTCTGACTGAACTTACGAGTATATGGCATTCCTTCATATTAGAGCATAAATATTTAGAGTCCGGTATATGTATTTTCAAACTTGGTTTTCCCCTGACCCACTCACATAAAGGAAAGGGAGAAACCTTCAAAACAAATAAGGGTAATACACTTGAGTTTAGGGGCAAGTAGTAACTACATGGCAAATTCTCTTGATAATTATCTACATTAGTGAAAGAGAAAGAGGTACAGCAACGCTGTAGAAGAGATTTAAGAAAAAAAGCTCGTGGACAACAGGACTTGGCAACAGCTGCAGAAAAGGGAATTTCAATCATTGGTGCATGTTGATGGGCTTTTAAATAAACTACAAAACTACTAAAGGAAAAAAGAAGTTAGCATTAATGAAAAATGGGTTTGGCAACATAACCAATAAAAATACTGCCCAGTTTCATTATGATTATGGTACAGAATTAAACGACATTGTTGATATCCGCAGCACACTACTTATTCTTTATGGGTCCTCATTTATGCTTCTTCTGAGAAGTAAAACATAAGTGGCAGGAAACATAAAAAGTATGAACAGTCCAAACAAAAGCAAACACCAATTACTCTGACATCTGAGGACAGTTTTAAAAAAAAAAAAAAAATTTTCAGGTTATAAATGGAAAATCAACATGATATGTGTAAGTGAATAAAAATGGTAACATCTCCAGTGTCATTAGGCCATATAGACCTTTACAGAGGACACAACCCCCAGTATATTCCAACAGAAAGGAACAGAAAGATAGTACCATTGCTCGGTAAACTTTTACACAGAGAATGATGAGGACTATGTGTCTAATACATTCAAGTAATGCCTGTTTCAGTTAATTTTTCATATAATTTATCAACATATATCTTAAGACATTTACCACATAATATACTACATCATCTTACAATGGCAACATGGCCAGTTTAGTGTGCTGAAGAAAGGGAGAGTGAAAAGACAAGTGAACTGATGAAAGGGAAGAATTTGGTCACAAATTCAGTAGATACTATATAGGTAAAATACAGTATTTATAAGCATGCTGTGAATAGTTAAGAAAAGACAGAGAGGTATCCACAAGCCTGTATACATCCACAAGCCTACCAAGTTTTCATAATGCAACATTTCTTTGGTATCAAACAAAAAGTGAAGAAAAACTGATTCACAAAGGCTGACACAAACTCCAGTAAATTGCAGAAGAAGAATTAGAACAACTGCTCATGAAGCAGGTCATGTTTATAGTGATGTGTATCATGTAAAATAGAAGAATGTGTCAGGTTTGGTACTGGAGCAGGCTCTTCCACTTTATCAAAGAACGTGCAAACAACCTCATGTAGAATAAAGACCCATATGAGTCAGACTGAATTCAAATATGTCCTTTTATTCAAGAGTCTCTGTGAATTTAAGAGACGGATAGAAGTTAGTCTGAATATTTTGAAAACTTTCTACGCATTGCACCCAATCTTTCAATCTGGACTCCAGACTTAGTGACGTGGCTTCTTAGACCTTTATCTGATTTAAGGTGATATATGTGGTGTTATTTTCAGAACTGTAGATCCTTACACACTTCTACAGTAAAAAATCAAAGTGATAAGATTTGCTTGTTTATTCAGAAGATATGTTTCTTGTGAATAAATTAACTGGAGCGTAGGAAAATTGCTTTCCTGTTGACTTACATAGGGAGCTCTTCAAAATTTTATTGAACATACATTTTGTATTTCTATAAATACTGCCATTAAATTACTTTACAATTTATTTTATAGAACAGCTTGCACCATTTTGTGTATATAAACTGCAAGTCTTGCCCTCAGCCTTTACCATTCAAACTGTTCCAACCAATTTGAAAAGGAAACGTGGTGCAGATTGAAGAAACAAAACAAAAGAGCTGTATTTTCATGTGAGTACACCCTACTTTTTTCTCCCATTTAAAAATACTGTCTCTAAAGACAAGTTCTTCAAAGTATGCATGCAAAACAGGGACACTTAACTGAATTTCTCCAATAAACCAATAACAGGCCTGTTGTTAAAGCAGTCAAATGGATTTACAGAGTTTGGGAAAATGCTTAAGCAAGAGGGATTAATTACTACTAAAGTGACTCCCAAGCCATTAAATTTTATCAAATGCAATTTCTTTGATCAGATAGTTTTTGACAGCTGACAAAATGTTAAGTTTTAAAAATATCACCAAGCCTAGAACTACCTCCAGAGAATTTTCATTTCCTTACAAACACCCCTATAAGGGTGGCACTAACATCTCCAAACTGATTATTTTCAAAAAAATTAATTGTGAATAAAGGCATAGGATATTATGCAATAATGAAAGAAAACAAGTTAGAGTTTCAGAATTAACAAAATGATCTGGCAAACATTAAAATGCCATTTTTCAGATTATCACAACTCTCACACAGTCCCCACATTTTGTTCCTGCTGAGTAATGACGACTGTCTGACAGGCAACAGGAGTACAACAGCTTGATAATATTACAGCATGATCGCTGTGACAACGCTCCTGCGATTACATTTTGCTTAGCTATTCAGTCATTCAGGTAGGGTGCTTAAGTAGACTGCTGACGTGTAAAAACAGCGCTTCTTTGAACATCTTAAGTGAAGCATTCATTGTGAAAATGTAATTGTTATTCTGATCGTAATGTTCATAAAATGGTGAAGGGCTAATGGAAGCTCCAAGTGAACACTATGCAATCCAACACAAACAAAAATAAAGTCTCTAGAAGATTATCAGCCTTCTCCTGCACTATATTTACAGAGTTGCAGCACAGCACAATATCCTGTGCCTTACTCAAAGCATCATGCTAAAATAGCAAATTACTCTGACTTTCCTCCAGTTTTACTCAGAACACAATATACTTCTCCTAAAACACAGAACCACTACCTCCTCACAGAATTTTTTAGCAAGAGTCTGTCTCTATTCAAAGGAGAAATCAGTTTTAAAGCACCTTCCTCAATGGAGAAATTTAGGAGGAAAATCTTCTGTTAAAAGCTTTACAGATCGTTACATCTAACATGTTAAAGTTTTATTCTGTATAACAATATTTTTCATTGATGCATATAGACACCGATAAATCACATAGATCGAAAATTAATTGTCCTGATGGTACATCCTTAACTGCCTTATTCATAAGTGCCTTACTCATAACTTTGTCTTCTACATTTTTTTTGAGTGTTTACAGGGAAGTTTCTCCTAGCTTAAATCCTGCCATAGACAGACTAATTGGTATTCCCTCATCCTTACAAAACCCCTTTGGCCCAAGATTCAGGACAACTAATAGCCAGATTTAATATACCAAAGACCACTCTACACAGAAAGGGGAGCTACACACCACTGGAAAAGACAAATATCTGTCACTGAAAAGGTAGGAATTAAGGCCTATTGCTGAGCTTCCTGACTGCAGCACAAAGAATATTTGAAAATTATGTTTTCTGACCATGAAGAAAAACGTTATTTTTTGTTGTTGTTGTTTATACTGAGAACTATGAATGCCTACCTAGACTCTAAGAGTAAAATCAAGCTGAAAGAAAGATAATTTCTGAAAGCTGTTCTCAGAGATTGGGCAAAAACTCAATATTTTTCAGATGAAAACTAAGTTACTGCCATGGTCATTTGCAAAAGCTGTAACAGAGCTGTCCTGTGATCCCATGCTGTAGGATCCTAAGCAGTATCCAGTGTCCCCCACCGAGGTATCACACAGCCCTCGCATTGCCCCCACACCCTACCAGCCCTGCAAGCTCCGGCTGGGTCAGAGTCCCAGCCCCAGAGGAAGGAAATCCCCAAGCGCTGCCTTCCCTTAGGGCTCCTTCCACAACCAGCAGCTCAGCCCTCATCTTACCTGTTGTGAGACAGCAAAACCACCCACAGGAAGAGTTGAAAACAACTAATTATCACCCAGCATTGCTCACAGTTAACCCAGGAAGCTGTCAGTGATGGGGAATTCATTTATGACTGACTATCAGTTGAAATAAAATGTTGTAACTTTAATTTGGTGAGGTGACCAAAATAAGAGTTACAGACCTTTTTGCTTGCTTTGGCTGAAAGATTTCCACTGAAACTCTGGATGAGTATATTTTTCAGGCAGCACCAATGCCTGGATACACTGCCCTGCAGCCGCCACCCAAGAGATGGGCCGATATTGCTATAAATGCCCACTGGCTTACTGAAGTTGCATTAGGAGGATAAAATCTGTGCACAACAAAATCTGACTCAACTTCCAATTTCTTTGAAACATTTCAATACAATGTTTGGAGTCTAGCTTCCTTTAAGGTACTATGCTCAGATTTTGTAAGATCCACAACCAAACAAATAATGCAAGTGATTACCACCTCTCTGATATAAGTAGATTGGAAGCAGTGATTGGATGCTTTCCACCAGAAGCCCTCCACAATGTACATGCTTTCCTCTGGCAAAGTAATACTTCTCTCCATTCTCTGTTAATAAAGCACTACATTTTTTTGTTTGGTTTTTTTGTTTGGGGTTTTTTTTTTTTTTTGAGTTAAAATACACTGCCAACACAAAATTGGTGTTTTGTCAGTCAAGAAATCCACTGCAGTCTTGAATAAAAGATAAACCCACAGTACACTTAAGCCAGAGATTCAAAAAGAATGAAACTACTAGTTATGAATTCTGATTGTAAAACAAAAGAGTGTTTATGTTGGTAAAAGAGGGGTGGTAGAGACTAGAATTCAGATTAAGACATGACTAGATGCATGTGAAAGTAAGCAGGCGAGAAGTAAAAGCAGACCACATAGAAAAAAGGAACATAGAAATAGATCATAAAAAGTCAATTAGTATCCCAAAAACAGGAAAGGCAAGCAGTGCAGGAACAGATTGATAATTATAAACTGCAGAAGAGAACATTTGGATAGCAAGATGATAATGCTGGATAGACAAAAAGGAAAACGTAAAAAACCAGCAAGTCAACAACAAAAGAGAGAAAAACAAGATAAGCTAAAAAGAAAACATCTGCAAATGTGACAAAAACTTCTGTTTCCAATTGATTCAGCATTTCTTACTTTCTCCATTTCTAGTTTTATATTTTCTCAAGCTCACAGTATCACATACATATAATCCTTTGCTCCAGTAAAGAAGATAATGATTACACCTTGCACAATCATCAAAGCTGAATTTTGCTTTTTATCCTAAGAAACCAGTAGTGTTGATCACATACTTAACTTCACTGACAAAAATGTACCTCTGCATGCCGTTTGACAATTCAGCCAAGCTAGTCTAATGACCACATGCTGCCATTGCTAACTGTGCACTCATCACCTGCATTTATCTATTCATGGCAAATTAAGAAGCTAAAAAAACCCATAAATAAATTTTAAAAAAAAAAAGCTAACTATCACCAGTTCCATCTCTCAAAAGTTTAGCTCCCTCAAACAGCAAACTATATCAGACAAGTAAAAATGCTCATCTAGAATATAAGACCAGACAACAGGATAGAAACAGGACTAGCACCCTGCCTCAGTGGCAAGACATTCACTTAGCTGAGTAACGAAAGCACATTTGAAAATCCTGAGCATTTTCCTTGCCAGCTGAAGATTAATGAAACAGTCATAAACAGGGAAACAATTAGAAGTTGAATAGCTTTCTGTAAGATCTTTGTCAAAATGCACCCCTCTGGCAGACTCTGAAACACTATCCATTTATGTGTAACAATTTGAAAGCCATTAGCCTTAGCACTAGGCCTATTCCTGATGAGTTTGTCATGAAGTTAAACTGGTCTATCTATGTCTCAGCTCTGGCCTCATTTTCAGTACTACCAGCCTTCCCTCACTAAACCTGACCATCACCTGCTACATCCTGGAGCAAGCCCAAGGTCACTAACACTCACCTGGAGCTCTCAGCAGCTGTCAACTCTGGAACACTGGACCCTTAAAGACGCTGAATCAGTACCTCTCTTTTTTTAACAGTCAGCCAAGAACTTGGTATCAGTATCCAGTAGGTCACATTTGAAATCTGGCCAACCTTGCAGCCTCCACAGGAAGAGGATGAAGTAATTAATTATATTTAAAGTGGCCACAGACTTCCCATTGGTCGCTTTCTCCCCTGGCCAGGAGCAGCTCACAACAAAATCTCTTCCAAGCTTTGAAAGCAAGTTTATCATCAGGCTCCTGTAACATTATCCCATATAGAGTCATTGAGGGATCAGGTACTTGACAGACTCTTGGAACAAGTGATCGTTGTTCGCTTCTTTTACAGCTGTGAGCTTTGGGTTGTAAATATTCCCTGAGAACTGAGATAATGCCACGACTGCTGACTGCAGTGGGCCACAGAAATCCACCTGGGTGACAAACAGAGTATCACAAAAATTCGTATTCTCTCACACAGTAGCCCATCTAATATCAAAACTCTTATGCACTATCTATCTGCATCGGGCTGGGCAGGCACTGAAAATGAAAGAATCCAGGTTCCTAGAGTGGCTAGTGACAGACAGTGTATTTCTGGCAAATGAACATCTGAAGAACGGTACAAACATTTTGATACTACCCCAAAAATAACTTCTGAAGACAGACTTTACACATCAATAACAAAGAGGAAAAGCCTCCAGAACATAAAAGCTGCTGACAAAACCATCAGTGCTGTGCAGTGTTTGACAAGGAGTACAAGAGCCAACCTGGAGTTCAGGGGAAAGAAAATGAAATCCAGTACTCAACCCGCAGCCACCCAGAGCTCACCCCTTAACTGTAACCAAGCCTGCTCCTCATCTGCTGGTCTTGTCCATGCACAGTGAAAACCAGTAGACACACTACACAGACAAAATTGTCATCATCACAAGAGTTGGATATAAAACCTTTATAAAAGATTCAGCATTCACTAACATTACTAGATGGGAAAACAAAAGCCTACTGTCCTTTAAAAACAAAGCACATTTTCTTCTTGAATTTGAGACTGAAAGACAAGTAGAAAGGAATACTATAGCAGAAGTAGCACACTGATTTGAAAAACATTCCTGGTTTGAATACATGTTCATTTCAGAAACATAAAGGAAAAGTTTATTTCATCTACCTGGTCAATGAGAAAAAGAGAGAACTGACTAATTGAAACCTTACTTGCATTACAACCATTAACAAAAAATACTTTTTCCCCCCATTGTTACTAAGCAATTAGTGCCAATTCTTTCTTTGTAGGTCATTCTTTTATTTTCTATTTTTTATTGAAAGAAATTGGAGTGGAAAACAAAAATAGGAATGGTAATTTTCTGCTATTATCATAAAATGATAAAGAATAGTTTGAAGAAAATCTTTGTTGTTAAAGACCACTAGGAAATGAAAAATTGCAACTAATTGTATAATGATAGCAACTAATCTCTTAGGATTCATATATTAATTCAATACATTCATCCTCTCAGTATGAATCTATTCTGTTGCTGCTTAATAACTACTATAATAAACATAATAAATGTAAGTAAATTTCAGCTAAAAAGCATGCTCTACTATATCTTAATTTTACATTTTCAGGTTTCTAGAATATTCAAACTATTTCTTAACATTTCTATATAAAGCATTTATTTCCCTTGAAAGTTCAGCAAAAACAGAGATTTAGAGGTGAAAGAACCTTTCGCATTCTTTCAGAAATTAAAGTGCTCAGTCATTTGCTACCTCCCCCCCCCTTTTTTTTTTTTTCATTTTCAAGGAGGTCTACTAGAGATAAAGTTCCCATTGATCTGCCTGGAAATGGAATATATTGAAAAGCAGACTGAAAAACATTTCTTTGCTATAGGATGCAGATTATTTCTATATTGTAATATTTTAGCCCTAGTGTTTCATTAACATAGGCTTTTGACTGTTTGCATTTCTAAAGTTAGTTTTTATTTCAGTTTGTCATTACAATGAAGCAGATGTCTTGCTTCTGTAGCCTAAACAACATACAGCTGAGTTACAAAATGAGCCTCTATCTGACTTGCTAGTTGTAAGAAGCTTTGGGAATCTAACATTCACCCGGTTTGGGGGAGGAGAAAAGGGGGAAAAGAAGAGGTTGCTTTTGTTTGTCAAAATTCTTTGGATAGACCTACACTCTCAAATAATTTCAATTTTGTGTGTGCCTCCAATATAAATTTACAATATTATAGTCTACAACTTTATTGTGTTCATTATTATACTAACAGACCCAAAGTAGCTTTTTCTGTATAGGAAACTAACATAAATACAGCCTTTCTAAAAATAAAACCTTTGATTTATCCATGCTCAGCAATGCTGAAATACAAAGGGACACGTAGACTTTACCCAAACATTAATAACATCAACTCTATTAAAAAATAATAATAATAACCTTGACTGAGAACTAAAATTTAAGCCAACAATTCTGAGCAACTGCGAAGAAAGCGCCACATGAAAAATGCCGCAAACCTTGGAACATGTACTAACATCTCTAATTTATAGATAGGGAAATGATGCACAGATGTTACACCCAGAGAGGAACACGTACTTAACTGAGAATAACCATCCAGAATTAGCATGCTCACCTATGAATAGATATATTGCAGAGCTGCACTCAACCGACATCTGTGTAATTGCATCAAACAGATATCTTAGGTAACGGGGTTGTTGCTAGGATTCCTAGGGATCTCTCTCTCAATCAGCTCCTCACCAGTTCAAGCCAACGATTTCACTTTCAACGCTTTCAGAGAAAACTTGACTGCCCTACTTGAGCAGAGGTGTGTTTAAGCTCACAGACATATTTAGAGTGGGTATTTTTGCCTACACAGATTCCTTATTTCTGTTTGTTTCCGCTGGACCAGTGTTATGACTCTGGTGGATAAATGCCCCCTGTTTATGTTATTGCAGCTAACAGAAGGATGGTGATGGAGGGAAGCAGAGATGGTTTACAGCATTCAATCCAGGCAGATTATAATTCTCTGGCACTGGCAGTAGTGACATTACAAACATTGACAAGGCAAAGCAGAATGCCTACTGTATGATTCAGCCACTCAAGGCTCTTGTTTTTCAAAACCTTTCAAGCCTGGCGCAAGAAGACAGCTAGTGTGCTAGAATCTCATCATTGTTCCAAAACAGCAACAGCATCATGTAAGAAAGATTCCCATTCTTGGAACTATGTGAGAAACTTGCCATGACCCACGTTAGCATGTAACACACATCCAGGGCTAGCCTATTCACTGTTAATAAGTCAAGTGAGGAGATCCGTAGTTTATTCTACAGCTATTCAAAGATACTGCTTATGTGAATGCACCTCTCTGAAGCCATCAGTTGCACATGAATGCCTACCATTTGCCAAAGATAAAAAGTTACAGCACTCAAACATTATGCATGCGTTGGTAGATCAGAAAGAAAAGGACACAAACATGAACATGAGCCACACAAAGGTGGCAATACGAGCTTATAGAGGAAGCCTAGTATTTACCTACTTCAGTATTTTTGTTGGATAACACAGTAATTATGCAGTGTGTTTGCCCAAACATTACAAGCGACCCTGCCTTGACATATAAACATGTACTCCAACAACCAAGCACAATTGCCATTTTCCGTGTCTTTTCTGTATTAACAGTACAGCATCTGCCATTCTGCACAGTGCTGGAGTCTGTGAAAGGCGTTACACACACTAAATCGCTGTTTATTACTCTTCCAATAATTCCAAGAGGATAAAAGAGATTTCTCTCTTTACACATCTCACTTCGAATTGCATGTCAGTTCTTTCAGATTACAGATCACCTAACATTTTAAGAATTAAGCAAGGATTTTCATAATCTATGCTCTCACCATCCATGATATTAAACAAAATCTGCTTTCTTAGATACAATTTTATTTCTACATTAGTAATATCCAGAGACCTTCAGGTGCCATGTTAACAATACTTTATCATATTTCCAGCAATAGAGTTAACTTTATTACTATTTGCCAGAAGTACTCTGTCATACATGCTTAGAAAACTTCTGCTTAGAGGATATATGTATGTGCAAAGCACTGAAAAGTGATAATACTCCAATTTATTATTATTTGATTACAAATTAGTCTTAATCTTTAATTGATGTTTATGTGGAAGATTTAAAAATGTATGAAACAAATTTATTAGCCTAGGTTTCCACCTTGCTCTGGATTAACAAGAGACTTTCCAAACTCTTCCATTTTTTCCTTTTCTTCCACCATTTCCTTTATCCATTACTGTTCCTGCTTTTTCAGGCATGCTCTTTATCTGCAATAAGTATCACTCCACCATTTCTAATCACGACTTTTCCCCCCCGATGTCTGTGATTTCCTGACTTGTCATGCTAACAACAGTATTTTACAAGTGCAAGTCCCCTCTCCTCCATAGCTAAGTACCGCTACATTCTCTTATTAATCTCCCAATGGTGTACATAGTAAGTACATAACAGTTGTTTTATCATCAGTTTAAATTCCAAACTCTACCTGGAAACTACATCAGTAGAGAACAGTAAGGACAGCATGCAACTTAACTTTTCTCCTTAGCACCATTTTCCTTCTGCTACCTGGAAACTAATTAGCACAACATAATCACATATTTCCTGTCTAGTAAACACACAAGTTACATAGGAGAAAATAATTCATATCATGAATCATTAGCCACTGCTTAATCATAATTTTTATACAGATTAAGTGCTTTAGGTTGACCTCTGATTCGCTACTCCTCATCTGAAGCAGTAAAATCACACAAGTTATATAAAAACTTGAGGCAATTTAAATTATACACTTAGGTTGTTGGAAGTTTAAAAAAATTCTACCAAAAAACCCTAAAGTGTAACATTGGTAAATGATAATTTCAAATACTTTTTTTCTCAAAGACGTACAAAACAATAAAACAGTTCTAAAAATAAACTCTGGGTATTGTCTAGCTACTACATTAAAAATTCAGTGCACAACATGAACTTAATACTTAAGCAAAAGGTGCTTTACTTCAGGCAAGTCAACACACCTGGCTTTTCATGCTGACATTTTGCATATGTATTTATGAAAATATTATGTTCACAAGCAACACTAATTGAGATAGGCCATGAAATATGGTATCCTGACTCCAAAACTAGTTTTTAAGCAGAGGCTAATTAATTGGTTATCACGCAATGTTGAGAATCTGTGCCAAAAAGCACTGCAAAAGCTGGTAACAAAGCTTACAGCAAAGTAGTCTGGGAATAAAAACCGATATTCCTCTTCACAGTTGCCTGCTAATAAAAGCATTAACTTTAGAGCACATGTGAAAGGAAGTGAGGACCTCCTGCTGCCTCTCTGATACAGTATTGGTGGCAAATGGGCAATTTCCATATATGTGGCAATTTACTACTGTTACAACCCATAGACAAATGCCTTAAGGCACTGAAGTGCCAGTCAGGAGAGCAGGATCAGCTCTAACATACGATTATGAACGAAACAGCAAAAGGGAAAACGAAAAAAAAAAAAAAAAAAACAAACCAAAACTCTGAATGAATGCTTCAGTGAAACCTTCTTTGTAGAAGTGTTCTTAGAGGCACGATCTGAAATTTCATGTTCTCAGAGGCACAATGCAATTCACTCTTCTACAAAATACTAAGCCAAGGCAGTAACCCTTCATTTCCCTATGACTGTTTCTCTGAGTTCACAAATAACTAAATTCATCCAGAATTAAGCAAGCTGTGGCAAAAGTAAATAATCGTAATAATCTTGTTATGAAAGGAGATGCATGTTGTAACAGAAACCAAAAAATTCGCAAGACAGGGGGTTAGGATCAGTCACTGCCATGTAAGAGTTCATGAATAATCCAAAATATCTTGTGCTTGTCTTGCTGAGAAAAATACCACAGGAAAGAGAGATCAGTTGTCTCTCTGTTCATTATTTATCATACTGTAACATCTGGGAACTGTTTCCCTTTCTCTTTAAATGCACAACTCCAATGGATATTAATAAGACACCAAATGATCTACCCCACTTAAAAACACACTTCTGAATTTCAATAAACACTGCCAAGTTCAAAATCCCTTTGTTTAGGAGGCTAGATTATTTTTTTTTTTATATTGTCAACTAGCAGGTAGCAGTGTTAAAAGCACCATCTAATACCACTGTAGGTAAGAGGAGGAACATGTTAAGACACGTTAATTTTTAGATTATTATCTAGACTTTTCAGTTTGTTCACTTCATGTAATTGGTAACTTGACTACAAGTAAGCAGATTTTTTTTTCATGAAAAACACCGAATCAAGTTCCAAAGCTGTTCCCCAACTCAGAAAGTAATTAGGGTGAAAAAAACCCCACAGAAAACATAAAATAAACAATAAAATGCACAGTAGAAAATAGATACAGTAATAATTTTGAAGTTATTATTTTTTAAAAGTTTATAGATTTCAAGTTCATGAAACATTTCTTCTGCTCAGGAGCCAAGAAGACTACAAGGTCCTTGGAAAAAATTTTTATTCCTTAAATTACATACACTAATTTTATTCTGTAGCAAAAAAAAAAAAAAAAAAAGAAAAAAAAAGAACTAGTATGTTTAAAGAACTAGTATGTTTAAATTTGCATATGCTTAGAGTTTTATGGTTTACTGGTCTTTAAACATTCTCTTCTAACATTGTTCAGTCTAGGCCACATACCCTTCAAACATACTGTTTCTCCATGGACAGGTATATCTGGAGTTGTGCTGTACAACAGCCCAACACACACTCCTTGTCACTTTCTGAACAACTAATACATCTCACGGGCTAACAACAGTCCATTACATTTCTCTATATCCCCATACTCAACAGCTGATGTATGATTCAAAAAGCAAATATCTTTCCTCTACACTTTCTACAGCAAATGTCGGGTGGCTTTCACTGCAGTATGAAGCCTACCGCTTCCGTACACAAATCCACCTTGCACATCTCTTCCAAAGTTCCTGCTCCTTCTTAAATACCGAGCCTTTTGCATGAAGCTGTATAACAAACATGGGCACAGGTACACCCCATTAAGAACACTAATAACAGCCACCTGTTCGCTCAAGTCTTGGTGTATCTGCAAGGGAGACATGTTTTATGTTCAACATATGCAGCATCCAGCCTTTGAATGTTCCCAAAATTTCTGCATACATTTTTCATATGCAAGAGGAGTATCTAAAATGTCTTGGCTCCCCGCCACCCCCCTACTTCCTACAGTGCAATTTTTGAGGAATCAGTTCTTATCCATTAAGTATTAGGACACAGGAAAAGCAAAAATTTGTGCTCTGAGGAATTTGGCAAATGAGAAGTAAATATTTACCAGCTGCTCAGATCAGCTGTCTGTTTTGAATTTAATCTAAGTATAATTAAACAAACAAACAAACAATCAAGATATCAGGATTGCATTTAACAGTATGGAATAAGATAATTCAAAAATTCTTCTATTTCAAAGTTACACCAGCATTAATGACCATCAATGCAAATTCTTACTTTCACTGCTAGAAAAGTATTAGGTTTTGGTTAACTAACAACACCATGATAGCGTCACAAATCATTGCCAGATATTTCTAAGAATGCCATCTGAGAAGCATTTAATTTTTAAGATCACTGTCATAACATAAAAATGGTTCACCAAAGCAAACTTGTCTCCAAAGAAACCATGGTTTTGTTTAAATGAATATCAATTCTTCATCTAGTGAACATTTCCTAAATGAGAACTGTAGATTTTTGGCTTATGTTCTTAACTTGGACTTTTGCCCGAAGCATTTTCTTTAGGAAAAATGATTAAAGTTTTTCTTCTTTTTTTTTTTTTTTAAAGCATTTGAAATCTGTGTCAAATCTCAACTTTTAAGTTTTTCAAACTGCAAGTCATACGTTAATGGAAGAAGCAGGTGGGTTTGAGCTTTTAACAAAGCACAAACTTTTTCAAATTCATTCAGGCATTGGAGTTAACTAGATGCTAGTAAAAGCAAAGCAGTTGGAGGTGCCCTAATCCTTCCAAGTGTCAATCTCTACGCTTTTGGTGTCTTGTCATGTCACTATTCCATATCTGTCTTGGAGGAAAAAAAAAAAAAAAAAAAAAGGCAGCATAGTATACCAGGCTTCCTCTGGACATGAGCAGCTGGTAAAACAAAACAAAACAAAAAATTCTGACCCAACGTAGGTTAGCTTTACAAGAGATGTAATCATTATTTTTACGGAAATCTCAATCTGCTGAAATGGTAAAGATCAAAATACCTTTTCACAACTGTGGGAGACGTGAACTTAACTAGTACATTTGTTAAGCAGAACTGCTACATATGTTATGTCTAGGATTTAAAATGTTAAATACTACAGCATAGGACAAGAATGGCTAAATTCCCAGCCCAATATCCCATCACCTCTACAATCTCACAGCACAGAACTATCAAGGTTTCTCCTCTACAAAGTTCAGGAAAACAGCTTTTTAACATGGAAAATTCTGAAACAGCCTGATTTTCTAGCATCTAGCATGCACTCTGGTTCTAGTTTGTTTCTTTAGGACTTCTTTTGGTGACTCTTGCCTTCATTTATTTACAGATTTCTTGATTAAAAGTAAAAAGATAAAATGAAAACCTAAGTATATTTTAAAATCTTCCTCCCAAAAATGCATGCACATTCACTTTCTTTTTCTAATCCCTGTTATTAAGTCAACTAATTCCATACGTAAGATCTTTGAGGTCCCTTCCAACCCAAACCATTCTATGATTGGATGAAGGCTAGAAAGGAAGAGAACAAAGAAACATGTTCAAGTCGGTGTCTAGAAGCACACTCAGTGGCTTTGTTTTGGTGTTTGAGTTTTGTCACTTACTGGATATTCTTTTTGTTAAGTCTTCAAGAAAAAGATAATTCAATGATGGAAGTAGACTAAACATCAAGTTTGACAGTGGTGCAAAGATCCGTTCTATTCAATTAGGAAGGTAAATCTAACACATCTTCAACCACTCTACTCAAAGCATAAGGGTTAGAAGACTCACGTGTGGAATGTAATAGGGACAGTAAAGGGAAACAAAACTTAGCATGAAGAACAGACTGCACATGGTCAGAAAAAAAGACCATAATGCAGATCAAACAGGATCTGTTCTAACAGGTAAGTAATCAAATATTTCTTTTCAGTTTCTGAAGAGCAAAACCGAACACCAGAAACATGCAGCTGAATGTGCAGTAACCATTATAGTCTCCTAAGAATTAAGCGGCTGCTTAACACACAAGGTTAGTGTATACTATAAAGTCGACATTTTATATTTTTCTTGATCACATGGGCTTCTAAGCTCAACTAAGAAGAAATAAGATGCACCGATAGCTCATCGTTGCACATAAAATTTCACATTAGTGGTCCCTAACAGAGGATAGGAGGTGGAAGTCACTCAGACGTTACCTGTTTGAACCCCAACGCTAAGAGAGGAAACTAAAAAAATAATTACGCTGAGAGAGAGAGAATATACAGTGTTGTCTACTGCACATGTTGCTCAGCATTTCCAGCTGAAATGCTGGTTAGGGGTGGCTAGGGACTATTGGCCTATACTGAATACAGAAAACTATATGGATGCATCTCCTGAAAGCAGTCTGGTAGCTGGAAGCAGGCTAATTAGCTCTGGGATGCCAGTGATCCAGGATCCAATTCAGCTTTTAATTGCATTGTATCTCCATCTTTGGAGATGCTCAAAAGCCATGTGGACATGGCCCTGAGCAGCCTCCTCTAGGTGGCCCTGCTTGAGCAGGAGGATTGGACCAGATGACCTCCAGAGGTCCCTTCCAACCTCAGTGTCTTCTGTTATCCTGTGACTAGGAAGTCACACTCATGAGAAGGAATTAAACATGTGCCATTGTCAGGGCACTGACCACATCCTCCTTGTGAGCTTTAAGCTATCTAAGCCCAGTTTAGCTGACTGAGTCCAAGTCCAACTCTGTTGCTGACACGAGTTATTGTGAAGAAAGCTAGAAGGGAGATCTTGCCCCACCTTTCCCTTGGGAGATGCTTTTTCGCTGGGGCTGTACTGCTGGGCTCTCCTCTCTGCCACACCATGGCTGGGCTGTGGCTGCATCTGAGCCTGCTCTCCCACCACCCTGGTTTTCACCCTGGCCCAGACCTGCTGGGTCAGCTTCAGACATGCCCCGACTCATTGTGGACTTGCTGGGCAGTCACTAGACAGTCTCTGTCCCTGACCGCTGTCTCGAAACCCTGACTTGCCACTCAGCACTCTGGCTCCTTGTTGAGGGAGGTCACTGCTCTCCACCTCCCTTGTTACCACGTTCAGTTCCCAGCCCACCTTCCCTGGTGGAACAGCCAGATCTTGCTGCTCCCCAGCAGCCCCAGCATAAAGACAAATTAATTGGTAGGAAAAAATGAAGAAAATTCAATGGTGTATTGGTACTAAATGTCAAAAGGCCAGGAATCAAGAGGAGAAACAAGTCATTTTTTCTATTGTTTATGCTAAAACAATTTGAGACAGGTACAAGGCAACAACCACTTATGCAAATACAGTAGAAAATACTGGTGTATGGTAATATATAATAAGGGTAATACAGCTTTAACTTAGAATATAATAAAATATAAACACACAGAGGACAAAAGAATGCTAGATTTATCTGGTAATAATACAAGGAACATAAGATAATAGTGAATGCTATATTTAAGTAAATGTTTTATTTGGAGTCTGAAAGAATCCAAAATACTCCAAACACATTACAGCAAAAGTATAAAATAGTCATTTCTTAGCCTGGGTATGGGCAGGTGCAGTTAGCCAATGTCACAGTAAGTAGCAGGGGAAGAGAAAAAAAAAAAAAAAACACCTGGTTAAAAACATCAGGACAACCTCCTATTTTAACAAAACACTCCATTTGATCCTCAGTGCCTATGAACAAAAAAGCAAGTATTTTTTTTCATTAGAGAAAGAAAAAGGGGGAAAACATGTTCTGAAGTTCTTCCAGAGTAAACTCCACAGTTCTCAGTGAATTTAATTCCTTGGGAAAATATATCAAGTTCACTCTGCTGGAACTGGTATAGAAAAAAGGAAAAGGAGATATTCCCACAAGCTTCAAAAAGAAAGTATTTCTTTTTACCTGCATTGTACTGAGACGTGCTCAAAATGAAGCAACCATGAGGAAAATGACAGTACTACTGAGCTTCAGACCAGCCTTTTTTCAATGTACTGTAAATTAAACAGAAAAGCCAATTAGGAAGAATGATGGGCTCTCGCTTTTATTAGACATGGCTTTTGTTCCATTTTCTAAGAGCCTACAAAATTTGGTAGCTGGCAAATTTCTAAGACACAACATCTTTTGTGAGTTTTCTGCCCTCATAACCTGCTGCAGGCATATGCTCTTTATGCCTTCCAGAATTAACACCTAGGAAAGGATTACTGTGGTCCTGTCCCAAACATTATTCACGTCTTTCACATGAATTTCATTTTAAATGTCCTATTTTAAACGTAGATGTTTAAAATCAGGTATTTAAATACCTAGATGAGCATCTGAGCAACAGAGAAGCAGTTTTCAGAGCTGCTTATCAATGCCAGTGCCCATGCAGAAACAAGCTGGAAAGGGGAGGGCTCTATTCAGATCTGAGATTTCAGTTGAGAACAAGATCATACCCAAAAGATGACTCTTTCTTGTCCCACCCCTGTAACCATGAATTTTCCCAATGACCTGGGCTCTGGGCTGACCCCACTGCCACCCCCAGCCCACCCATAAATAACTGCCTTCAAATTCTTTTCGCATCAGAAGCATATTTCAGTAAAGGGAGAACCCTTACTTTTTGTTACCTTATGTGCCATTTCTGGGTTTTGGCAGAATTTCTCCAAACTGAAAGCTCCAAAACAGATTTATGTGAGTCAAGAAACACAGTGAGAATGAGACAAAACTGCTTCTTCCCTCCTGCAGATGTTCCAGGTATTTTTCAATAGACCTTTAGAAAAAGATCTCCATCACACATTTCCATTGGTGGATCATCTCCTGACATTTTATTAGACGTACTGTGAAATACTTTTCTGGTGAAGAAAGGAGGAATGCATGATGAGGAACTCAGGACAAATTAGGATGCCAAGGTACAGAAAACAGTAGCATTTAAAAAAGACATTTAAGTATCTTCAAACTTGACAGATATCTTTGTAATTCAAACACTTTCAAAAACCTCAAATATCCTATGGTTGGTATGCAGGAGGCATATGTCATGCATATGCAATACATTCAACACCTTTATTTTCACTAAATAAACAGACTTGTTCCTCCCTTTGTGGGGAGCCTTGTTTCTAACTCAATCCAAACAAGACTGAACTGGGCAAAACAACACAGCAGTGCTTCATGTAATCCCACTCACAAGCTAAATACAACCTGCCTTAGATGACAAAGTAAGAAGCTACTCACAAGACTTGAGGTTCTCATGCTTGGGCCACCTCAATTGGTATCTCCATCAAGAATCAAACTATTAAAAACAAACAAACAAATGTTGTCACTGGCAGACAGTTAAAAACCTCCTCTCAGTCTGAATACCAGCTGGGCTTATGCCACAGCTAAGGAAGTCTGGAAATGGAAACTGCTGCAAGACATGCAGTTTCTCTCTCCCCACCTGCAGACAGCCTTGTAGAAAAAGCAACAGCAAACACCACAGTCAGAGAAGAAATGGGATTGTGTACATGGCCACTTCAGAGTCAAAAAAGCTTGGATGGTTTTTAGTTCTGGTTTTGGAGGGGGGGGGGGGGGGGGGGTGTAATTTGGTTGGGGGTTTTTTGTTTGGGCTTTTTTTGATTGGTTGGTTGGGTTTTATTTAAATCATCAAACATCCAATACAGCATTGTATGACCTGCTCAAAGCTAATCATTCAGTCTTCTTAAGGAATTAGGCAGGTATCATTGTATTTCCCACTCATAGATCCAAATTCATATACGATTCTGAACTACAAATATTCCAAAGACAAGGAGCCTCACTGAAAAACAACGCAGGTCCGGTATAGTCCGGAACCGGCAGTGTGCAATAATGCTTCAATCAAAAAATTTTGTTAATGTCATCTTTTCTAAACACGCATGTCCCAGCTGCCACATGCTCTCATGTCTTCTGATCTTCTGTGTCTGCAAAGGGTATCTTTATATCACTGAAAAATAGAGACTTCCATTTCCCAACTGAATGGATTTGAAGACTTGTAAAGTTTCTGGATAGAACAGAGGTAACTTTTCAAAGGCCAAACTATTGTACCTCTTACGAGCCATTTCAATTTACTATGAAAATAACTAAAATATAAGTAAGGCCCCTGTGCGTCACTGGGAATAGCATGGATCTTTCCCACACAACATCTCTAAGCAATGTAACTCCCTCAAATTCATGCCAATAGAAAACTTTTAAATGACTGGTAACTTTGCATATTCAATGTAATATATATTATACAAAATTCACTCATTTTAGTTCTAATCCCACTGACATCAATGAAGGCTAAATATGGCCTTTAGCTTTTAAAATAATTATGGTCAGTAACTGTATTAAAGCAGAAAACTTGACTGGGGAGTTTCTGCAAAGACACCTGCCTGAAAAAGTTATCACAGAGGTACAGAGTAAGCACTGCTGAACAATACAAAACTTCAGATACACATAAGTATTATCCTTAAGCACAAATCACATATAGGGGATTAAGAATAATCCCAACACACTGGTGAAAGTTTTATTCCAAACTAATCCTAAGTATTTTCTTCTGTTACTTATACAGACACAGTCCTTTAACAGTTTTTATCTATTAAAGAAAAGTTTAAGGGGTTTATTCCAAATAGGGTTATCAAGCTAGAAGCCAGTTAGCTCTTGTCTTAAATATGAAGGCTGAATAAGTGGCAAACAAATTGCTCCAGGTACATCCATAGTATAATACAGGCGTGGGATGCACATATATTAATACTGCGCATACGTACTCCACAGTAGTGAAAAGGAGGCTATCTGCCACTTTCCTCTGCTATCTGTGAATTCTAGCTTATGAAAACAAGTACTGCTGTTAATTCTCTTCACCACAGTTTCTTCTCTCCATCTCACCCACAGGAAAGCAAACAAAACCAAAAAAAAAACAACCAAACAAAAAAAAAGCAATGTAGCCAAGAGAAACAGGCTGTTCTGGAAGAAATATTTTTACTACAAACTACTCTCTGGAGAGAGAGAAATTGAGATCACTATAAAGTGACCTCTCAAAATGTTACCTGTTCAACAGATATTTTTTTCCCTGCACCTCCCTCGGTTAGGCTCCTGAAGAAAAATAACCTCCCATAGACTTACTGTTTCAATTCACACAGTCATCTCAGATTCCTCAAGGTGATGCTGCTAGATGCTGGAAAAGAAAAACTGCTGAATTAAGTTTTGGCAGATGAGACTTCTCGGGCTTTTTGGCAAAATGATACTAAAGAGTACAAAGCGTTCAATAAAAAGGAATGTCCTTCCTGAAATCTTGTTAGCATCTACCTATGATTCATAAATTAGATGTAGAACACACACTACCTCTAAATAAAATGTAATATGCTTGCATCTACATTTACTGTGAAATGGTTAATGAAGAATACTGGCTTCATCTTTATCATACAGTTACCAAGCTATTTTCCAATTGTCACATTCTAGTGGAAAGCATTTATTCAATACTAAGCAGTGCTAATAAACATTTGCTGCCATTTTCTAACAAGAAGTGCTACCAGCTGTCACCTGGGTAATGTAAATACATGCATGTAACTTAAGAGACACAGGGACAGAAGAGAAAAGGAATCTAGATTTCTATAATGAATATTGTTGGGGGGGGGGGGGGTGTAATATTTCTTTTTAAACCAAAAAAAAAACCCCAACAAAATAACTGTTCTTTGCCTTCTACTTCATACTGTTAAATATGTTCTCTGGGCTGGTCTTTAATTTTTAAACACTACCAAAACACTGAGAATTTTGACAAAAAATGTTTAGTTGACGAATGACTTTTCACTGACGCTGCCTCAGCTTATAGAAGTTCCTGTCCGGAACCTTTTTCCCCTCACATAATTTTACAAAATCCACTTAATTACAAATTCCTTCATCAGATAATTAGACTTTAGAAGCCTAAATCAGATACATCTTCTATACTTCATTATTTCACATATACACAGAGATCAGCAGTGACCTCCGAGGCTGAATGCACGAGGAATGTGCAGCCTCTAAAGTATCTTGCAAATATACTAGTACCAGTACTTGAGGCATGTATAACGCATGCATACGCAGATCGCTACTAGATGAAAAATCTGCCTTTAAGGTTCAGTAGTGAAAAATTTGCAAGTATCTTACATTGTCTGATCTTCTAGCTTACAATATGTCAGTAGAAGAACATGTTAAAGACTGTCCATTAGATAAATAGAGCAATGAACCACCAAATGCTTTTATATCAAAGCTACTTCATTATTGTATTATCACTAAGGACTAAAAAAGAGAGAAATCTTACATGATCACTTAATATTCCTACAGCTTTTTATCAGCCTTCCTGCTCCTTGATCATAACAATAGACATACCTGCACGAGAATAAAAAATACTGTAAAAACCTTTTATATCCCACAATATCACCCATTGCTTAAATGGGTTTTCCTCCAGACTTATTTTCTGCACATATTGAAGTTGCTTACTATGAAGTACCAACTTTTCCAAAGTTTCCCTCAAATTGTCTTCACTTTCTTTACCTGAAGTTCCTTAGGCATAAAATAAAATTGCATTTAATCTACATTTTTAAAACAAAATTTATAGAATAACATGACATTTTTTCTATAATCATGTGGAAAAATATTGATAATTTTTACCACTTTTAAGAAAAAACATGTAACAACATTAAAATAAAGTGGTTAAGAATTAAACTGAATATCAACCATGCTGTTGAGGCGTGGTTTGCAAACAATTACTAAGTCTTAAGAGTGTGATCTATAGCAGCATTTTAAACTCCATTTGAAAACACAAATTCATGCATGTTCCTATATTAATAATGATTAGAATATCAAAAATAAATAAAGATAACAAACGAAAGGCCTCTTGCCTAGAGACTGACCTTTTCAAGCTTATTCCAGTACTTTACTTGCTCCTAATTATTGTTCAATATTCCTTTCCCAAGAGCACATTAATAATAATAAAAGGAGGCTAACAGCTATGATGGCTGATTTAGAGGTTCAAATTCTTCACTGTAGCAATGAGATGGTTTTTAAAAAGGCAAAATGCCAGTCATGAGATTCTGCCAGACTATTGGTAAACTACTGACAGCAGCACTACAGCAAATCAATCAACAATGCAAAAAGCTGACAAAGAAAGAAGAAAATAAAGGCTTGCACAACTTTGCAGTTTACAGGCTTTTGTTGATAAATTGTGCTGCCTAACGACATTTTATCTTGTATTACAGGAGAATTCCAGATTTTGGTTCTAGGACAGGTCGACAAAAAACAAATTTCAAATTTAGGAATACATACCAAAAAAAAAATATTCTCTTCAGACACACAAGGCTTAAAGACAGCCACAGTTCAAGACAGAAATAACTATTAAAAATTACTTTCAAACATGAAGAACTCTGGTAATATTCTTTTTTTGCCATTTTTCTGGGTTGCTATTTTTAACTAAATTATTTGCATGAAACTTGAAATCTAGTTGGGAGTTAGAAACCTCTCAGTTAGGGCTAATTGACTTTGCCTCACATGCATAAAAATTCACTAGATTAAATTACAAGCAATCAGTGGTATTTTTCATTTGAAACAGCCCTTGGTGAGCCTCATCTATAAACAAACAAGACATAGCATTATTAATTTATTAATGGACTCAGTGTAGTATATAATGGTATCATTAATACCAAAGTCACTTCTGTTCATGTAACTAATCAGAGTTCTGGGAGGGGGAAAATTAACATGAAAAATGTTTGGGAGAACACAGGGAAACAGTAAGTATGTAAAATATTTTTTTTAAAAGGTCTATTGAGACCAGCAACTGATGAACTTCCGAAGAGAAAAGGCTGTGCACCGTGGTCGAAAGGGAAAGGTGGAATCGGCTTGCCCACCTGAAGTACCCTGATACCACATTAGTATAAACAGTCTAAAACACTGACAATAATAAGCTTTAGAAAACATCAGTACTAAGTATTGTTGCTCATTTTTGTCACAACTCTGTTGAGAATCAATGGATAGGTCTTGCTGTTCCTGGCCAGCCTCCCCCACCCTGCCCATGGCCAAGGAAGCTCAATTTCAGCTCAGTCCAGGGCCATCAGTCGCTGCCCCAGCAACACCACAGCCATGCCAGTCTCCAGCCCTGCCTTCAGCCCTGCCTCCTGGATGGTCCCTGGACCTGGGTCATCACTCCCCCTGGCCTGGGTCTGTCGATGGAGCCTGTGACCACCACCCAGCTCTGGGTTCAGACCCCTTGGGACTGTGCCCATGGGTGAGGGTCAGCCTCAGCTCTCTGTCCCTTAGGAATCACCCAGTTCTTGCTGCTCCCTGATAATTTTAACTGAAACTGAAGCAGACAAATACATTAAAGACAGATGGTGCTGTACTGAAACAAAGGGTTTATGTTCACAGAATAAACAGAATTTTCAGTTACCCTGCCTATGCACACGTTTAAGTAGTTTAGTTTAGGATGCAGGGTTTCTAAACTATATTGCTATATTTTATTCCTTCCTTGCAATACAATCATAGAATCATAGAATAGTTTGGGTTGGAAGGGGCCTTTAAAGGTCACCTAGTCCAACAACCCTCCAGTAAGCAGAGGCATCTTTAGCTGGATCAGGTTGCTCAGAGCACCATCCAACCTGATCTTGAATGCTTCCAGGGATGAGGCTTCTACCACTTCTCTGGGCAGCCTGTTCCTGTGTTTCACCACCCTCAGCATAAAACATTTATTCCTTATATCTAGTCTAAATCTACCCTCATTTAGTTTGAAACTATTACTGCTTGTCCTATCACAACAGGCTCTGCTAAAAAGATTGCCCCATCTTTTCTTATAGGCCCCCTTTAAGTACGGGAAGGCTGCTATAAGGTCTCCCCAGAGCCTTCTCTTCTCCAGGCTGAACAATCCCAACTCTCTCAGCCTGTCCTCATAGGAGAGGTGCTTCAGCCTGCTGATCATCTTCATGGCCCTCCTCCAGACACGCTCCAACAGGTCCATGTCTGTCTTCTGCTGGGTGCCCCAGAGCTGAACACACTACTCCAGGTGGGGTCTCACCAGAGTGGAGTAGAGAGGCAGAATCACCTCCCTCAACCCGTTGGCCATGCTTCTTTTGATGCAGACCAGGATATGGTTGGTTTCTGGGCTGCAAGCACACATTGACAGCTCATGTCCAGCTTTTTGTCCACCAGTACTCCCAAGATCTTCTCAGCAGGGCTGTTCTCAATACCTTCATCCCCTAGCCTGTATTGATACTGAGAGTTGCCACAAGTCAGGTGCCTTGCACTTGGCCTTGTCAAACCTCATGAGGTTCGCACAAGCCCAATTCTCAAGCTTGTCCAGGTCCCCCTGGATGGCATCCCGTCCCTCAGGCATCTGGACAGTACCACTCAGCTTGGTGTCTCTGCAAAACTTTCTGAGGGTGCACTCAATCCCACCATCTACACCATTGATGAAGATATTAAACAGCACTGGACCCAATACAGACCCCTGAGGGATGCCACCTGTCATTGATCTCCATCTGGACATCGAGCTGTTGACCACTACCCTCTGGATATGACCATCCAAACAATTCCTCATCCACCAAACAGTACACCCATCAAATCCATATTTCTCCAATTTAGAGAGAAGTATGTTGCAGGGGAACTCGTTAAAGGCCTTACAGAAGTCCAGACAAATGACATCAGTAGCTCTTCCCTGGTCCACTGATGTAGTCACTCCACAACAGAAGGCCACTAGATTGGTCAGGCAGGACTTGCCCTTGGTGAAGCCACGCTGGCTATCACAAATCACCTCCCTGTCCTCCATGTGCCTTAGTATAGATTCTAGGAGGATTTGTTCCATGATCTTCCCAGGCACAGAAGTGAGGCTGACAGGTCGGTAGTTCCCAGGGTCCTCCTTTCTACCCTTTTTAAAAATGGGTGTAAAGTTTCCCTTCTTCCAGTTGCCAGGGACTTCACCTGACTGCCACAACTTTTCAAGTTTCATGGAGAATGCCTTGGAAACTACATCAGCCAATTCCCTCAGGACTCTGGGATGATCTCGTCAGGTCGCATAGACTTGCAGATTTTCCGGTTCCTCAGGTGGTCATGAGCCTGATCGTCTCTTACAGTGGGAAGAACTTTGCTCACCTAATCCCTGTCTTGTGGCACATCCACTTGAGAGGTGTGGGAAGAGAGGTTGCCAGTGAAGACTGAGGCAAAAAAGCCATTGACTACCTCAGCTTTCTCCTCATCTGTTGTTACCAGTTTGCCAGACTGGGGGCATACACTTTCTTTAACCTCTCTTTTTAGGTTGTCATATCTGTAGAAGCCCTTCTTATTATTCTTTGCATCCCTTCCCAAGTTCAGCTCCAGCCATGCCTTGGCCTTCCTGACCCCATCCCTACACTCTTCCCAGGATACCTGTCCCTGCTTCCACTGCCTGTGCATTTTTTTCTTGCCCTTTACTTTGATCAGCCGGTCTCAACTCAGCCATGCCAGTCTCTTGTCTTGCTTTCCCAATTTCTTACACCTGGGGACTAAGAGCCCTTGCACCCTATGGAAAGTGTCCTTAAAGATCTGCCAGCTCTGTTGTGCACCCTTGTCCCTCAGGGCAGTTTCCCAGGGGGTCCTATTGACTAACTCCTTGAAGAGCTGGAAGTTTGCTTTCTTAAAATTCAGGGTCCTGACTTTACTCTTTGTCTGCCCCATATCCCTCAGGACTGTGAACGTCACCAGTACATGATCACTGCAGCCCAGGTTGCCTCCAGTCCTGATGTCACCGATTAGCTCACTCACATTGATGACTGTCAGGTCCAGTATGTCACCCCCTCTAGTAGGACTGTCTACCTGGCTTAAAGTTATCCTCCATGCACTCGAGGAGTCTCCTGGATTGCCTACAGCTTGTCATGCTACTTTTCCAGCAGATGTTAGGGTGGTTGAAATCCCCCAGCAGAATGACAGCCTGCGAGCATGAAGCCTCCTGCAGCTGGAGTAAACTTCATCCACAGGCTTCCCTTGATCAGGTACCCTGTAGAAGACCCCAACAACAAGGTTCCCTTTGTTGCCTCTCTAATTCTTACCCACAAGCTTTCAACCTGCTCATGGCTGTTCCTCAGAGACAGCTCTTCACACTCTATCCATTTGTTGATGTAGAGGGCAACCCCTCAACCCCTCATTCCTTGCCTGTCCCTTCTGAGCAGCCTGAAGACATCGAAAGTCACACTCCAGTCATGAGCTTCGTCCCAAGTTTCAGTAACAGCGACCAGGTTGTAGCTTTCTAGCAGCACAGTGGCTTCCAATTCCTCCTGTTTGTTGCCCATGCTGCATGCATTGGTGTAGAGGCACTTCAGCTGGGCTGTCGGCCATGTCACCTTCTTAGAGCAACATCCCTTAATTCCTTTGAGGGATTTCACCGGTGTTTCCCTGTTGGCTCCTATCATCTCAGGCGCCCCGGCTCACCTCTGTAAGACTTCAAGCATGCTGCAGTGTATCCAGCATGCCGCAGAGTGACAGGCTGAGGGCCCTGACTAGCACCCTGTCTCTCTAACCATGGCATGTCATTGCACAGCTTGTCATAGGCAAGCCTGACATTATCCCCCTCCCACTTCCAGTCTAGTTTAAGGCTCTGTCAATGAGCCCTACAAGCTTCTGAGCAAAGATCCTCTCCCCTCTTTGAGAAAGGCAAATCCCATCTGACGCCAGGAAGCCTGGTGCCACGTAGGCCATCCCGTTACTGAAAAACTCAATAATTTTAGAAGATTCTACAGAAACTTCACAGACCTTTTAAGTCCACAGTAAACAGTGGCTTTAGCACCTCCATTGTAATTCATGCTTTCTTTTTTTTTTTTTTTTTTTTTATATTCATGTTGATTATGTTAAAGATATAACTAACTCCATTACATGCTGCCTCTTTTTTTTTTCCCCTCTCTCAAACTGCATGCTTGAGGACGGGATCATCTTCCTGTTCTGGTGTCCCTGCCAAACCTAGCAGTTGCCCAGCTCTCAGCCTTCAAAGGCAGCAGGAGACACCACAGTGACGCACCTCCTGCATCTCCTGCAGGTACCTCTTGCTCTCCATGTGGTTCCTCAATAGCTCTCAGAATTAACTGAACACCTCCTGCCTGTTTGGGATCAGCCATCCTGCAGGAGCCTCACTTGGCTCTTTGAGAGCCTGGCTGATGGTAATGTATGCACCCAGAAAATATGCCATGGTTGGTAATGAGCCCTGTGTAGGAGATGTGGAGAACAGCCTCCCCTAGACCTCTTTGATGTGGTACTTCTGATTCACCACCAGTGTTAGGAGAGCACTCAGCAGCCTGAGCCACGCTTCTCTTGGGCAGACATAAAACAGAAACACAGAGTTTGTTTTACACCTTGCAGCCTTTTTCTGTGGCAAAAAGGAACAAGAGAAAGAAACAGAGCTGTGCAAATTAGAGCAATAACTTATAAAATAAAAACCTTGTCCACCCAAAAGCTTTCCAAGTCACATCTTGTCTCCTGGCTTCACGTGGCCCATGTCACAGGCACCACGTCAGAGATGACTGGCAGAGGGATGCAGGGTAGGGAGAGAGCAGGCAACGCAGGAGTTTGAAAAGATTACAAATTAGACGGTGAAAGAAAATGTAAGAGACACAAGGAGGAGAAGCCAAGCACTGGAGGGCTAACAGCACAGGCAAACAGAACAAGCTGTCAATATTGCAACAGCTTGATAAATTAGGCATTTTCAGCTGTTAAAAGTCAATTGATAGCTTTGCCACATCCTCTGTCTCTGGCAAGTTTTGAAAGGAAAATGTTCCCTCCCCCTCTTTCACAGGCATATTCCTACTTTTACAGGCAATTTCAGACTCCAGAAACTGTTCATCTTTCTGTTACAGAAAGCACAGCCCCACTAGTCCCACCGACAGAGCTCTGCCCTCCCACCACCTGTCACCCTCATGCCTTGCCTTCAGCTGCCTCAACACCTCAACCCTGCTCAAACGGCTGCTGGTATTTGTGCCATCGTCGAGGTCAAGGCAGCAGAGATAAAGGCGTGTGAGTCCACTGGTCAATTTTTTACTGCAAATGCCTGCAGAACACCAACTTCAAACTCCTCAAAAAAAAAATTCCTCATTGTATAACCAATGTCATAGAATCACAGAATGGTTTGGGTTGGAAGGGTCCTGAAAGATCACCGAGTTCCAACCCCCCTGCCATGGCAGGGACACCTCTCACTAGACTAGGTTGCTCAAGGCTCCATCCAACCTGGTCTTCAACACTTCCAGGGATGGAGCATCCACAACTTCCTTAGACAACCTGTTCCAGTGTCTCACCACCCTCAGGGTGAAGAACTTCCTTCTTGTATCTAGTCTAAACCTGCCCTCCTCCAGCTTCCAATCGTTACCCCTCGTCCTCTCACTGCAGGCCCTTGTAAAAAGTCCCTCCCCAGGGGGAGTCAAACTCCTGGTGATTCTATGCAAAGATATGGATAAGGCGGAAAAAGAAAAGTGGGGATGTGCACAAAGACAGCAAATGTCTAATGTCCCATTTCAGATTCTTAATTTTTCCAAGAACTGCGAAGAGTACTGCGTGCACTTATCTGCATTCCTGAGGACATGCATTAGGTCTCTCCCAATAAGCACAGGTTGCTTCCCTCCATTAAATCATCACATCAGTGCATAGACATGCTCAGACACTGCTGTCAGCTTCCCCCCAAAAAAAAAAAAAAAAAAAAAAAAAAAAAAAAAGGAGGGAAAAAAAAGAATAAGGAAAATTAATCAATTTTTTGTTGGGAGTATTTCCCACCTCACCAACCCCCTGAAAGGACATGAGTAGAAGAAGGAGAAATCCCACTTCAAGAACTTTGTTTACTTTTAAAAAGTCATTCTAATTTGATTTAGCCTAGAACACTTAAAAATACTTTGATATGTTGGATTATAGTGAGGGCTTGTCTCTCTGATTAGCATTGGGATACTAAAGGAATTGATTTGCCTTTATTCCTGTATAAATTATGACAGCAATTGATTCTTTATTCCCATCTGCAATTGATCTGAAAGCACGTGTGACAGACCCAGTCCAGAGAAACAGGATAAAGCGTCCCTACCGAGAAAGGCAAAGTCTGGACTAAGCTAGAAGGTAACTATCAAGCAATCAACCAATAAACATTCTGTGTGCACATCTATATACCCTTCTGTTGTCACATTTTGGAAGAAGATGACAGGGAGAGCAATGCCAAAAGCAAGAGCATGAGCTATACTTGATGAGCAAAAAGAAGGGCTTCCCATAGTTAGAAAGAAGCTGAAGTCACTCCTATGCCACTGCAAATTGAAAAGCAGTTGGCATACAACATTCTATACATTAATTTTTATAGAAATTATTCAATTTACAAATTTACCTACCTATGATAAATATTAAGTCTGAAAAGTCTATAGATTTAATAATGGCAAAAAAAAACAGTGAATCATAACCAAAAATGTTTTGCTTATTATTTACTGTAGTGAGAACATGTAGCCTATCTGTTGATAGCAGAGAAGTGACTGACAGGAAAGAGATTGAGATGTGTTCAGGATGTGTGACACACTGTCTGGGATAGGGAAACATTTGCCAAGTAATTCCATAAGAACCATCCCTGCTTTTGGTGGCCTAGGTGATTGGTAGAATGGTAGAATATGTTAGGCTGGAAGGTAGCCTCCAGAAGTTATTTGGTCCCAAACCCTCCTTCAAATGTGCTGCTGAATCTAACTTCAGTTAAATCATCTTGGTAGGAGTGAAGCTTTGAGCATTTCCACCCATGGTTATGCCCTCTGTGGGCACTTTTTCTCATGCTTAATCATTATCATAAGTGAAAAATTATTTCCTTCTAACACCTGAACAGATGTCTCTTGTAACTTGGGGCCATTGCTTTTCGCTCTTTGACTGTACAACCCTAAGAGAAGTCTTCTCTATAACCTCCCATTAGCTATCTGAAGATATCACTAAGATCACCCCCGAAGCTTCTCCTCCAGACTGAACAAAACCAGACATGTTAGTCCCTCCTCCTATATCATTTCTCCAGCACTCATCTTGGTGACCCCACACCGGACTCTCTATGGACATCATCTTTCTTGTTCTAGAAGCCCAGAATCAGACATGGTACTCCAGCTGCAAACAAATGACTACAGAAGATGACAAAAAAATTATTTCCCTCAACCTGCGGTCCACACTCTTCCTACTACAATCCAACATGCAGCTGATTTTCATGACACACACACACTGCTGACTTGTGTTCAGCTTGTCCAACACAATTGCCCAGGTCTTTTTCTGCAGAACTGTCTTCCATACTGCCCTTACACGGTCTGTGCTGTTGCACAGGATAATTGTCAGGAACAGTAAAACCAACACAACCCTACCAATTGCTTCACCTACGCCAAAGCCCTGAAAGAGAAAGCCGTCTGCTGCAGGATAAACTGACATATGAAGGTTGAGGGCTCTGTCACACAAAGATGATGGATGCTCTACCCAAGAAGTTGAAGTCTTTTCTCACACATGTCTATCCCTGTCCCTAATGAAACAAGCTAAATCCATAATCTAACCTGAAGTATATCTAATCTGCTTGCTACAACGCTGCAGCAAGTTGTTCCATTTCAGGACAAAACTGAACTGCCAACAGAAAAGGATTTATCAGCTTTTGTCATGAGACAATATTTGAGAGAAATGTTCAAAAGGTATTCAGCATTTAAAATTTTAAAACTTTATAAGGACTGAACACAAAATTTATCTAACATACAGAGTAAGGAAGTGCAAAAGACCAAAGCAAAATATTTATATGTGTATGCCACAGAACAGGGTATCAGGATGAGAATTTGAGGACGCAAAAACTAGCCATACCATTTTCCTCCTGTAAAAAATGAAATAGACATGTTAATCAGGCTAAGGATAGGAACTTCACAGGCCTTACCCACACCTCCATTTTAAATGCCTCTCTATTTATGCATTGCAATAGGAACACAATGCAGAAGGTATATGCATATATTCAGTATGTATATTCAGCAGATATATTCAGCAAATTATCTTCCTCAAACACTTCATAATACACTTGTTACTTCAGTTCTGATTCGGTGAGGTATTTTACCCAGCAAGCTATTATCGTTTCAAAGTCCTCCCAACCTCTTGAGGCTTCACTAAGATCATAATACACTCCATTTCAAGTATTTCCAGGTGATACAGTATTGCCCAGGGGAATACAGCGACCCTTTACAATAGACACTAATGGATCCTACTATTTAAGCAGCACTTTCTTTTTGCACAATATTTATCATCAATTGCATCAGTTTGGTACAGCTTATTATCCTAATAATAATGAGCCTCTCCTTCCCCATGTCAAAAATTAGATAAACATTAAAATGTATGAGGTGCCATCCTTTGTTGATAACAGATTAAACAGGGGAGTTGCACTTTCCTTAAGGTTGGCTGAACTACAGACTATCTGGAAAGGAGTGTAGACCCTGTCAACATGAATGTGTTCTTTAGCTGAGCAAATAGAACAGACTTTTTAAAATTCTTCGGCCGGCTAATAGGTTGAAAACAATCCACCAAATCCTTAAAAGTTAAAAAAGTAAGATCTGTACAAAATCTTAACATGAAAGCTTAGCCATGCTTGTAGCATAACATATAAAATGGACAGCTGAATGGTTAGTTATGCCTCCCAAGCTTCCAAAAATGATAGTTAAATTTTGCTGCTATACTATACATCTCAATGAATGGCAACTTTTAACTACTGTATATGAAAGAAGCTATGCTAATCCCCTCAACGGTGCAGCTTCTCAGTATTCATAGAGATTTCTGTTGAGTCTATCTGAAAAGACAGTGTAGAAACACGGGAATTGGAAAAGAAATGCAGCCAACACATTGTTCAAAATAAAATGAAAAAGGAGAATCACACAGAGAATAGCTAAGCTTGGAAGGGATGCCAGCCAGTCACCTAGCCCGATCTCCCTGCTCAAAGCAGGGCCAGCTACAGCAGGTTGACGATGGCCATGTCCATTCAGGTTTCAAATGTCTCCAAAGATGGACATGCCATAAGGTCTCCGAGCAGCCTGGTCTAGTCTTTGACCACTCTCACGGCAATAACACTTCTTAGTTGCATTTCGTGTATTTGAATTTGTGCCCATTGCCTCTTGTCCTGTCACTGGGCACCACTGAGATAAGCCTAGCTCAGTCTTCTTTACTCCCTCCATCAGGTATTTATACACATGTGGGGTTAGACAGAAGCATAGGAAATCAGAGTATCTGGAAATTATAGTTATTATATGTGAACTTATTTGTCTGCATAAGACTTGCACAGAGTACAAATGACATGCAGACAAACGCCTTCCTCCACATACTTGTGTTCACATACCATTTCTGTATTTCCACGAAACTACACTATATACATCTCTATAAATACAATCCATATTACACACACTATAGAATATAAGCAGAAAGCAAACTTCTCATGCCCAACACCCTTGCCCCAGTTTACAAGCCATAGTAATGTAACATTCTTAGAAGACTTTTCCCAGTTTAAATTCAAAAGGTAACAACTTGTGATGCCACCTATAGCAGCAGAGTCTGGGGTCTTCTGATGTAATATTGCGTATTCAATATTTATGAAATACCACTTAGAGGACAATTTGGGAAGTAGTAATAAAGAATTAGTATATGAGGGACAGGACAGAATACCCTAAGAGAAAAATCAACCATACATATATGTTTAAAGAGTGTGAACTAGAAACACTTCAAAACCCACATACTTCATAACAGTTCTTGTCCAGTTTCATAATATACCTGAAATTTAATCTTCTGATACAGGAGATGCAAGTACTTCCTGCATTTCCCTACTAAAGAGGGGAAGCTTCAATGAGTGTATAATTACTTGTGGGCTTCCTAGGTAAGTTAAAAGGTGCCACATGTATGACAGAACTATGAAGCACTCATTTATAGAATTTCAGTAACTAAAAAGGATGTCTCAATAATTGAAAAGATAGTTTAACTAAAATTAACTTTCATATTTTATCGGAAATCTCTTTTGATTCTACTCAAAAAAACCATGTCAGCTTCCTTTTTACTCTTATTCTTTGTGTCTATCCAGTAACTTGTCATATTTACATTTTCCAGTTAAAAAAACCACAACACTTACGTATACATAACTACTGATTGCTGCAAAACACACTTTTTTTCACCTACACAAATACTCCAGATATAATACTGAAATAAGCATTTTTTTAGCTTTTTAGATTTTAGTAGGGTTTTGTTTTGTTTTGGAGGGGGCTGTTTGGTTGGGGTGAGTGAAGGAGGAGAGTTGTTTTGTTTTTAAGACAGAAACCCTATTCCTAACCTAACGCTATGCCTATATCCTGTCACAGGAATCTGTATCAACGAAAAAAGCTTGGCAAAAAAAGAATAATGGTCCATCACAGTCTGTATTAAGATTTGATATATTGTACACAATTTCCGATATTTTAAAATACATTAGGATATTACAGACAGAAGGTTTTTATATAAAATAAGGAAAAAGACATTTTGGATTTCCACAAGACAAGTGCTCTACACTCCTAACGTGCATCTTCCTCGTGCAGTGACACTTGTTTACGAACCTGTAAAGACTGAGAACCCATGGAACTGTTCAGGTTAATGCATTAGTCATAACTATCACGAGGTACAAAAGAGAACTGCATCCCTAAACCAAGAGAGAGAGTAGTGTGATAATTCATATTGCATTTAGAACAAAGGGAACTGTACTCCATACTCTCAAATAACTGCATAGAAACTTAAACTACACTGGTTTCTTTAAAAAGTTCCTGAAGTTTTGTAGGAATGTGGTTAGCAACACAATGAGTTGGCTCTGTTTCATGAGAGATTTTTTTTTTTTCAGCTGTTAAAAAAATAAAATTCCTTTAATAAAATTCTCTGGAGGATTTTATTTTTACTTCTAGTTTTCCTAGAAGTAAAACTATCAGGCTTTCCATCCTCACTTAGTAACTGTGCACTTGATGCAATTTTGAAATATATCCATTGCTGCAAACTGTTCTTTCCAGTGAAGCAAAAGTGAAAATTTTCCAAATATTTGCAAGCTATAGATCATTAAAAATGATCCCATGCACACAGCCACCAGTAGTATCTAGAGTTACAGTGTTTTCCTGATTCCTTTCTGCAAGCTTCAATTACTCCTTCTAACTTTATAGTACAAAGGCATTCTACAGAAAAATTTTAGGTTACATTATAATTCTCAGGAAGAGCCTGTATCCATTTCTTTAAAATTCACTGATGCTTTAAAATGACACTGACACAATTTTAACCCCCAAAGCATCAAATACTTTTGTGTCCCTTTCCTTGTAAACTCTGACTTCACACATTATACTTTCCATAAAGTTACTGTATCTTGTACAGGCTAAAGCATTTTCTAAAAGGGGGAAAAAAAAAATAAAAAAATTTGTGAGGGCCACCTGATGTTTTAAAAGATGTAGGGAATCAATAAAAAATAACTGTCTGGCTTCAGACAGTTTTCAGGTGGGAGAAAATGCAAAGCATAAGAACCTATACTTCATAATAAAATATAACTACAAAGCTCTAACATACAACAGAAAGCAGAAATACCTTTCAGACAAACCCTGTGTTCACAAACTCTGCAGGCCTCAAATATCAGCCAGAGCTCTTCCACCTTCTTAAGAGCTGAAACAGGTAAAAAAGCCCAACTTCAAATAGGGCTACAAAATATTTTGGAGTTGAGCAATGTCATCAGATCCTAAGGGAAGAGTTTCAACAAGTCAACTGAGGTTCCAGTTAGACAAAAATCTTCCAGTCTGCTAGCCAAGTCTTTCAGGAAAAAAATGACAAACAATGAGCAGCTCAGCTGCAGCCTCTACCCACTCCCACATCTCAGCAGCATCATCTATTTTTATACCAAAGAGCAAGAGGCTTCCAGATCCATGATTCTAAGAAATGGCCCAAACTCACTTAATTCAATCACATAAAAGTCTCAAAAGCCAATAAATTGTTTTTCAGAAGTATTCCAGTTTGAAGCCTATCTTCCACCAGCCTCATTTCCCATGTTATGTCCTCCTCCTTGTTTAAAATAAAACTAGATGTTGTCACTTTACATGCCCAAGGATTTCTCTGCTTTCCTGTCCTCTGCAGGACACACATGTTCTCTTCTACCTGAAGATCACTCAGCAACCTTCTTCCTCCCAGCCACACATATCATTCCTTTTCCCTCACCATACTGAGCAGGGTGCCAACTCACCATCCCCCATTTTCTCCTCCATCCAGTTCATACTATGATCATCCAGTCTTCCATCCCATCTGTCATGCCAGAAGCCTGGCCCCCTTTTTCATCCCCTGTGAGGGCTTACGTATACCTGAATCATCTCCTGACAGTGCCAAATCAATTCTTTGATTGCAGACTGAGAAGCAAATCATTATGTGAGTTAACGTTCTAAAATGAAAAAGGGGATAGTGATGCTTTAGGCTGGAAAGTATTCATTCATTCAAGGTAAACACTGACTGATTTAGGTTCTACAGACACGAGTAGAATGTGAAGTTGATGGTGCAACTATTCATCTACTCTCCCAGTCACCTCCAAAATGAATAAAATTCTACCCAGAGATGCCTGAAAGAATTCTTAAAATTTTCAAATTGACCAGTGCTTCCAGAGTTACCATAGCAGAGACTTGCATAGAAATGCCATTCAAAGCAAAACACTATTTCAATCAGCCAACAAAGGAAAAAACAATCAAAAGTCAAAATATTTCCATACTGCTGTTAATTCAAGCCCAAATATAAAATAATGATAAAATGCAAAACTTCCACTCTAACAGTCATTGTTCAATAATTCTCTGTAATTTTAAATCACATTTAATAATTGTACATGAGAATGAATAATAATACAGAAAAGCCATCAAATAAAAGTGAGTTAAAATTACACAACCGAACAATCAGTAATAACATCTTATTTAAATCTAAATAGGCAGTTCTAAAAAGCTAGGGGAGAAAAGTATCTAACATCGCAATGGGAAAATTAACTAACGAAACATACACATAAAAAGTTTCTTACTCTCATCTTTATTGTAATTAATATATTAAACAAGCTACAATTGCAAAATGAGATTGAAGTATGAAAACCTCTGCCCCAAAGAACTGATGACTCAAGTATCAAGGCAGCATTTCAGGAAGTTCTATATTAAATAAACACCTTAACTGCCACCCTTCTCCTGCCAACACCATTACAAAGCTATCCACCTATCAAACTGCTGGAAGAAGAGAGGGTAAAGAAATCAAAAGCACTGTAAGTTTGTGCTGTTAATTTTTTCCTCCTAAACATCTGCTATTGGCCTCTCCTGGAAACGGGACACAGCATAAACCTAACAGCTTCTGCTCTGACCCCTCATTGCAGATATCTTTATGTCATGTTAGGGTGGAAGAACTTGCTTTCTCTGAGACAGTTTCCATTTTGACTAAGAACAAGGAAGAAGAGTAGAGAAAGGTAACACTCCACCAAAAGAAACCATATTTCTCTTCTAACTAGACCACAGCCTGCATGCAGATGCCCTCAGAAGCTTCCAGCCAGGGCTGGCTTACTGTCCATTCACACCCTGACTTATAGAAAAAACGGTGAACGCTGCCCTGTGGAGCCTTGGGACCTCAGTCACCCTGCTGTGCTATAGCAACTTCAGCACCGGCAACACCCCTGAGGATGGGCAGAGCTCCACACCATGCCGACTACCCAAATATGAGGGGTAGCACAGCAACAGGATTCATATCCCCTGCTGGTCGAGCTCCCTCCTCCTTCCCCAAGACCCCAACGTTCATATTAGTAATAAGCATTACCTTAGGAGATGCTAGGAGGGATGTCACTAAACATGTCTCTTCCTCATAGCCTTCCCAAAACAGTGTGACCTGCTCTCCTGCAAATATGTACAGTGAGTTAAGTAACTATGAAAGTCATGTTTTTCCTAATTTATTCTTTGATTATATTTTAATGTCACTGTGGCTTTATGGTAAAAAATGAAATATTGTAGATTTTTCAAGGATATTACTTTTAAAAAATTCCTGAGAAAGTCAGGAAAATACATGGGATTACGAATATGTACCAGCATTTATTTGGGAGGAAAAAAATAGCAATTCTCATAACAATGCCTTAATGCTGCCTATCTAATTGATGAGGCAATTCTATCAATGTTAAGTTTTATATAAAAATCAAGCACTGATTTATAGAATACACCTACTTCTATGTATTTCTATATATACATAGCACAAATCTTTCATTTTTAAAACCTGGTAGACCAAGAGATATAAACCAGAAATCCATCATGAGCTCAGAACAAAATACTCTCCCAGACTTAACAACAGGTGGGAGAAACAGTACATGCACGTTTGTGTGGCTGCGCATGCACAACAGCACAATAAAATACACAGACTAAGAGAAATTCATCCCTGGCTGTTAAAAAAAAAAAAATATTCGTATGACAACTTAACTTTGATAGAGAAAATAAGATAATTGCTTGAGCTGTTTAGAACTATATGTTTGAAGTGTTAAAGTCCGTGACAGATTAATGGGCAAAATATAGGCAGGACAGCTGGGAGTTTACAGTAAATGAGGTATAGAATACATCCGACAATTTTTCTACTGCATGTATCACACATATACACGTATACTCATTTACAAAGCCCTAGTGGTTGAATTAAATTAAACCATCTTCTAACTCCTAAATTGGTCAATTGTAAGAAGGCTAGGCTGTCTGATCTATTTTAAAGAAAGACTCATTAAGCAGTAGTCTCCATTTCTTTCTTTGCAAGACACCGTGAGGTGCAGTTAATGATTTGAAAAAGAATCTGTAGGCTGCAACTAACAATCCATTTGGGTCAAAGTTTCTATTGAACTCGTTTATTTCCATTTACAAGAGATTTCAATGTGTTGTGCAGAAGATGGTTACATTTCACAGAATCACAGAATGTTAGGGGTTGGAAGGGAGCTTGAAAGATCATCTAGTCAAACCCCCCTGCCAGAGCAGGACCACCTACAGTAGGTCACACAGGAATGCGTCCAGGTGGGTTTTCAATGTCTCCAGAGAAGGAGACTCCACAACCTCTCTGGGCAGCCTGTTCCAGTGCTCTGCCACCCTCACAGGGAAAAAGTTTTTCCTTATGTTAATGTGGAACCTCCTGTGCTCCAGCTTGCACCCGTTGCCCCTTGTCCTGTCATTGGACATCACCAAGAAGAGCCCAGCTCCATCCTCCTGACACTCGCCCTTTATGTATTTATAAACAATAATGAGGTCACCCCTCAGCCTCCTCCTCTCCAAGCTAAAGAGACCCAGCTCCCTCAGCCTTTCATCATAAGGGAGATGCTCCACCCCCTTAATCACCTTTGCGGCTCTGCGCTGGACTCTTTCAAGCAGTTCCCTGTCCTTCTTGAACTGAGGGGCCCAGAACTGGACACAATACTCCAGATGCGGTCTCACCAGGGCAGAGTAGAGGGGGAGGAGAACCTCTCTTGACCTACTGACCACACCCCTTCTAACACACCCCAGGATGCCACTGGCCTTCTTGGCCACGAGGGCACATTGCTGGCTCATAGACATCCTGCTGCCCACCAGGACCCCCAGGTCCCTTTCCCCTACGCTACCCTCTAACAGCTCAGTCCCCAACCTATACTGGTACACGGGGTTGTTCTTTCCCAGATGCAAGACTCTACACTTGCCCTTGTCTTATTTAATTAAATTTCTCCCTGCCCAGCTCTCCAGCCTGTCCAGGTCTCGCTGAATGGCAGCACAGCCTTCTGGCGTGTCAGCCACTCCTCCCAGTTTTGTGTCACCAAAAATCCAGTGGGCTATCATGTGATAGCCCACTGGATTTCCTAACACTCCATATCAAATGAAACTTGCCTATCATACGAAATTTGCATATTTTGTGGCATCCTAATCAAAGATCAATATAGTAAAATTGTTTTAACTTGCTGATACACATTAAGGTGTAATCTAGTATTTCACTGCTTGGAAAGTACTTACAAGGAAGAGATTTTTCTAAAGTTATTTTGTCTTCGGCATGCACATAGGGTAATAGTGGGAAGCCTGTTAGATACTTAATGGTTCTGAATATGTTAAACTGCTTCGAGGTACTTTATATTAAACTGGTCACATAACAACCAATGAAAAGAGTCATGATGAGGAGAAAAGGGACAATTAAGCTGGCATAAGCAGCCCAACTGTTATATGCATAACCACAACAGAAAATTTCATACAACTCTAAGTAGAGAATAGACATTAAAGGGATACTGAACTTGCGGCGGGGAGGGGGGCGCGGGGGGTGAGGAAAGCTCTATCAGAGCAAAGGACTGGATGAAGGGGAAGGGTTGCAACTATTTTTACTAAGTAGGATACAACAGGTAGATATTTTCCTATTCATTTCCACAGCCATATGTTCATGAACACACCTGCTCTGAGGAAAGCCTTTCTTTTTAAGAAACCACTAAATATGCCATATCTAACACCACCACATTGCTCATTATATCCAACACCATTTTTTCACCAGAATTCTTTAACTGGGAGCCTAGCTGGCCAGTCAGCATTTAATTCTGTCCTCCTTTCCAATTTTCTTCAAAGCTAACTGATGAACCAACACCAGAATTCCTTAAAAATCAAGTCTTTATTACTCCTTCATTCATTGATGCTACCATCAGATGTCACATATACATACACATACATACACACACACACTTAAGTGTATATATATATACGCTTATGATAAATCTCACACCAATTTTTATGTCAACATTTAAACGCAAAATAACTTTGTAGCAGCACCGCTAACCTTTTTTTCCTTAATGGAAACCAAAACCAGTCAAAGCAACAATAATAAAAACAACAGCTACGAGACTAGAAGCCACTTCCTAAAAGCTAGTATTTGTTTTGATAGTAGGTTTTCTACCAAATTGCTATGAAAAACTTCCTGCAAAAAGATTTTTTTTTCAGAGGACAAACCTCTATTATTTTCATTTGCTCTCTCTTGCCAAAATCTGTCCTTCCAAATTCTCAACGCTTTCTTCAGCTGGTAACTCCTCAACCCAAAACAGCAGCTTGTTCTGCTCTAGAAAAATGTATGACTCTGTGAAAAGTAGTTATTTACTGTATCAGATCAGATGCATATGTGCATACTAAGGAATCTGTTTCCAAGTAGGTGGTTTTCTTTCCTGAGTATCAAGTAACTGATGCAGAAGAAATACTGGCACTAGTGGAGCTTCTGTTTACTGAGTAGACAGAGTCGAGTTAAAGGATGGCAGCTCTGTTAAACCACAATAGGACACTCTAACTTGGAGGAAAAATAAGACAGAGGTTAAATGTTTACTTTCCATTTTTCTTCATTTTTGTTATACGCCAGAAATTCTGGCTGGAACACATTGCCTCATTACCAGTTAGAATTACTATCTTTTCTCCAAATCTTTTTCTACATTTTCACCCTTTCAGTTTCTGATAACTACCAAATACACAGTTCTTCTAGAAAATAGCCAGGTCAGACCACTCACTATCTTTCAAGAAATTGAAGGATTATAGACTGAGCTCCTGACAAAATTGTTGATTGCCCTCCTATTAAGATTCTCATTTGATACAAATTATCCTGAACTTTATATCTCAACTTTCATTGGATTTCAGCATACTTACAGTCTGCTTCCTCTTGTGGGATGCTATTAACTATCATTACAAACAACTTTTCAAAAGGAACATAACATATCCTAATACTCTGGAGCACTGTATCTGCATGTTGCAGGTACCTCCATTCTAAATTATCCTCCCACTCCATTATTACCTCACCTCCCACTCTCTGCAATAAAAACAAGATTTGCTTGATTTATAAAGGAAGTAAACATACTGTTTCAGTAGTTTATAATAGCATAAAATGGACTGAGTATGGTTCAAGGATATATCTGCACAACTGCTTGATCTATAATTTAACCACATTGTATTACTTCAGCTTTACACTTTAATTGGCTTCAAAAGAAAGCTAGAGAAACTGCATTTTTATGCAGTTTATCCAAGATTGAGTCCTGATGTTTTCTAACACATAAAATGACATTTGACACAGTGAACAAAAGTAAGTCCCAGAGGACACCAAATGACTGAAGACTGCCATTATTCAGGCCCCACAGGAATCCCATTCTCTTCTTTACATTTGTATGAATAAGTAAAGATCTCCAACACGACCATCGCCTTGTATTACTCATTTTATTACACATATAGTAAAAAAAAAAAAAAAAAAAATCAAAATAGTACAAATTTTCCAGTCCAGTTTGTTCCCAAGACATCCATGCCCTCACACATTTTTACAGTTCAGACAAGTTTTGTCTCAGAAGTTCAAAAAAAATCCAATCCAACTAAAACTCAGGCCATTAAAAATACATTTTCCAGCTAGATCAGTCCCCTGATCCATCCACAATGAAGCTACACAATGGTTGGTGCATTAACCAGGTAGGGATATAGGATGACTGCAGAGAAAAGCAGAAAAGCAGGAGAAAGAAAAAGAGAGGAAGAGAAAAAGCGATAGTACACTGCTGTGCTTTTGGTGGCAGTGCCAGGTCAGGACCATGAGGAGTTCACAGAATTAGTTTCAGGTCACTGCTTATTTGTGACCCTGCTTCTCCCAGCTGCTTAAAGCAAGTTTCGGTGAAGAATATGGCTTCCAGTAAAACTAGCCACTGGAACTGGCTGTCCAACATCTGCTAGTCGTTCCCTACCGAGACTTTGAATCATAGCATAACTTGGATTGGAAGGGACCTGTGGAGGTCATCTTGACCAGATCCTCACTTAAAGTCAGGCCAACTTTTATGCAGCATCAGGTCACTTAGGGCCATGTTCAGTCAAGTTTTGAATATCTCCAAAGAACCACCAAAGAGAGAATGAGATTGTGCATCTGTATTTTAAAAGAATACCCGATGCACGCCAACTGCAGGCCAACCATTTGCACCAATTCTCTGGTTTAGTATTTTTTATTTATGGTCACTTATTTAAAGAGTTAGTAGATGCACCAGCTTCTACTTCATATTGCATTGCTGAAGAGCCAAAAATAGAGAGGAAAATGATGAAATCATCACCTCAATAATATGAGGATTTGGAGTTTCAGGAGAAAAAAAAAAAAACCAAAACAAAAAACACACATCTTTGAAGAACTGAAATACAAGCATTTTAAAGGAAACAGTGTTCTCACAGCCTTTTGCATCAGTTCACCTTAGTTAAACAAAAAAAGATAGCACACGTTCTGACTATGGAAAATGCCATAGCTTCACTGGAAAAGCAAGCTACAGGAAAAACAAATTATTATGGCTGCCAAACACCACCCACTTTTCAAGCAAGCTAGACAGATACTTACCTGAAAAATGACTCAGCTAGTTACACTGGATGCAGACACCTCACACCAGTCTAAATAAATCTTAAGACAGGGAATTTGAGGAAGCTGATGGGATAGCTCCAGCGACAGTTGGGGAAAGATGATGAGTAGTGGAACGAGGTTGCCTTTGCCTGATTCACTTCTATTTCCTTCCAGCTCCTGCCTATAAAAGTGAGAAAAAAATGGAGCAGTAGCAACAGTGCCAGCACCAGCAGCAAGAAAGAAGAATTTGGCACCTGAGACCGGAAAAGCCTCAGGTGCCCCACTGATACTGATTACCTTTCTCCTACTGCTGCCCCTACGAGACGTAAGAAAACATTTGGTTTATTTATAATGCCGTGTATTTTGAAAACACCTTTGTTGACTTGTGCTCAACAAATTTATAGCTTATTAAGTAAACGGGATCATTTTAACAAAGAACAAGCCACTGGGACATATTCCAAGGGAGAAAAATACATAAAAACAGATGCTTACAATCAATTTCGTTTGTTTTCAGAACTATACAGTAACTGCACAGTTATGGCAATCTCCTTTTATTGATTTATTTCACCTTTAAGAAACATTTCAGGGAGACTAAAGCATTTCACATGTAGTTAATGGGATAAACAGCCTTTTCACCTGTACCTCAAGGCATCCAATCCCTAGCCTGCATTGCTAGGGACTAAAAGACATTATCATCTGACAGCTCTTCACTGACTTATGTTGTAGAGTACAGCAGAGTGTCCTGAGTAAAATCATACTAAAAACTCTTCCAGATACCTCTCCATTCCAAAGGGTACGTTTCATTATCACACCCTGAGTCTGAACAAAGTAGAAAACACCAAATAGTTTGAGAGGCTGACTTGGGAAAAGAATGGGAATAACTGATGAAGCCTCTCTGCTACTCACACATGTAAATCTGCATTACTTCCAAGTTGGATACTTCACTAAGACTATTTAATTAAGATCCATTTATTATGATTTTCATGAGGGATCATATTACTTTGATCAAAATGTGCTCAGACAATATGGCACAGCTCACACATGCAATAAGCTTTCACATTAGCCTCCCTCCTTACTCCTGGCATGTTTGTCAATATTACTTAGCCAGCCGGCACATAAATATGTTGAGCGTGCTTGCATACTCATGACACATGCATGCATATGTATCCTCTCCACTCACTACCCTGCCCATACCTTTCACTCAGGTTAAAATTCCCATTCATACACTCATTCTACTAAAAAGCACACAGGTACTCTGCTCCTGAAAACGTTATGTCCTGCAACCACCTCTCCTCACAGCTCTTGCTTCACCTCTGCTCATTCTATGTAAGTTAGATCGTCATTTGTGAAATGCTATAACAAAGCAATCTTAGATGGAGTACTGGATCCCATGACCTTAGACTTGTTGGGATTTTCTGTTGATCATGTCCTATACTACTATTACTACTTTAATGAAGGTAAAGTATTAATAAGAATATCATAACCATAGATTTAGCTCTCTTTCCATTGGGAAGACTCAAAACCCAAAAGGGTAGGTAAGACCTATGAAAAATCAAGAACCCAGCCTGTCACCTAACAACTGTCCTTCTAGGCTCCCTACTTTACGACAAACCAAATTATTTACATAACATACTCAGTAGCAAATTTGCACTATTTCCTATTTTGGTCATTCATTTTTCAGTGTTGTTAGCAAACACTTTTGACTGTGGACTGACAAAATGGTCTCTGGGGCCTCTCTCCTTTCTCATCAGTAAACGTCTTTAACAATATAAATGTCTGTCAGCATCTCTATTTTACTTTTCTTCCTACAACACATTATAGGAAAGTAGTTGTCCTCTTCCCTTCACATTTTAGAAAAGCATAAACAGTCTCTCAAGGCACATACCTAAGATATATCCATAACTAATTTAAAATCCTTGATAGGATCTTCCTGCACAACTTTGAAACCAGATCCTTACATTTTAGTGCAACCCTAGGGAAGTACTGCTCTACTTCTTGTCATTTGTATCAAACCATGAAAGACTTCAAGATTCATATGAAAGAAATTATATTTTAGAACATCACAAATAGAAAAATATCTCAAGTACCTGGAGGAAAACTGCAGACTTGACCATCCCTTTTACATGGGTGTCAGCACAGCAAGTGTCGGTCAATGCTCAAATGTTCAATGAAGGAAAATTACCTAAAATGGAGTCCAGAAATTTGTTCATTTTAATAATAAATAACCAGTATATCAAAATGGCACATTCCTTCATGAAACAGTCTCTGCAAATAGTTTTTAAAACAACTTTTTACCAAGATAGAGAAGAGAAAGCTTGCACACTAGGGCAGCTGATACACTTGCGGAATTTATTAAGTTCAGCATAAATGCTAAGACTAAATGAGCTTCTTTAATTTCCATAATGAAATTGTTTTTGTAAAGTTAAAAATACTGTAATGAGGCCAAAACGGTGTGCTTTCAGGGACTCCCATGGTGAAACAAATGAGATTTTAGCTTCTCTAATTGGGCATACTGCAAGCTGGGTTTGATGCTGTCCTCAGCACAGGATGTTTGTTATCCCTAACAAAAAGAGGTCTACAGCTGTCAGCATAATACCATATAGCTTTTCTGAAGCCAAGCCATCAGGAGGAAGGCTGCTGCTCTCTGACTGGGACCACCCAAAGGGAGAGATCAAGTAGAAAACAGCTCTACTCTTCCCTGATTAAGAAGTTATTCGTAAGGTAATTTGTTTACAGCTATCACAGAGAAGCTTTTGAAGCAAGAATTGAGTATTCCCAGAATCCTCCAAGAGAATTTTATTTGATTAAATAATGAATATGGATATTCCCTTATTCTTTCATTCCCACCCACCCCTTTTCCCCTTGCTTATTAGATCTCATTACCTGTCAACGCAGGCCTTCAGAGCCTGCCTGTTCAAGCAGGAAAAAGAAAAATGTTAGAGGCATTTTGTTGTGTCTGTATTGCCAAAATCTGCTGGTTTGATGCCATGTGCAACACCACAGTGCCGACCTCCAAGCCTTTAAGAACTTAAGACTCATTTTGAATAAATACTGTTTTCATTTTTCCCCTACACTTGTTTTCAGGTGTAAGTAATAGGAAAAAAAAAAAAACAAGTTAATAATTTTGCAGCAGTAAACACCAGCCAGTTAGTTCTTTCACAACTAAACCATGACCTCATATTTGAAGCAAGAACAATAATTCTGCAGAGGAAGAGAGCTGAATACTATTCAGGGCTGAAACAGAGCGAATGTGACCATACATACGTTAAAAAGCTAAACACAAGGATATTTAATTCTAATTCATTACATGTAGAAGAAATACTTCCCTATAAACGCAGACCGATGGAGATTATTACTCCTTTGCTCTAAACCTAAGCCATCATTGTAAGATCAAACTGCTTAACCCATGCCAAAACATTTTACTGGACTAAGAATCTCAAGCCATAATTTTAAAGCGGCTTCCTTCCTTACTATTTTAATTTTACTATAATGATTCTATTCATTGTTTCATTGTCACATTCAGAATGTTTACGTGCTTTTATACCTAGCCTTTCATTTCTTTCCTGGTTTTCTGCTCTGCTTTCTCTCTTCAAGCATTCAATTGTCAACCTACTACCAAAAAAGGTTTTTTTACAGAAAGGTTTTTAGAAACTTCATAGTCACCACATGTTTCACAATTCATCCCTCTGCCGACTCTTAAAATATAGGAAATACAGCCTTTATAATGAGAGCAAAACATTATGATGAAGAATAAATGAAAGTGAATTAGAAGTGCAACACAGGTTAAAAAAAAAAGCAATACAATAAAATGAAGGTACAAGAAAAATAATAGTATTATAGGCAAAATTTTAAACCATCAAAATTAATTAATTTTTGCAAATGGACTTCACTTTTTTGTTTAGGTTTCGGAAAGTGCAAATGAGTGTAGCAAAACTGCACAGAAGGAAGCAGAAATAAGGTTCTCCGTCAGCAGTCAGAATGTCACCAGAATTGTAGAAGGCATCCACTTTAAAATATATCTTAGCAGGTAAATGTTTAGAAACTCTTGTGAAATTATGCTCTTCAACCTATTTCCAAGACCCCTGTGTACTGCACTAATATTTTGTAAGGGAATGCAGGCAAATATTAGCAGGAGATAAGTGAATCATTACGTTTCTTCATTTCAATTCAAACTTTATTCATTAAAGCCTCCCAAACAACCTCTACAGAACATGAATCAGATTTAAATAATGAGGTATTTTAATTAATTTGAACTTGGAACTTCACTTTGGATCACAGAAATCTTCTTAGAGGATGCTCAGAAGACCAGCATGGGGTAAAAGCAAAATATCACATTATTGGAAGTTCAAAGAAAACATATCTTGAGAGCCTCCTACAAAGACAAGGATGATTCCAAAGAAAGATAAAGAATGGGAAATTTATGACAAGCTTTTGTACAACTGATTTTAAGAGTATCCAAGAGTACCTATCTTTGTGTCTACTATGACACAGTAAGCTAGCCAAAAATTACATACTTACTGCATACAGTTCATTCGTATGAGTAGCGAACTATTCAAAGTATATCTTTTTAGGTCTTGAAAGAGCATAGGAAGTCTGAGCAACTCCTCCCTGTATACCTACATAACAGAAAAGATGTTATTGTGCTGTGCATTTACATTAGCTGAAACAAGGGTCTAGATTATACAGTCTAAGGGACAAATGTAAACATAAAAACCTATCTGCCTCCTGAAACAGGCATAAAGTAGACTGTAACTGGCACCTGGCTGTCAGGTTTCAGAAATAATACCAAATGATGATATTTTGAAAAAAAAATAAAACATTAACATATAGAAATATGCATCATCTCAGTGTTAACAACTATTCTAAAACAATTTTTTTCTAGACCATTTATGTCTTAATATTTAATTCAGCCCTAACAAATCTACTCATTTATTCAGTTAGCCCTTAAAACAATAGGATATCTTCTACAATCTTTCTCTTATTCTTGCATTATAAAAGGGGAAAACATTTAAGTGCAAAATCTCTTTGTCTCAATGTTTTCCTTTTACATATCATTACTACAATGAACAAATTACATTGTCCCATCGACAGGCACATCTGAAAAAGATCTATTCTGACACAAAGTAAATAATAAATCCCTCCCTGTAATGAGTTCTTCTTTCTAATAAATTCACCCATTATTTTAGTCTAGAAGATTAAATGTTATAAAATATATAACACAAAGCACATGCAAAATGTACATACATATACAGAAACAAACTTTGGGGTTAAATCATATTTTGGCATTCACATTATTTCACAAATAACATGTCACCTTTATTTAAGCTGATCGGACCAGCATTTCTTTTCTATCAACTGAAGCAGCTAATTTACTTTCATTGACCATCCAGCAGTATAATGTACCACCTGCTTATTGTGAATTCTCTCTGGCTAGACATAAAAAAAAAAAAAAAAAATCCTTTTTCTCCCCCATTCTGTAATCTAACTTTGTACAAATGTAATCTTAAATTCTTCAATTCTCTGAGGCATTCTGTGAGTGGAAATGCTGGGATTTCTACAGCACCACATCTGTGCATGCACATTGTGATTAATATAAGACAAATCCTTCAAGCATATTGCAATTGATGCAGCAAAGCTGAACTTGCACTGCAAAATTATCTGGTTTTTCAACTGTTAATTTATTTGTTCACAGCCAGATAGGTATAGAAGATTAAACAATGTTTTTCATGGCTATATGGAAGTAGAAGGTGCACATATGGTGGTAAAAGGGCAGAAAACAGTGTTATAATAGATTCTAATATTTTGGAAATAATTTGCTTTCCAGTCCAGCTCAATATTTTAAACAACTTAATATCCTTTAGAAAGTCTAAGTCATAATGTGATTAGGAATCCTATCTAGTCAAGTTTTCTTTGCTATTTTTGTCCCCATCTAGGACTATTTCTATGGCTCTGTAAACATTCACAACCCCACCAAATGCTAGTAAGTATACTGCTGAAAATCAGAAAAAAGAGCCAGAAACATGTTATGTTCAGTCTGCTACTTCATTTTGGGATAAGAGACTACAGTTTTGACAGTAGGGCCATCTGCTGTTAACTTTCCTTCTCATCATAATATCAGTCCAGTCAAAAGCAATTAAGCGTGTTTTGCCATTATAATATGTAGATAATTATGATAAATTACAGTTTTTAAATCAGCCTCAAATTATGCATATGGTAGGTATTTTCCTTGCAGTTACTGATGTAAAAAATATTCCTGCATTTGCAAAATATTTCAGCTCTTTTATTGATGATGTTAGTTCTGTAATGAGATATCTACAAGGAAATTTCTTAGGCACGGAGCCTGACAGTCATTAGAAATCTATTTATAGCTCAGCAAGACATTTTGCCAAGTACATAGAGTCATAACATTCTGCACTGCCATTATACAAAATACTCAGAAAATGGTCTATTTTATTGTGTCACAAGAATCAAAAACATATACAAACACACAAATAAGTAGCCGGAAGAATATTTTAGGTTTTGTTACAACGTGGAATTATTCAAGAGTCTAACATCGGCTAAGACACCTGGTAAAAACATCACTTTAAGATCTACACACCAACAGTGGTTTTTGTCAAGCTACCTTTGACATTGCTCAAGTGATCCCCAGGATTAGCCAGACATAAATAAGCAACAATTCAAAGTGGAGTCAATAAAAATTCTTCCTCTACTGTAACAGTGGATTTATCTTGAGTGTACTTCTTTGTTGAGGGGAGTCATACTTTATGAAATAATAACTGATAACTGAAAAATCACCACTGTTAATATTTTAATTTTTTAATAATGTTTCCTTGCTAGTGAATGGACTCCTTGAGAAATAATTAGTCGCTCCAATGCAACCACATGCTTTTCATGACCACACCAGCACTGAGCGATAATCAAGGACCCTTCATACATCTAATTCTCGCCAGGAATGTGATACCTGCTATGAAAGCTGGCTCATAAATTCTGAGAACTAACACCAACCGGCAGCACCTGAGTCACGGAAGGCCGCAGAGGAATGATGAGGAAGAGGGTAAGGTAAAAAAAAAAATATGACACAATAATGCCTGCAGCAGCAGAATCAAATCTCAGCTCTGTTAAACACATGGAGATGGTGTCTGTCTGGCAATGGCCTTATCACCTTCTCCTCATTATGGCCACGCAGTGTTCAAATATAGGTCAGAGAGGTAAAAGTTAGCAAGAGATAACTATCAACTCAATTGACTTAAAAAACTGGCAAAGATATGAATGGTATGATGATATTAAAAAATTTTTCCCCCTCAGACAATGCGGCAGAGCAATATCAAGCAGTGATACAGAAGAAAAAAAACAGTGGTCAATATATACTCTGCTTAAATGTCAGCTAGCTTGCTCTTCAGCTACGCTTGCAATAACCACATAGATTCAGAAACAGGAGATACCAACAAAACAATAGCAGAATATCCCTATCTGTGTCTTCTGATTCTGAGCACTTCAAGACAGGAAAGGATAAGATCTCTAACTAAAAGGAATGGAGCCTTTATATAATTCTGCTTGTAGAATAGATGTGTTTTCTCTCCGTATCTCTCTGCTAGCTGAGTCACCGCCGTTAACAGCTGCCAGTGCGTTACCATACTTTTTTCTCCTTGGCAGGACAGGCAAATTGCTCCCCACAGAGCAGATGCCAGTCAACATGGCAAAAGGAACTGTGCTGAGCATAATTTCTCTTCCCATAACACTAAGTTGTTTTCAAAATGTTTGGTTTCCATCAGACCACTGCTTGGGGTGAGCTGTTGCTCCTAGATTTGTTTTCTTTCGAGCATATCATTAAGTTGTACTCAATTTCCATAATCAATTAAGAAAATGAAGTGGATATTTTTATTTCAGAACCGCTACAAAATTTAACAAACCATTCAACTGAAAAAGCCCTTGTTAAAAAAGCTACTGAAAACTTAATGTTTAGCTAATTTATGTCTACAAGATTAGTTTTGCAAGGTATCACAAAAAATACATTTCAATACTCAATATAGTTCTGTATAAAGGATTTCAGAAGAGGGTATTTGGATTGCAAGGCTTCATGTCTAACACAAGAAGACATTGCAATTTTGAGTGAAAAGAGCTGTATGTAGCCTATGAACTGTGGTGCATAAACACACACACACAGAAAGTCTATCCACACCTTGACTGCTGCTTCAAAAGAAATTTTTTGCCCTTTGTAAAAAAAAAAAAATTCTGAATAAAAATAAGAACTGCAGCCTCTACCTGACTAATTAACTCAAATTCATGCACGAGCCAGCCTGCCCTCAGTCATTAATGCAGGTGTCTGTTCAGAAGCATAGAGAATGACAAAAATATTCACTGTAACTTTTTGGAAGCAGCAATGCTGATTTCTACCTCCTTAAAAACATATGTCAAGATCCAGAACAGCCAAACAGAAATGCAAATAAAATTCAGCAAGAAAAGTCCTCTTCTTAAGCAGAAAAATTCTCGGCATACTTCTACTACAAATCTGCTCTTGAAAACAAAATATAATTAGCACCATAGCTAGGACTATTGATCAGTTAAAGGGAATTGACTTAACCAACACAACACACTTTGAACAGAGCAGGGGAGACTATCTCAATGGGAATGTTTCAGTTTGGAATACAGTGATGCCAATTATTATTCATGAAATCGTAAAAAATGCACATACAATACTGTAACCAGCTAAGAAACCTCAAACGCAAGTTCATACAACTTTGGTACTCTAACTGACAGGCAAAATTTTCATTTTCAAGCACCCCATATTCCAGTTGTGGGCCAAAAGGATGTCAAGGTGGGAAGCCCATGCACAAGCACTTACAAGAGAAAGTACAATTTGGGCGGACCATGGCGCTTTAGTACATTCCCCAGTACAGCTACGGGTACCAGATGTAAAAATTTAGGAAGGAAAAAAAAAAATAAAAAAAAAATCTTTCACTATTGTCCTCTAAAATACTTATATTTAAGAAGTGAGAATGTTTATTATCAAACCAGGAAAGAGACAAAGGACATAACTTACAAAACATCATTCATCATTAATGTCTAAGTGACCAGTTTTGGCAGCTAAAACAGAGTGAAGATGTGCTCCCTAGAAAGTGAAGCCTTGCTGCTCTACATCAGTAGAACAAGAGCCTGTATCTTTGAGAATGCATCAAGCTTACATCTGGTCTTCAGCAACCAATTTGAGAAGTGATTATTTTAGTAAGATGGAAAGTAGATAGGATGTTTGAGTCAAGCCCTATTGGTAACTAACCTTTTAAATCTAGGGAGATGCACACAAAGCGGAAAACTTGACTTCTGTGTGACTGAACTTCAAAGATACCAATCTTCACCACCCACACTTGCACCAATTGTATCTTAAAATTTTGACAGAGCGCCTATTAATCTCACTTCCATGGCATTTCAAACATTTTCTGCAAAGCTCTACCGCATGTTGTAAAAATCTATTGCAAGTTGTAGTGCTTAGTAATGACTTAAACACCCTGGTGCTTTTCATTTAAAAAAAAATAATTTCCCAATTTTATTCATCATTGAGGTCTTCTGTATCAAATAAGCTGTGGTGCAACTCTCTACACGCACTCAGAAGGAAGCATTAGTGTTTAATTAGCATCTTTAATATAACTGCTCCCTCTTTTTTGGTCCGTTATCCCTCAAGAGTGGCTTCATCTGCATGAAAGCACCCTTCTGCTGCAAGCAGAATGCCTGCAGCACTGCAAGGAAAGTACAAAGCGGGCTGGAGAAACCTCTGGCACGCCCTTTCAAAAAGATATGGCATCAATCTTCCCAGCACTGTCAAAGACATGAACTAACATGGAAGAGCAAAGCCAAGCACACACAACAACAGTAGGGGGGAAAAAATATGCTAAATTCACCTGTTTGGTGTACATAAAAAGGAGATAAACTCCACATCACTTAAATGTCACTGGACTTGCATTGTTATCATCCATTCTCACCCTCCACTGAACGAGTTATCTGCATTCCCAGGCAGGCACAAAGACCTTGAAGCCCTCAGTAATACTGACAGTGCAGTAAGCACCTCACAGGCAGCAGGCTCCCCCCTTTACAGATGGGCATCTGTGATCACCAGAGTTAAAACACACAAAGCGCGCTTACCGAGTCGCACACTTTGGCACAAGACCTGTCATTTTTGCCCTTGGAGCACTGTGTATGCCTGAAGTGTTTTGAGATAGAGCAGGAATCATTGCATCCCCAGGAAAAATACTGTGACTGTGTTATTGTCCCATATCTATCAACTAACAGGATTTACAAAAAAAAAAATTCTACCTAAAAGCACAACTTGTTCAGTATATCTTAGCATAGGCAACACCGAAAGTCTCTACCTTATTCTGTTTTCAAAACTGCCCAAGTAACAGATGAAGGAACAAGATAATCGCACATGAACAATTCTGAGACTACAGAACTATGTTTTCATACTACAAATATTATGTAGAATAAAAGAGCAGAACTAAAAAATAAGTGGCTTTCTACGCAGGTCCTCACAGTGTACTGCTCATTTAATGATTGTCTTTGGACACACAGGCATACAATACAGCATTTCAAATACCTTCAAAACGCAGACTCTGCCTGCAAACCCTTCTTCTGAAGCAGAATGCCTTCTGGAAGAGGTATCGTCTTTACTTTTGGATACCTGTTATCCAGCATCAGAAAAATCTGAAGTCTTTAAGCAATGCAGGAATGAGCAATAAATCGGCTGACAATGCTGTCCTTCAGCTTAGATTCAACACTAGCCCTGGCTGCGCCCACTTCCAGTACATGGTAATATGCTAGCACAAGAGAAATGGAAATTCTCTGTGTTCCTTTTTACAATTTTTATAACTTCGATTCAGATCCTTGGCAAAAAAAACAGAAGCAGTAAAAGCAGAAATATTCACCCAGAGTATCTGAAAAGTAAAGATAAATTTCAAAATGCCTTACTCTTGGTTTAAAATAAAAATCTGCTGACATCTGGTATGGATCAGCTGGCTGAATTGCTTTAATTACTCATCCACAGCCAAGTTCTTTTTTATTTATTCATTTACTCATTTATTTCATGGTTATAAAAATGTGTTTCATAATAAATATGGAGAGTGACAACACAATGCTGAGTAACAAATACGATGTTCTCAATTTCTTTAACAGATTTCAGGTTTTTTAAAACAAATTGTGTGTCTGCAAAAATGTCAGTCCTAAATTTTATCCATGCCTTGCTGTCACAACTTGGTTTTGCCTTTCTTTGGATATGCTAAATTTATACGTGTTGACAAAGCATTAAGAACTACAAGAAGAAAGTGTCTGTGTGGAGCACTTATATGAAATTGTATTATAAAGACTCATTATCCGACAACCTGGAGCTGCAAATCACAGAAGGCTAAGAGACTGTCCTGGGGAAATACAAATACAGGCATGGGCATATTCATTCTGCTCTAAGCACCTACTATAGACCACTGACAGACTGAGCTTATCACATCTCTGGTCTGATCTAATGTAGCATATCTGCATGAACCAATTCCCCAAAAGAAGCAGAAAGGACCAAAAAAAACCCACGCTCCAAGTAAGTAGTTCTTAGATCGAAAAGTTTCAGTCGATGAACTGAAAAATATTAGAAACATAAAATAATTTGGGTTGAAAGGGCCTTCAGGATGGCACAACTCACTCCAAAAAGAGCCAACTCGCTGAGGGTCTTACTGAGCTTTTAACATCTCCAGAGTGGAGGTACTGTAACCTAACAGCCTTTTCCGATGTTGCCCACCCTCATTTATTATTCTTCCTGATTGAACTTCCCTTGCTGCAGGTTTTGGCTGTTTTCTTTCAATAAACACTTCTGAGAAGAGTCTTCTCTATAATCTCCTTTTAGACAATGGAAGACAGCAACTAGAGTTGCCCCTCACACTTCCCCTTCAGTCTTCCATTCTTTATACTGAGCCAATCCAGCCCTCAGCCTTTTATGCTTCATCTCACTTTTTATCTTGGTGTTCTGCAAAGCTGCTTTCTATCTAGGGAGTCCTCAGTGTGTAGTGCTGCATGGGGTTGTTGCATCCTAACTGTAGGAATTTGCATTTGCCTTTGCTAAAGGCAAGGTTCCTCTGAGCCCATTTTTTCAGCCTGTTGAGAGCACTCTGAATAGCAGCTCTGTGCTCCAGAAAAATCAACCACTTCCCTCCAAAACAACAGCTCAGGGCAAACTTACTGACACTGCATGCCATAGAATCACATAAATTATTACGAAGATGTTAAGCAGTACCGGCTCCACCACTGAGCCCTATAGAACTACTAGGTCACCAGTTACTGCCGACCAGCTGGATTTCAAACCACTGATCTTTGTGCCCAGCAGTCAAGACATTTTCTACCCACCTTATAGTCTGTCTAATTAGCACCTCATCAGTTTAGCCACCAAGATATTACTGAACCCTGAAGTCCAGGGTTCTAGTCTTGCTATTCACCTTCTTCACTTCCCTCATGATCTTAAACTCCATCACCTCGTGGTTGTGTAGCCAGGGGCATCACAGACCTTCACACTCCTCACCAGGTCCTCTTTACTCATGAGCAGCAGATACAGCAGACCACTTTCTCCGATTGATGGGGCCAGCACTTGCATTGAAAACATCCTCAACCCATTCCAGAGATCTCGATTGCTTGTGCCACACCATGTTACCCTTCCAGCAGACACTGACAGGTCAAAGTCACTTGCAAGAAACAGTGTTTTCAATCAAGCTTCCTTCAGTTCTCTAAAGAAGTCTTCGTAACAATTCCTTTCCTCAATCAGGCTGTCTGCAGTAAATGCTCACTGAGACACATTGATGTTGGACTCTCCTTTGATCTTAACCAGCGTGTTACTCCTCCCAAAGCAAATCTGGCTCTGCAAATTCAAGCCACTATTTGGCATGGAGCACAAGCCCTTCTTCCATCTTACCAGCCCCATATTTCCAAAAGAGTGTGTATTCATCCACTGCAGTACGCCATTTGTGTGAGCTACCCCACACCACATTTCTGTGACCCTGAAAAGGTACTGTGACAGTACCCAAACTTCTTATTCCTCCTTTTTGCTTCCTATGCGCCGTTTCTGTACAGGTACTTGAGATGGGCCACTAGGGTAAGTGTGAAAGGCTTGTTTATAAATCTGCCATTTAAGTACTTCTCTGGCCCTCGTTCTTCCAATTCTCTTTGGGCTCTGGTCTCCATTTCCTAGTAAACCAATGTTAAAGTCCTCCTCCCTAGATTAGCAAGACCAGTTGCATGCATTAGAGAGCAACGAACAACCCTACTACCTTCATGCCAGGCTGCTCACTTCCCCTCATTCTTACAGTCATAAAGGGTATCTCGGACAAGGTGAATCTAGCACACATTGATGCAATGCTTACTTGAATCTGTAAACGACCTGAAAGGACAGTTCTAAAAGCTACTAGCACCCATGCAGCTTAATCAACGCTTTTCAGACAGCCAATCAAACTTAAGATCATATGTGAAGTATTCTGCCCTGAGGATAATCCTTGCGTTAGAAGGACATTAATTTATGTTCATGTTGCTGAAGAACAGATGAACAAAACCCACAGCACTACAAGGTGTACAAGATGCATGGCTGCTCTTGTGATGAATTACTGAAATTACAGGAAGACAACAACTAAAGGTGGTTTGATTAGGCAATGAGATAAGGACATACATCACCCTTTCACCACATGTTTCAACAGTGCTTCCTTTTCTCCTTCTTCATATCTGCATGAAGCAGAATTTTCTGGAAAAGCTGTTGTTAAAAACAAGTACAGTAACCTGCTGAGTACTGAGAATGAGCTACTTTTATGTCTGAAACTTCCCACTGCTCCTAAACAGATTTGTGACTCCAAGCAGACTCATCTATCTCATTAACAAGAAGTACTATTAAGAGAAAGACAGAAACCTTTGAATTTAATTAAAATTCAAGTACATTTTGTCTGAATGCACATTTTTATATATGTTGTTACATACAAAAGGAAGAGTATTATAAAGTTTTATCTACCCACTTGTTTACACAGAAAGAATAATCAGCTAGTATTTTGAGAGAGTGCCATGAAAATATTTAAATGGGGGAAAAAAGGTACCAACTACGAAAGTTTGGCAACTCCTGCTTATAGCTTATCTTTGCATGCCATGGCCTACTCCAGAAGTCACCCAGTGGAAAAAGATGCATCTTGATACCATAACTTCTAAGTGATCTTCAAATGTGTTAGGCTGGAAATAAAAACAGTTGAGGTGCAGAGGAGCATGGAAATCCACTGATCAATCCTGACTCCTGTTTCCATTATCATTTGTGACTAGGAGGCTGAACCAATTTAAAATTCTTAATCATACAAACATATTTTTAAGTAACCTTTTATTCTCTTAGAAGAATACTTCACAGTTGCTTTAGCTAACTGGCGATCTTTGTAGACTGCTCACATAATGTGAAACATAAAGCCTAGGCACTGTAGGTTTTTTAATTATGTGCTCAGTCAATATCACCAAACCCGTGATCCCATTTCAAAAGTAAAACTAACAAAAACATGTATTACCAGGAAAATACCCAGAGGGAGAGAGGAGGCTTATGAAGGCATTGGGAAGAGAGGAGCAGAGGAAAAGCTTAAAAATTCCTTTTGCTACAGAAGACAAAGCAGAAAATCAAATACAGTAGAAATAAGCATAGAGCTAAGCCAGAATGAGTTTCAGTTGTCCTTCGTCTAAATTCTGAAACATTTCTACTGACATCACTGAAAGCACACTTATCTTATTTTTCGTCCCCATAAAGTCAGGAAAGAGAGGGATTATCCAGGGAGGCTCACTGGACTTAAGACAGTTAATGAAAAATTCTGCCCTCATGCTCAGTGCCGTACATTCTGTTTTGCACAGTAACTGACAAACACAACAACAGTCAAATAAATACCCACTTAGCTATAGATTCTCTACCCCTACAAAAAACAAGCTGAAGGCCAGTAAAAAAAGCAATCAAACCAAACCCAGCAATAACAACCTCAGTGTCATAAGAGAACCCCTACTTCAGAAGCAAAACCCATCTGAAGAAGCCCATGCAGGTGGTGGGTTTCTCCTACAGCCTTGAGTATTACATACTACATTTGAAGACGGGAGTTTCGAACTAATGTCCTGAAGTAAAGTCCCACTGACTTTTACTGCTCCTTTGGTGAAACAGCATCAAAGAAAAGACATTTGCTTTGCTCCTGTTTTGAATTAAATTTCTTCAAATACTCTCTGTGCTATTCAGTCTCCAATGTGAGAAGTTACTGATGAGACCCTCTGTCACTCCTATACATCTGGTGTGGATCAAATGCAAATTCCAAGAGGTACAGCTATCAAGTATGCCCCAAAAGAGCTTCCGGAAGCACAGCTTCTGCAGTCTGAGCACAGCCACCAGTTTGCAACAAAGGTGACCCTACCTGAGATTGGGAGAACATTTCTCTCTGACTCAGAGCTTCATCCTTAGCAAGCAGAGTGATAACACTAATTTAATTTGAGCAGATTGCTACTGTGGCAGAACAGGAAAGAAAGACAGGGTGATAGGACCAGCCCCGTACTTAATGATGGTGCCACTGGACTGAATAAAGAAGCACACAGCGCTGAAGCCACATAACGGACCAGCCTGGCCTATCTCTGGAAGCATCCACCGCCCAGTCTAAAGCACTCCATCAATTTACCTACCCAATATATGAGCTGACTACAGTACTAAAAAAAAGCTCCAGGACTGCAGTCACACTGTACCTTGTAAGCGGCGATACCCTAAAGTTAGGCTGACAAGGTCCCAATGGCAGTATAGGCCTGTGCTAGGGATCAATATCCAGCTCAGAGGCCACACTCCTAGAGGCTAAGAGTTGGGCTGGAAGCCCAACCTCATAACAGGTTACAGCCTGACAAGGAAAAGCAGCAGCAATGATGTCCCTGTGATCTATCAAGGTTCTACACCGTTGAGATACAGAACTCCAGATCAGGTCCTAGTCAAGGCAGCAGACCCAGCACAAGTGATGAACCTTGCAAACATCATTCAGGCAACATTCTTTTCTGGGTCAGATCAAGAGGACATCTAAACCAGCAGAAAACAGCTCATGCTCAGAGAAAAAATATAAGAAATAAGGCAAGTATAGACTGGTCATTCTCAAGTCTTGCCTTCTGGCTTCCAGTGAAGACCATTGTTTTCTTTTCACTGTAGGCACTCTTCCCATTAAATTCTACACCAAGAGAGTGCAATGGAACCTGATAAATACCAAACCAAACCCACAACCTTCTTCTATCAGTTCCATGGCTATAAACACCTCACCTTTATAGCAGTAACAACCTTCCAGTTCCTGAGATACAATACTGAGCCTCCCTTGAGCTGAGAACACCTATTCAGTACCATACTTGCACAAGTCATTGATTTGACAACTTAGCACCATTCACATATTAGAGGCTGACATTAACCTGTGGTACCTAGTATTCCAGACAGGTCACCTTATTTATAGAAAGTCACCAGTGTTTTTTCTAATTAGGACAATTGGCATGAAAGTTTCTTGCACGAACAAAAGTTGCATGCCAAGCAACACACTACCCATTTTCAGAAGCAGGACCCTGGGGAAAAAAACAAACAAACAAACAGCATACTGCACACACACACAAAAAAAAACAAAATGACCAAAAAAACAAGCCCTCCCACAGCCACCAGACTGTTTGTACTATTTAATTCATATGGGAAGCAGAGGTGAAAAGAATTTTTAAAGGGCCAAACTTCATGGAGGCTTGGTCCCTCAAGTCAGGCTCCAAGAAACCTGCTCAACTTCCACTTGTAAACTTCAGAATTCAGAAACCTTGGAAGCTTTCCATTGCAGCAAAAGGCAGAGCTTTAAAAAACTACAAGACTTTAATTAGACATTAAGTAAGATAGCCTCTTCCCAGCTCCATCCCCTAGGATATGTTCAAAGGCAGCTGCATTTCACACACTGAAAACATGAACATTTTCAGCACTTGTAAACAGCAGTCTGGGGAAAGAAAAGAAAAGAGCATTAACTTTGAAGACTTGGCTTCTACAGTTTCACAGAATCAGGCAAGTTGGAAAACACTACCAACCTATCTCTGAAATACACCACCACATTTTAATTAAAACAGTTTTCTACTCGTATCTTTGATCTACGCTCAAAGTGATCACCCCATATAAAGCTGAAACAAGTATTCAGGTATTTCAAATGCTGAATGACAGGCCAACTGAGGATTAAAGGTCAGGCCAATACCCTGAAATGTAGTAAAAACTTAGAATGCTAAAGAACACTTAGATCTTCACAAAACACAAATAGCCTTCAGGCTTGCTATAAGTTTACTCAAAGTGAGACAGCATGATCTATTCAAGTTATGCTCCAGGCTGGATGCTTGAAGACAGGGTTGTGCTCATGACTATGGTATGGTATGCTAGATGATCTACTCTTTTAGATTCACCTATATTTTCCTACTGACAGGACAGATTTATGCTGCAGTTTTACATGACTATCATGGGCCCAGCTCCCTATAGGATGTACATCATTTTACTTCAGGCTTCTGTCCAAAATGCTTTTTTCTGCTAGTTTTTCATACTGCTGGAAATGAAGCTGAGGTCTCCTCAACAATCACGGTTCCTTCAGGAAATACATATGAAACTGTTATTGCTCACATAATAAATTCCTTGAGTGGAGCATACAGATGAAGCCAAGAATGCTCTTACCAATGATGTAGTTAGTTGTTGACTTTAAGTTTCCTTTCCATGTAAGAGCTTTTTGGGTTTTTTAATCAGAGATAAGCAAGTCTCTGAAAAGTTGTTCTAGTTTAATACTAGGTTATCAGACAGTCAAAACATCAACAATAACTGATTAAGGACCACTCACGGTCTTAATTAGCATGAGGTACTGATTGAGATTGCAACAACCACCACAGCCTTTATCACAGGTCTGTTGGAGCAACTAAATCTGAGCAGTAACTTTGCCAACATGTCCTGAATCTCTCTTCTACCAATGTGTTCTGCATTATCTCCTGCCTGCAATTTGCATCATCTGTCTGCCACAAACCTCATTCAGCATGGTATCATAGAAAATAATTAACTTCTACTCCTTGCATCAAGCCAATACTACAGTATTACTGTACAGATACTGCATAGATACTACTTCAAAACATTAGGGTATTAACAATCACATATACACACTCACAAAAAAAAAAAAAAAGGAAAAAAAAGTGTAACAATCCCATCTTTAAAGTTTTGGTGGATTTTCACATCACTGAAGCTTAGGTGCTTACACAGGCAGCTAACTTCTTGTGGCTCCTCAGTACTCAACAGGGAAAGAAAGGCTCCACTAGGAATAAATTCAGAGTAAAGACCCAGTATAAGCACTTTGTAGAAACAATTTCTTCTGGAAGTGATGAAAACATAAAAGGAGCACAAGAGAAACTAGCTGACTGAAGCTAGGTGGTTCACACTGGAACACAGAGAAATAGAAAAAATTCCTCATTATATCATACTATCTCTTCAGACTGGCAAAGTTCAATGAATCAGACTTTTCATATGACTGGATTACCGCCTTCTCATCATCTTTGAGGCATCTTGCTCTCTGCAATTCTGAATGATGGCCACAGGAAATAGATTTCATGGATATTTTGATATGAAACTAAACAGAGGTCATACCCTCCCAGCATAGAAATGATAATGTTTATCTAGTGTTTGGCTTCTGTGGCTATACAATTTAATTAACATTATGATAACATCAGCATGATCTGTGGTAGAATAAAAGATGAGGCTTCATTTGTCTCACTAATTTCAATTTTACTGTGAAGTTTCAAAGCAGCGTTTGGGAAAGTTGAACACAAAGTCCTACCATATTCTTTGAGATTCCTGAATTATACAAAAAATTATTAACAATTACCTCCAATATGTGAACTACTGATCAACAATATTATTTGTTATTGCACCAATGTGAGCGGCATCTTTTAATGCTGCATTGTGAAAAGGTGACAATGTGGGTTTATGTCATCCAAGACTCCAGGATTCATGAGTGCTCATCTGGACAGCTAATAATCTTATTCATGGTCCTGGATTTATTTAGAAAGCAGATTAAGACAAAGGACTTGGGTCCTTGACTTCATTTTATGTAAATCATGAGATCATAAGCATGAATTATGCGTTTTGCAGGAGAGATGCTTTTATGACAGTTTGGTCTATGAAGAGCAACTGTAACACAATTCACCCTGAGAACACCTGAAAGTTAGTCGCAACTTATGGTGAGTGATTTACACTAAGTGGTGGTCAGAATGGAGATCTTCCTGTGGAATGGAGATCATATCTCCGGTCCTGTAGATCTTCATAGCTTTCTCAAAGAAAAGATTTGATGATTTTCTGGTATTGTTCAGAGGGTTCAACACTTTCCAGATGAGTTATGTTATTCAGGAATTTGTTATGGTAGCATTCTGAGATGTTAGTCTTGCTCCTTGTGTTTATTCTTTTTTAAAAATTCAAATCTTTTAATTAGAGTAAAAAAATATAAACTTTGACACTGTTAGATTTCTTCAGTTTCAGACTAAGCCAGTTGATAAGCATTTGCCCAATTCTTGCCCAAAACAGTTTTGCACACAGCTATCAAAAACACTTAACATAATTTACCATCTGGTAAATAGGTAGAATCATAATGACCTTGGAAAAAGATGAGGAAACTATTATGATGAAGTTCCACCAAGTCATATACGAAATAAAGTTTAAACACTTCACATACTGCTGTATAAAATATCTTAGGTACTCTTTCAAATGTGGATCACTGGTTTCTACTTTTAAAATATCTCAGCTGATACCTATTATAAAGAAAGGAAACAATGTGCAAATACGAGACATATCATATCTTAGATCTCCTCTTTCACCCAAGGCCTCCTCCCTCCTCCAAGTGATTTTGTAAGAATAGTTATTTTCACTCAGAATATAAATTGCTGTAATACAAGGGTTGCTAGCCAGTGAGATCAGATGTGCAACCTGCCTAATACAACATGCTGGATACAGATAATAAAGTGTTATGCCTTATTTCTAGTTTTAATTTTGTCTGTGGATTTGTAAGGCTGGACTTTCCTATGAGTGATGTGATTGCAAACATATGCCTTAAATTTTTTTCCCCCAGATGTTCTCCAATGCTTGTCATGGAAGAGTGAGTGATTACTAACATTTCTTAAAAGAAAGGCTAGAAGGGGGAAATGCAACCACAGAAGCGTCCTAGTGGCCTGGAATAATTTCAGAAGGGAAAGGGAACGCAGGGCACAAAATTTTCTATGCTGTATCACAAAAGTCTCTTCAGTACAACCAAAGCAAAAGCTCATAAACATTATCATAGTCTTTTTGGATTAATTTGCAGTCAATGTCTGGTCATCTGTGATTGAATTTCAGTCAACAGAATGACAGCTTCAGGAACAGAAGAACAAGTAAAGGACCTTAAACTTACTGTTTGTTGAGAAGCTAAACTAATTAGCCTGTGTCCCTCACAATCCCCACTTTTCCTTCATATTCCTAACATCTGTCATTGTAATAGCCCATATCCTCCCAACATCCCCAGAGCCATGCCACTATATATACAAGTTTATTCCTAGACTCTTCAACACAGTACTCTTACCTCGCTCCCTTTTCTCCCAACAGTGATGCATCTAGCTCCTTCTAACAACAGATACTGAAAATAAAAGCAATAAAAGCGGAACTTCTCTTCTTCACAATGGGGGCATTAACATGGGTCTCTGCTCCATGTCAAAGCCAGTTTTCATACAACCTCTAAGACCTCAACAGTTTTAAGATCTTTCTTTAAATTTGCCAAAAGATCCACAAGCTACTAAAGCACAGATTGAGATGGAGTAATGGCATATGCCTCATTACCTTAAGCAGGCAGGCAACAAATTAGATAAAAGGATGCATTTTACAGAAAAACGCTCATGTCACTGCTGTGTGCCATCTAACGTTTTTAAATTTACAACTTTTGTCCCTAAAGCACATCCATTTCAAAAACGCAGACAAAGCAATAATGTCAATATGAAAATACCCAAAAAGATTTCTTAAGCATAGTGATACACAGCCCAACAGCATGAGGCTAGTTTAAATAAATAAATAACATCAGTAATACTTAGCTAGATAACAGCAATAAAGTTACCAGTTATATGCTTTGCTGCCTTGACAGTAACTCAAAAGATTTTTAAAAAATGTTCCCTGTCATGTAAATGAGCTAAAATGCCGCTTCCTGAATAGTAAAATATTTGGAACACAGTGCTACAGCAAGTCCCTATAAACAGAATATGCATTTAACAATGGAGATAATGGAAAACTGACACCTTATACACTTCATTATTTTGCACTGGTTTCTGAAATACTAGACCAAAAGACTGTATGACACACTGCAGGGAAGACGAAGAAAAGGACTCAGCAATTAAATTTCCCAGACGAATGAGATTTTTGACATTTCTCTTCCCTTAAGAAACTTCATGACTTAGGGTGGATTCTTGTTCTGTTTTTCCCTAGGAAAAAACAATCAAGATAATGATAGTAATTGGTAAACAGATGAGTGACAAATCCCAGAAGCAATCTCATATTAAAAAGGCCACACTGGATATTATTGAGGAATACTGCTCTATAACATTTTTGGTTGACTCATAGATGTTTATTTTGCTCTTTTTTTTTTTATTTAAAGAAAACTTTCCAGAAAACAAGACAACACATTAAGAAGGTCTCAAAAGGTCATTTAATCCAGCACCTGCCCCTGGTAGGATCAATCACTTCTGCTACAGACATCTGCATAACTTCCCCAACTAAGACCCAGCAGCAGAGATCCCACAGCCTTCCCCAGGCATTAGATGAGGTTACTTCCCTCACCCACTTTCACAAGTCCTTTCCTAACATCTGACCTGAATCTCTCATTGCAATTTAACTCACTGCTTCTCCTAGTCTCAGTGGGGCTTGTAACTTCTCCTTTTCCCCTCTATTATTCTTACCTCCACAATTCTGCTGTTTATCCCATCTTTCTTCAAGTTCAGTTCCCCAAACTTGATAAGTTCAGCCAAGATCCTACTATACATAATGTAATGCTGTTTATATTTTCTATTTAAAGAGCAGAACACTGTTGATTCACATTTAGTACAGTACATTCAATACAGTTATTACAATCTTGTCTTCATTTTTTTCTAAGCAGGTGTTCCTCCACCTTGGATTTGTGCAGTTAATTATTCCAAAGTGTAGCACACTGCAATAGTCCTTATTAAATTTCACCCAATGTTTTATAGACTGTTGCCCCAGCATGTTTATCCTAATCCTGTCCTCCAAATTTCTTCTTGCTGCCTCCTCCTCATGATCACCTGCAAGAGCAGGCCCAAACTAAACCCTCCAGAAACACATTCAGCTCTCTATTCCAATTGCAGATACTTCACACAATTAGTCTACACAGTTTCCTAGCTACTGGTTGATTCAGCTTGCAGCTGTTTCATCCCCCATGTATTTCTTTTGCTTGCTTACAAGTGCAGCATGCAAAAAAATGTCCAGGTGTTCAAGGCAAGATGCTTCTCATCTATGGCTTCTCTGACATCTACAAGGCCTGCCACTTTTATAAAATTAGACTGGTTTGACAAGAGTTGCTCTCAATCAAGACACCCTGTATTTTTTTTTCAAAGTATTTGCCAAAGATTGTGAGCTCCAGCACTTTTCTTGAATTTAAGTTAGGTAAATTGTCTGCACTTCTCTGATTCTCCTCTTTCACTTCCATTCTCTCACCTTTTTCCATCTTTCTGAAAATTCACCCTCCTTCGATGTTCTCTTGAACATGAGTATTTCACCCATTTCCCTAAATGCTTAAGGATGACATTCATCAGGATCAGCCAATACAACAGCAATCTTTCTCTTCCTCTTTCTAACCCTCTGTCATTTACAATAATCATGCTACCTACAAGAGATCATCATTAAATCTCTTTTTCCCTTTTAATGATTACCTGTAGACTTTCACACTTGAATTCAACTGCAGTCTGGACCTCAGAACAAGCATGTCCAACCTTGATAAACCATGTCACTCCTATTAACAAGGCAATATAAATATTCAAGCCTCTGAATCACTTCACCAAATTTGTTATAGCATATAACTTTGACTACCTAATACAGATTTCAGTTCTTCCTCTTTATTTCTTGCATGTCTTGTATAGCATTTAGAAATTTAATATGGAGAGCAGACTGCTGCTTTTTCTTCTCCTCTCCCCCATGAGTCCATCAGACCTGAACTAGATATAAAGACAACCTGAGGTTACCAATTATATATACTACTTTAACATCATTGTGCCATTTTCACAACACTTCATTAACTCTCGTACCACATTTTACAGAAGAGATAAAGGCCACATTTCCGTCCTAACAACCACTACGGTAATCCATAACCAGTGTCATTCTTGCTGACTTACCAAACCAGACTTTAACAGCAACCCCAGAAACAAAAAGCCCAGCTGAACAACCTAAGTGTGAATCTTGGCTATAAAAAGTAGAGTCCCCTCCACAGCAGGACCTGCCTCTGATAAACCAAAGGAAGTTATCATCTCTGAGAAAGGCCACACATAAACCGTATCTGTGATGCTTTCACCCTGCCTCACCTCCCTGACATACGAGAACTCTGCTTTTCTTGTAAGGCTCCCAGGCAAACAAACTACATTGGCTGCACTCTCTCAAATGTAAGTGGACAGAAATATTTTCCATTAAAAGTGGAACAGATTAGCAGCAGTTACTTTGCAAGGAGTATTGAGACCCCCATAACTCAAAACACAATTCTAAAGTAAACCTCTCTCAAGAATATAATCAAATGTATTTTGATTTTAAGTCTGATGAAAGTATGCTGGAAAAACTAAACTATCTGTCTTCTATTCTTGCTGTTAGAAAGAGATAAAAGGAAAGAAAAAGCAGAGCTTTGTTGTTATCTTGGGCTTTTTCAACATTGACACTTCCAAGGAGCCAGATTCCAGGGAACCTTGCTCAAATTACTTTAAATCTGTAAAAAAAAAAAAAAAAAAAAAAAAACACCACAAAAAAACCCACACACCACCAAACAAAACCACGTGTCTCACCCCTAGACTTTACTGTTACTATTAACTTCTAGAAACATGTAGGGCTTACTATAGCTGTACTTAATCATGACTTAGTGCTGTTTCCCTGCACTATTTCATGCACTATATTTGCCAAATAAATTACAGCAAATTCTCCTAAGATCTGAAACCAGTGTATATACAGACAGTGACAAGAACCTGTAAGCTATAAGAGATATCAAAGAAATATTTTTCTAACAGAAAAAGCACATATATATTTTACAAGTATCCACAAAACTCACACTAACTAGAAAGAGTGAGAGTATGCATATGGACATGCACACACACATCTCCATTTCATTTTCTTAGTAATAAACTAAATTGTCGGTAATTCATGGCAATAGTCATTGTTCTCACCTGTAGGCTGTTGTGTATCTTTTCTGAATGTCCAAGCTCATCCTTTTGTAAACTTGGAGAGTAGGAAAGAAGCCTCTGCACTGATTGCAGCCTCCAGTCTCAGGGTATCACAAGCTCATAACTCTGCACAAGCCCATAACTGCACGTGGTCTAAGTTTAGCTATTCTCTTTATCTCAATTTTCAGAGGGTCTGGATAGACAAAACCAACCAGAATTTGGCGTGGCCAGCATAACAAGCACAGTTAAAACATGGATCTTTAGAAGCCATACTAACTTTGATCATCCAGTATGGGCAGGGCTTAGAAGATTTGCTAGCTGATGGACACAGGAAACTCAACAGAAAACTCAGTTTCTTGTTGCCATTCCCTTCCTCCCTCTCCTCCCCTAACAGGAGATACTAAATTAAGTTTACATATAAAGATACTGATTTTAACAGTTCTTTGGGAAGGAAGGAAGGGTTCCCCCTTGTTCTCACTAAAACTATAATATCGTAATTTAGAAAAAAGGAATGACAGCTTACACGATGGATGCCAAATAAGGCAATGGCAATAACTTTTAGTAACTACTAACAGCAAGATCCTTCTCCCCTCCAAGAGCAGGGCATATGTGAATTGCTTGTTTGTTTAAAGTAGAATCACAGAATCATAGAACAGTTTCGGTTGGAAAAGACCTTCAAGGTCATCGAGTCCAACCTTTGTCCTAGCTCTATCAACAGCACTAAACCATGTCCCTAAGAACAACATCTACCCATCTCTTAAACACCTCCAGGGACAGTGACTCCACCACCTCCCTGGGCAGGCTGTTCCAATGCCTGACAACCCTTTCAGTAAAGAAATTCTTCCTAATAGCCAGCCTGAACCTGCCCCGGTGCAGCTTAAAGCCATTTCCCCTTGTTCTATCGCTTGTTACTAGGGAGAACAGACCGGCCCCTGCCTCACCACCACCTCCTCTCAGACAGCTGTAGAGAGCAACAAGGTCTCTCCTCAGCCTTCTCTTCTCCAGGCTCAACAGCCCTGGAACCCTCAGCCATTCCTCATACGAGACACGCTCCAAATCCTTTACTAGCTTGGTAGCCCACCTCTGTACCCTCTCCAGCACCTCAATGCCCTTCTGGTAGAGAGGGGCCCAAAACTGGACACAGTACTCGAGATGTGGCCTTACCAAAACCAAGTACAGGGGCATGATCACCTCCCTACTCCCGCTGACAACACTATTCTTGATACAGGCCAGGATGCCATTGGCCTTCTTGGCCACCTGGGCACACTGCTGACTCATGTTCAGCCAGCTGTCAATCCACACTCCCAGGTAGCTCTCCAGCCACTCCTCCCCAAGCCTGTAGTGCTGCTGGGGGTCGTTGTGGCCGAAGTGCAGGACGGGGCACTTGGCCTTATGGAAACTCATGGAACTGGCTTTGGCCAGTCATCCAGCCTATCCAGATACCCCTCAAGCAGATCGACACTTCCACCCAGCTTGGTGTCATCTGCAAACTTACTAAGGGTGGACTCCATCCGCTTGTTCAAATCATTGATAAAGATGTTAAACAGGAGTGGCCCCAGTACTGAGCCCCGGGCGACACCACTCGTGACCGGGCGCCAACTGGATTTAACTCCATTGACCACAACTCTCTGGACTCAGCCATCCAGCCAGTTTTTCACCCAGCAACATGTATGCCCATCCAAGCCAAGTGCAGTCAATTTCTCTAGGAGAACACTATGGGAAACAGTGTCAAACGCCTTACTAAAATCAAGGTAGATGACATCCACAGCCTTTCCCTAATCCAACAAGTGGGTCACCCTGTCATAGAAGGAGATCAGGTTTGTTAAACATGATCTGACCTTCATAAATCCATGCTGACTGGACTTGATCACCTGGTTGTCCTGCATGTGCTGCATAATGGAACTCAGGATGATCTGCTCCATCAGCTTCCCTGGCACCGAAGTCAAACTGACAGGCCTGTAGTTTCCTGGATGATCCTTCTGTCACTTCTCATATATGGGTGTTATATTGGCTGACTTCCAGTCTGCTGGGACCTCCTCAGTCAGCCAGCACTGCTGATAAATGACGTAGAGTGGCTTGGTCAGCACCTCTGCCAGTTCTCTCAGCACTCTAGGATGTACCCCATCTGGCCCCATAGATTTATGCACATCGATGTGGAGCAGCAGGCCACTGACCATCTCCTCCTGGATTGTCAGGGGGACATTTTGCTCCTGGCCCCTGTCTCTTGGCTTGAGGGGCTGACTTTCCCCGGGACAAGTGTTCTTATTACTAAAGACTGAGGCAAAGAAGGCATTAAGCGCCTCATCCTTATCCTCGTCTTCTATTACCATATTTCCTCCTGGATCTAGTAGGGGATGGACGCTCTCCCTGGTCTTTCTTCCATTGTTAATATATTTATAGAAACTTTTTTTGTTGCCCTCTACTTCCAAAGCCAGATTAACTTCTAGCTGGGCTCTGGACCTTCTAATTGCCTCCCTGCATAACCTAACAACATTCTTGTACTTATTATGAGTGGTCTGTCCCTTCTTCTAGAGTTCATAAACTCTCCTTTTTTTCCTCATTTTAAGCCAAATCTCCCTATTCAGCCAGGCTGGTTGTCTTTGCCACCGGCTCGTCTCATGGTGCATGGGGATGGCCTGTTCGTGTGCCTTTAAGATTTCCTTCTTGAAAAGTGTCCAGCCTTCCTGGACTCCTATACCTTTCAAAACTGACTCCCAAGGGGCTCTACCAAGCAACCTCCTAAACAAGTCAAAGTTTGCCCTTCGAAAGTCCAAAGTGTGAGTTTTGCTCCCCTACCCCCCCCCCCCCAGCATCTCTAAGAACAGAGATCTTAGTCATTTCATGGTCACTGTTCCCTAGACTGCCTCCAACTGCTATATGCTCCACAAGACTTTCTCTGTTCACAAACAGGAAGTCCAGCAGGGCACCTTCCCTGGTTGGTTCACTTACCAGCTGCGTGAGGAATCTATCCACACATTCCAAGAACCTCCTGCATTGTTCCCTCTCTGCTGCATTGTATTTCCAGCAGATACATGGTAAGTAGAAGTTCCCCACAAGGACAACAGCAAGTGACCACGAGATTTCTCCCAAGTGTTTATAGGATGTTTCTTCTTCCTCGCTGCTCTGATTGGAGGTCTACAGCAGACTCCCACAGCAACTTCAGCTTTATTGGCCTTGCCCCTTAACCTAATCCAAACACTCTCAACCCCATCATCACTATACTTAAAGTCAGAGCACTCATAATGGTCCCTAACACACAGGGCCACCTCACCGCCTCTCCTTCCCTGTCTATCCCTCCTGAAGAGCTTGTAGCCATCGACTGTGGCACTCCAGTCATGTGAGGCATCCCACCACGTTTCTGTGATAGCCACTATGTCATAGTTTTCCTGTTGCATCATGGCTTCAAGCTCACCCTGTTTGCTGCTCATACTCTGTGCATTGGAATAGGTGCACTTCAGATGCATTAATGATCCCAACACCTTTTTGTAGTTGTGGGCCCCATTTCCTACCAGACCCTTCTCAACTGTTTCCATGACTTCTAAAACATCAACAACAGCCCTTGCCTCTTCTTTCCTCATTATATGTTTATTCCTTGTCTCCACTGAGAAGGCAGAGCGAGAGTTCTCTGTAGTACCACCTCAGCCATATTCTTTCCTACAACTGCCTCATCCAACAAGATGTTGTCTTAAACATGAGACCAGCCAAACTAAGCCTCATTGGCAGGAAGCAATATGAACAAATTCATTTATTTACCAAAAGTGGAAGGCCATCAGATTGCCTCTACCCCACTGGATGAGGAAACAGACAGAAGGGAGCTGCCTGCCTGTGGTCATAATTAATTATACAAGCATGCCCTATATAAACCTTCCAAGAAAATTCTAACACACGACCCCAAAAAACACTCTTAAAACACTGTTAACGCCCCAAAATACACAAAATTTCATCAGAACTTGAAATGCAAAATGCAATTCCCAGTAAGTAACATAACTTCACCACTCATACTCTCTTCCTTTCTCTGAATTCCAAAGCCAGGTAAAAGATGAACTTTTTGCTGATTTCTACCCTTTCAGCTTTTTTCTGTTGTAACTGCCTTAGTATTGCCGCAATGTAACTACTGTATTTAGGTGTTTGTTTGGTTGGTTTTTTATAAAGGATGTTTGGCAAAGTCCAATATCATTCACAATATACCACAACCATAAATATTAAAAATAAAAAACTCAATTATATGTAATATTCTATACTATCAGCAAGACTGTTTCTTCTTGCTATGTAGCCCTTTATTAAAATCTAATACTAACACCAGATTAATGTGACAGCCATGAGTATACAAACCAAGTTACAAAGGAAATAAGCTTTTATTACTTTTCCAAAGATACAGCTAGCTTAAAACTAACAGAGGGATGATGAAAATCACTGGGGGGGGGGGGCGGGGGGAGTGTTTCTGGAAAAAATATTCAAATTCTTAAACAGTTAATTGGATTGCCAGGCTTAGAGTTAATACAGCAATCCTCCTTACACAAAGTCTTTACTTCAGCTGACTATTTCCCCATGTATAAATCGAGTACAAGAGAATTTAAATAAAACTTTTTTTAGCGTTTGAGATGTTTCAGTTCTTACGACAGAGTTATACACTAGCACACAGCACCAATACAGACAATAACCAGGACCAACAACAAGAAACAGAACAGGATTAGTCAAATGCCAAAAATACGCATAACAAACTGCCCCAAAATAGGTTTTGTCCTGCTGGAATTCTCCAGGAGTGATATGACTTCAAATGCAACAGTTGCAGAGCACCAGCTGGAAGAATCCTTCTCAAAAAAGTCATTAGACATCAGAGAGTGAGTCATTCTTTAGTGAACATTAATGATAAAAAGTTTCAGTGCCATTACTGAAGTGGAACGTTAAACTTCTTCTAAACCATTAAGCAGATGTTCCAGCCTTTATGCTAGCATGACTTTTTTCCTAATTGCCTCAATTACATCCTACTAGGAGCCTGTTGTTCCTGCAACTCCGCACAGGACACACAAACTTCATCTCAAACTTTTCTCATCTCCTTCCACCTCTGCAGTTCCTTTCGTTGCTTCCCTCATAGAGGGCAACAGCAGCTAACAGCTATGCTGCTAACAAAGCGGGGGTCTCACAGAGATGGAGGCAAGGCTATAGAAGGGAGGGCAGCAAAGGAGGGAGGAACATGTTTCACAGGTAGGTCTGAGCACCAGGAAAGCACAGTGGTGGCATGGGAGGAAGTGCACAGGAGAAAAGGGCCAGACACAACTCCAACTATCCTGTTCAGTCCCAGAACTAAAACTGCCCTGGGAAGGAATTACTCATTGGCATAGGTTAATGGCCTGCTAATCACAGAACAGATCTACAGAATGAACTGTAATTAAGCCTTTTCTCTCCTCTACTCCCCCTTGCCCTTAAAGACTATTTACTGCACATCTTTCTGCCCCTTAAGAGGCCCATGAGGCTGGGGATGAAACCAACAGAGTTTTTATTTTTAGAAGACATGACTGCGAACGGCTTCCAGCTGAAATATTAAGAATCTTTTCAAGTGACTTGATATGACTCATTTTCTAACGTCATAAGCCTGTGGCACAAAACATCTTAAAAAAGATAGTTTTGTTTAACTGCTTATTAAATAGAGTCAATTTTTATATTACTGTTTTTATTTTCCTTCTACATCTCAAATAATCTATTTTCTCAACAATTAAACAGTTTGTTTTAATATACTCCTGCTGATCTAACTATGAAACAATACAAGCAAAAGGGTATAATCTTTCAGGTCAATGATAGTTTCAGTAGGTTGCAGTAAATTAAAAATATCATTATAAGAAATTAAGCAACTTCATTAATGTAATTGCCATTTTCCTCATGCATATAATTATATAGAGATACGCACGTATATATATTTCCACCTACATAACCTGTAGGTAGAAATCAGTAATGAGCTTCTGAAAGCCAGTTAAGAAACTACACCGAAAAACCAGCTTCCCACCAATAAAAGCTGCCCATCTCAGGCAACAATGCAAGAACTACCCTCGCAGCTGTGTAAGTAAAACACATGGGCATATATGAGCCATACTGGCTCAATACTTATTCATTCTCTTAACAAAGCAGAGCCTATTTCTTTTCTAGTTACAGAAAATGGACTGAAATCTGAAATGCCACACCACAGTACAACACCGCTCCAATTGTTGATAGAAAATTCATCTGTTCCTAGAAACATGAAGTTTTACTTTGCAAGACGGAGTTATGTTACAAAACTAGTAAAAAAAAAATTAGTCCAAAAATGTTATGATTGTCTGTCTTGCAGAAGGGAAGCAATTTTCAGCGAAGTAATTGGTGCATTATGTTTCTCAAAACATGTTACTGTAGGTGGAGATTAGCATCCCTTTTCTTCAAGAGGAAAATTACTTGTCTTCTATACTGACTGGAGCTGTCATTCCAAAACCTGACAAATGTTAACAGTCTCTGGAGGTGTTCTTTATAAACATCTTAAAAATAAATAAATATATTCAGATCAAGGATCCAATGACCAAAGAAAGGTTATAAGTAGAAGAAAAATACCACAGTTTGAATATTCATATGCATCATATACCCATCCATTCCAACATAAGGAAAACTAATTTAAAAAATAGCTTAATTATCACATTAACAACAAATACTGAACTTTGCCAGAGAAAGGACAACAAAAAAAGTTATTAACAAAAGTTATTTTGTTATTAACAAAAAGTTTGCTGTACCTTCCATTTTGCAGATGACATCAAAGAAGAAATTAAACTAGACCACAGTTCCTTTCCAGCCATCCATCTATTAATCTGTGCAGCCAGCTTAGCAAAACCGTTACATCTGCATTTAGAAAACTGTACCGATCTTTTTCTTTACATTACGTTTTTGTTGTTCTTCATCACATTCTCACTGCAGTTTCTTGAAAGCATTTCCAATGCTTGCAAGAAAACATAGAATCATGGAATCGTCTAGGTTGGAAGAGACCTTTAAGATCATCAGTCCCACAGGCTGAAAGCAGGCCCACAGAGTCCAAACAAGGCAATTTGCTCAAATTAATTTATTAAGCCACAGTAACTACTATAATTTGTTTAAACTATGATGCCAACATCCCAAGACACTGTTTATATCTATAACACACTTAAGCGTTTAAAATTTCAACAATAAAACTCATTGTTAAAAAAAAAAATCTATAGCTATACGCTAATACACGGAACATAGACTGACTCACAGATATTTTTCTTTCTTCTTCGCAAGAAATTTTCAATCACAAAACAAGGTGCTTTACTGACATTTTGACTGAGAAACTGTCTTTCTTTTACCCTTTCCATAACACTTCAGAATAGCAGTTATTAAAATCAGAACTAAGTGGTAAAGCTTCTTTTCCCAAGTTGAGACTTTTGCTAGGAACCAACTACCAACATGTCAGAAAACCTTAGCTGAAATGAATGATGTAGGACCACCTTCAGAGAACTATAATCTGAACTACAATCAAAACAATAGAAAAAAACCTAGCAGTCAATACAACTCACTACTGTAAAATCCAAGAAAAGTAGGAAAGAAGGAACAGACTAGGAGATTCTCATTATACTTTCAAAACTTTTAATTTCTCAATCTCCCAATGTAAACCAAGGATAAAATCTTAATATAAAATTATTGCTCTATCAGATGAATAACAGAAATATAAATAAATCAGCCTTGCACTAGGTTTAGCTCAGGACTATACCTAGTTCTTTCAAATGAACCAAGAAGCACACCACAGAATTCTCAATACATTTAAAGAATCTTCTTCTTGGAAGCAATGGACCTTCTTCATCCTTCTCAGAGTTAGATTTGAGCATTACCTTTGAGCACATCATCATCCTGTGAAGGGCTTTGACCAACACATAACTCCACATAAATCCACAGACTCTAAACAATTGTATTTAGCAACAGCTGACTGAAAAACAGGCTGTAGGAAAGAGGAGATGGAGAACTTCAGATATAAGGACTTCAGTCTTACTAAAAAGTTAGTATCTCAGTGATAAAGAGGACTAAGTAATATGGATTGAAGGCATGAAAATAAGCAATGTTTTCTAGGGTCAGACTATACCTGCTTTGTGTAGTTAAGAAAATGACAGCTTCAAATCAACAACTGCAAAATAGCCCACTGGATACAAAGCAGAAATTCATATTTTCTTAGCCCGTCTTCACCTTCACCGTTAGGCCGCCTGAACTTCCCCAGCAGATGCAGTGCCTGATTTCAGCATTTTGTTTCAGTTCTTGTGGAGACAGATCAAGATTAGATCCCCTCATTCCACAGGTGGAAGGAACTCAAAGCAGCTCACTGTGGATGAGCTACACCTGTCCCACCCAAAAAGCACGTCTGGTGTATCCTCCCACACTTAGCCAATCATCTACATGCTGCAAAGTTTAAGAAACAGAATCATTTAGCAGGATCAGACTTCTAGCAGAAGAGTAAAGACGTCAAAATTTTCTTCTGCTGATTAGCCTCTGAAAGGCTTAAATGAAAGACTAATTATCATTTACTTCATTAAGTAAAAGTCCATAAAGAAGGAAGGAAGCTGCAATACCTTATCAATCAAAGGTCTTTATTTTCAAAGTAAAAGTAATTCATGAAAGGATAAATATATATTGTAGAAAACAATTATGTAATATAATATACAATATTATATATACAATACATTCTGACACTATACAAGTTTGGAACCTGAGAAAAATACTGTTTCTCCTAAAGACAGAATGTCACATCCATACAGGCAAAACGATATGATAATTTTTACATCTTTCTTTAAGTAGGACTGGGATTATTCATTAGCTGACTGAAGCTGCACTACATGGCGTGCACCGACTTGGTACAATGCCTGTTATTAGTGACTTTTTTGATCATACAACTTCTTTGTTTGCAAATAGGAACAGCTTTTTGTCATTAGTCATGGTGAGGTGCCAATTTAACTTAGGAACAAGGAAGATGCGGGAGTAGGCCAAAGTTAAAACTTGCTGATACCAAACAGCAGGTTGCCTGATGTCTGCAGCATTAGCATTTAAGCTCACTGCAGCTCAACTCATTTTGTATCAGGGGAGATTTGTATCAAGCAGTGGGAAGGCATGTCATCTTTTGGTTCTGTCTAACAGAATTACCATCAAGAACAGAGATTATAATAAGCAATAAATAAAAGCATAGTTAGGGGGAATCCTTCAAGTGCTCTCAAAACTTGTAAAGGTTACTCTGGTGCTAGAAGTATTTTCTAAACATCTCACTCTTTGAGGTACTTCTTGAAATTACACATTTTCTTTTCTCTTATAATTGGAGTGTAGAGTGTAGTGGCATTTTATGTACATTCAAGCTAGTATTAAGCTACATGGTTTGCTTTGTCTTTCAACATTCTGAAGCAAAAATTACTGCTCATTTGTCTGTTTGTTCCCACCTTAGGCTGAGATCCCAAAAGGTGCAAGGCAGTGTCAACTGCAAACATCCACAAGGGCATTTTGACGATCTATCATTTAAGCTGAAGCTCGGTATGTACCATGTCCTCACTTAGACATTATCTTAGAATGGCTGGAAGGGACCTTTAAAGGTCATCTGATCCAATCCCCCTGCCAATGGCTGGGACATCTTCAGTATTGACGGTTGGACTTGATGATCTTAGAGGTCTTCTCCAACCTAATGATTCAGCGATTCTATTATGAAGAAGGCATCATTTTTAATTCAGAATTCTTCCCCCTGAAAATAGGTACTTCTGCTTTACAAAAATTGAAATTTATGTTTGAAAGACCAAGCTTGCTTCTTTCTTTTATAAACAACACAAATAAGCATCCTACAACAAACTTTCACCACCGATGGATTGATCAGTAGGATCAACAACAGTTCAAAGGATTTCCTACCAGAACTTCTCTTCCACTTCTAGGGAGGCTGGGAAGTCTGTCAAATGCTAATTACAAGTACTAAATTCACGCTTAATTTTACAATAGGCAGTCTATGCACTTATCCAAGGAACTTGCACCCCATTTTAGATAACATCATGTTTCTACCTCACACACAGTCCTAGGAAATATAACTGCATTCCTACTTTCTATCAATGAATACAGCTTGGAATGAAGATGGCAGAAAACATGCTGCCATCTCCTTGATAGCCACCTAAGGTATAACTTCTCATGTGAGACAATCTGAGCACTAAGCACAGACACACAGTTTGCCATTTTAGACCAGACTTGCTTTCTCACCACACGTCACAAATACAGGCTTTATTCTAAGGTAAATAAAACGTTTTTCAAAGATCTTAAGTATTTAAACCACAGAAGTTTGAGATGAAAAAAGATAACTCTCCAAACAACAACAAAAATATATATTTTTTTAAACACAGCCAGGTTAAAAAATGCCTATCTCATCAGCGTGACAGAAATAAGGATTTCATCTTTAAAAAATGGCAAAGTCTTCTATGGAATATCAACTTAAATAATAGTATATCAACACTGCTGACAGATTACATTAATTTAGCAACTCAGAAAATAACTAGGGTTTCTTCACTTAGCGAATTAAAAAACAACGTAGGATCTAAAAGACTAGCTATTGAATCAGGAGAGCAAGTCTGGAACAACTTGTTGCATATAAGACTGGCATAAACTTTCTTTACAAACTACCATAGGTTCTAGTCTTGCTTTGCAATTTTCCGCATTATAGTATTTACATATTTTATTTTTTTTCAAAAATTATTCCTGTTATGAGCATTTTCTGATTTTGAAAATGATACTATTCGACTACTAAAATTGAGGAAAAAGCACCTTAAGCAGGAAACCTGGGAAATTTTAATCCTGAAAAAGAAAATAACATCTTCTAATTGGGAAACAACAACAAAAAAAAAACCTAACACCACCCCCCCACACACACACAGGTAAGTAAAGCTATTTCCTCTCAGAATATGACTTGACTATAGCAACTCTTATGAAACACTAATTCATAAAATCACTCAAAAATATTTTCAACAGCACTGTCATATTCGACTATGCCATACAGAAACATAAGGGAAAAAAAATCCAAATTTTCTCTTTGTTCAAATATACAGCAGTGAACATACTTTTTCAAATACAGCATCATTACTTAAAAGCAAGGAAATTTCTCTGTGTTAAGACAGAATTTCTTTACTGGAAAATGTTTGACATCAAGTCAAAAAGAGCCCATATCCAAAAAATCCCTCCCTATTGTTCTACTGCATTCCAGTCTTGTTACATCAACCCAATATCTGTGACAAATTAACTCTGCCCTGCAGGCCAGTGAATTTCTATTAACGACTTATTATGGAGGAAAGTAAAAACAGCACAGTCAAGAGCTCTACTCATCAGACAAAGCAAGCTGTCATTCTGCTTAACTTCTAGGACGAATGTCCTCAGATCCACAGGAGAGAAAAGAAACACCATTTGGCATTTAAACTTGAGGTGCCAGGACGCATTAAAGCGGAAAACAAGCCTGGATTGATTACACCGATTTTAAAAGGTCAAGAATTGCTAAGGTTTTTTTGTTTGTTTTAATGCATATTTAGTTGATTTACAAGGCAACTGTTTTAAATTGTAAAGTATAACCCTGTATAATGGGTACTGCCTTAATTAGATTTTAACTGTATGCTAATCTGAAAGTGGAGGGGTTTGTTTCATGATTTCTCAAGGTCTGCTAATAAAGACTGCACATCCTACCAAAAATACTAAATCAGATCAATATAAATAATATTTATAATTGAGTATATCCTTGTAATGTAAAGTGCAGGGCTTCCACAAATGATGACCATTTTGAAACATCCGAATTTCACTTAAAAATGTCAGTTTTGCTTCCCTCATATGACCAGTGATTTGTACAAACTGTTTTCCAAACAGAGATGGAGAGGGAAGCAGTGCAGAGAAGAACACAACTACAGTAAAATAAGTAGACCAACTCATAAAGGCTTCATCTGTGCTGTGTGGTTTGAAGACGCATCACTAAAATCAAAGTTTAGCTTGGTCTTAAAAATCAAACCAAAGATCTTCTAGAATTTGCAGCATAAAACATTCACCTTCAACATTTCACTCGGGCTTTGCTCATAGACTCAAACAAATCCGTAACTGTCGTCTTTTTTTCTTTTACAGATTGTACTAATAATTTAATTTTTGATCCTAACAAATGTACCACAGGGATGACCAAAGAAAAGATAGAAAGCTTATCAGTATAATCAGTGGTAAAACAGCTGCAGTGATATTTTCACTGATGATCTCATCATTGAAAAACAAACTTTTTCAAAAGCATTTCTCCTTAAAGAAAATAGACATTCATCAGGTAGCAATGTCACATTTAAATCACTGGAAATAAAGATGGAAAAAGGCCAGGACGCCTGACAATCTGTTAGACTAGGAGATTAATAGCATCCAAACCGGCCTCACTCTTACTTGTCTGGACTTGGGGTGGCAGGTCCCAAAACCAGAGGAGCATTCAGTCAGAAGGGAGCAGAGGATGGCTGTACAGCTAACGGGACGTGTCACTCCAGCACCCAGCTCCAGTGCAGAAATCAGCTGACGTGCACCCACCACTGAAAAACTGCTTTACTTTGCTATTTACCACCTATCTCTCCAATGTCCTGGTAACAGGAAAACCATAAATATGTGCTTAAATATGCTGCTGACATCATACAAAAGCTAAAGACTAATCTTGCTTCCTTCGCACCAATTACCCCGATGGAAAAGAGGTACGGAGGCAGTTCTGTTCAATCTGACCTTCACAGCTGCATCGCTGTCTGCCACCACTGACCAAAATTACCGCACACAGACTGTTCCTCCCCTTCCCATACCTCAATTTTCTGCACACAGCCACCAAATTTCATCTTTAGAGTTTTGATTAATGGAAGTATTATCACATAGATTAAAGCATATTTAAGGAAACTAGTTTAGACTTAACTGTTTCAGGAAGGCTTTATGCTAGAGCACTTCTTTACAGGTAAAGCTGTCACTACACAGCATATACAGAACCTATGAAAAATTACTGTCACCTTCTCATACTTCTGAAACAACCATAGACCAAAGATCTAAAGAGAAGCAAAAGCAATGTCCATACACTTGTCCTCAGTATACATCACTTCAGAAGTTCTCTTCTGGACCCAAGTGCATCTGAAGTTACTTCTAGAGGTTATCTCTCAAAGTCCAGAAACAGATCCAGCAAAATGCTCAAATAATCAAAATGTGCTTTAAAATCTGAGCAAAACTGCACTGGAGGTCATACTCAGCAATGCAATGAGATGTGGGAAGCAAATTAATTTGCCAGAACTGCCCACCTGGAGCTGTTAGTCACTTCCACATTTACTCTTGTACTTCAAAGAGTACTGTAGTGAAATTACACATTCCTCTTGAAGCTGCACACCTAACTTCCACAAAATTACTTAACTTCTATCCTAAGCAGCATTCTAGACAGTATACTTATGACTTTTGTTATGACTTGGGTTTGGTTTTGTTGTTTTGGGGGTTTTGTTGTTGTTTTATCAACTTGAAGGCACTTTATTCTATCCTTACACAAGAAAATTGCTCCTTTCCATAATGCACTGTCAATGACAATCCTGCATAATAAAAAGGTGCTAACACTTCACAATGAGATTTTTCTGTTGGTGCCCAGAAACACATCTGCAAGAAAGGGTTTATTCAGAACTAGGGTTGTACACTAAAATAATAATGTTTGCATCCCCTCTCCCTCACAGCTGCGGATGATTACAGGCTCAAGATGAAACATATGCAGAGAGGCTGGTTCTGAAAATACAGCCCTTACATATTGCCCTTTTATTTCACTGTTTACCTTTTGATCTGACTCCTGCCATCCACAGCTTACAACTGACAAACATTTTTTAAAGCTTTCACATTTTAATTAAAGCTACAGGCAGAAATAGTCCATCAGAACATGGAAAAAAAGACCTTCGGACCCATCTTGGGACTGGCTGTCTCCAAAACCCTGCCTGCCTACTTCACCCAGCAGAGAGACAGAGTGCTGTCAGAAGGGAATTCATAAAGTCCTCTGGCGATAATAACTAGAATTCCCCAAAACTGAGGGACGTAGACACACACCTGTGCCCAAAGTCACCACATGCAGCACTGCCATGCTTTCTGCATGCTGCGGGTGCACGTTTGAGACGATTCATTTCAGCGTGCTGGAGACTCTGATTTCCTAAGCCCCTACCTAGCAATGAAGCAAGGATACACTCAGCTTTTAGGAATCAAAGGACCTTAAAGTTTCAGAACATCATCCAAATAATTTTTTGAAATAGTCTTTGGTTTAATGTGCATGCTTGTCTTTAAACACAACCTTTGGATGCTGGTGTTAAATTAACAGTGACCACCATCAGTTCATTAACATGACAGATAAACTGCTTATGCTTCAACAGGATGAAAGAGCAAACAGGACTGATACAAACAACTACTAATTTCTTTCTGACTAATTTAACAAAGTCATTCACGTTGGAAGGGATCTCTGAAGGTCACCTCATCTACAGCAGGTTGCTCAGGGCTGCGTCCAGTCAGGTTTTGAGTATCTCCAAAGATGGAGATGTCACAAACTCCTTGGGCAGACTGGTCCAGTGTTCAATCACCCTTAAAGAAGAAATTTTTATTGCATTCAAACAGAATTTCCTATATTTCAATTAGTGCTCATTGCCTCTCATGCTGTCACCAGACACCACTGAGAAGAGCCTGGCTCCATCTTCTTATACTCCCTGACCCCATCAGGTGCTTATACACATGGGTAAGATCCCCCTGAGCTCCCCCTCTCTAGGCTAAACATTCCCAGCTGTCTTAGACTCCTCTGATATGACAGATGCTTCAAGTCCTTTCAGCACCTCCATGGCCATTTGCTGGACTCACTCCACTAAGTCCATATCCTGTTCTGAGAAAGACAGCACCCAATCCTCCAGCTGTCTCACTAGGGCTGAGTAGAGGGGAGTAGGATGCGTAAGGGTGTAATTTTAGCTAGATTCACTCTTTCACACACCCTTCCCAAATGGCTGAGATGGAATAACCAATCTAAAAGCAAGAGCAATGTTTTCTTACACTTCTGAACCACAGGGTTTGAATTTATACTTCAAATTGTTGTCATTTTATTCAGTTCACATTCCTGCAAAAGTAAAACAACTTTCATCCTGAGGTGTAAATCTGAAAGTTAAGAAAATCTTTGGGCCTGTTACCACATAACCCACAAAGTGAAATACAATCAAAATTGTCCTTCCACTTGTCCAAGCCTATCATGCTAATTCCAAAAGCAATACACCTGAACAAGTATATTTCTACAGTATCAAGAGAATTACAAAAGGAAAGAAAAACCATAATTTGTATAAAACTATTATGACCTCCAGCCTTCCGAACTGCCTATACCATAACATTAGATTTATCCTGAGAGACTTATATTAATAGCTAGTCTTGGCCATGCGAAATCTACAGGACTCCATTTTTATATCTGTGTATGTATATAAACTATACATATACTCACATCCTAAAAAAAGCCGCAGTTCATCTTAGATTGCAGATCTTGTAAAAACTTCTGAGCAAGCACAGGAGTAAATACAGCTAAAGTTTGAAACTCTTCCTGCAATGATTCATTTGTTTTTGCCACGTGTCCTGTGCAATGGGATCTATACATTAGGGCAATGAAACTGCCTTGCTCTGCGTGGGCAGTACCTAGCTGTCTAGGCTTCTGAAATACGAACAGAAACAATAAGACTAAAACCAGCTTTTGAACACAAGATGTTTACACATAATTTAGAAAATAAATTTCCTGACCTTTTTTTGAAAGCTGAATTCCACCTTACCAGATCACACAGTTCAACTCTTTGTACCAGAAATTTATGTAAGACCCTGCATTACGAAACCAACTGACATGAAGGGCATTTTTAAAGGAGCACCAGGGTAGTTACTACAGGCTGCTAGCACCTTAACATGAATACTGGTTCAGGCTGCCTTTTTTAAAAAAGCTGGTCTTCTAACTCCATATAAGTTTACATTTCCTAATGCTTAATATTTTAGAACAGAACTGAAAGAATGAACAAAGACATGAATGCATCCCATTTTTGTACTATGAGGAGAAATCCTTCTAAAGTACTGTGGTCCTATGATTCAAAATCTTGCCGAGGCCTTCCCTATACCTTCAGAACTTTATGTAATACAATATGAATTGACGTCTAGAATATCTTTGACTTAGGAAATCATAGAATCATTCAGGTTGGAAAAGACCTTTGAGATCATTGAGTCCAACCATCAACCCTACTCTACCAAGTACACCCCTAAACCATATCTCCAAGCACCACATCTAAACAACCTTCAAGCACATCAAGGGATGGTGACTCAACCACCTCCCTGGGCAGCCTATTCCAATGCCCAACAACCCTTTCAGTGAAAAAATTTTTCCTACTGTCAAGCCTATACCTACCCAGGTGCAGCTTGAGTCCATTCCCTCCTGTTCTATCATTAATGACCTGTGAGAAGAGACCATTACCTACCTCTCTACAAGGTCCTCTCAGGTAGCTGTAGAGAGCAATAAGGTCTCCCCTCAGCCTCCTTTTCTTAAGACCAAATAGCCCCAGTTCCCTCAGCCGCTCTTCATAAGACTTATTCTCTAGGCCTTTCACCAGCTTTGTTGCCCTTCTCTGTACTCTCTCCAGCACCTCAATGTCTTTCTTGTATTGAGGTGACCAAAACTGCACACAGTATTCAAGGTGTGGCCTCACCAGTGCTGAGTACAGGGGGATGATCACTTCCCTACTCCTGCTGGCCACACTATTCCTAATACAAGCCAGGATGCCATTGGCTTTTTTGGCCACCTGGGCACACTGCTGGCTCATATTCAGACGCTTGTCAACCAGCACCTCCAGGTCCTTTTCTGCCAGACAGCTTCCCAGCCACTCTTCCCCAAGCCTGTAGCGCTGCGTGGGGTTGTTGTGACCCAAGTGCAGGACCCGGCACTTGGCCTTGAAGCTCATACAACTGGCCTCGGCCCATCGATCCAGCCTGTCCAAGTGCCTTTGTAGAACCTCCCTACCCTCAAGCAGATCAATGCTCCCAGCTCACTCGATGTTGTCTGCAAACTTACTAAGGGTACATTCTATCCCTTTGTCAAGATCATTGATAAATATGTTAAACAGAAGTGGCCCTAGTACTGACCCTGAGGTTTCATGCATTATCATAGCCAGTAGGCAATCCGTAATCTAAATAAGCATCCAGTTAACTTCATAGAATCATAGAATGTATTGGGTTGGAAGGGACCTCTAAAGCTCATCTAGTCCAACATTCCTACTACAAGCAGGGACATCTCTTCAAGTAGTTGCCCTTTTCAGCATTATAACTTTTTATTTGTCATCTGTGACTATACATATGCGCGCATATATATATATATATATATATATATATATATATATATATATAAAATCAGCAAAGGTTTATAACTACAGCAGTCAGTAAGTGCAAGCTCACTCTGGCCATGCATTAGGAAGACATTTCTTAGTGGGTACAATCAGGTTGCACACAGCATCATACATACCACAATCCCATAGCTTCTCTGCCTTATTTCTGGCTGCTATTGCGCACCAGGTGCCTCTGTGCCAAAAGACTGCGTAGATACCTGTTCTCACCTGTTTAGGTGTTCGACTCACCTTTTTGCTTTCTTTCAATTTTTCTACATCTAGTTATGAAATACTAGTCAGTCGAAAATCCCATTTCTCTAGCAGTTATTCATAAAGTTGGAGTTTGAAAAACAAAAAGCCCATGTAAGCCTCTATGCCTCCTTTACCACCTCCTAAAGCCCCAGTGTTAAGTTCTCGGGATTCAGCAGAAGGTTGTATTTATACCAGGAGAAATTATTTCAAGTTAAGGTAAAGATAAGTCAATGAAGTTCAGCCAAAGCAGAAGATATTTTCAGGGCAAGTCCTACCAGCATTTTATCTTCCTTCCCAATTTCTGGTTCTCAGGTCAGTACCTGTACGGAGCTGACAATTTAGTTCAGTGACAAACGGGAACTGTTTTGAAAAGTGATTAATTTCTCAACAGTTATTAATTACTCCAAAACTTTCACTCAATAGACTGTCACTAGCATAACACAATATTATTTTAATATACACACTGCTAATATTCTTCATGTTATAGGACCTTTAGGTATGAACTTGAATTCGACTTGTCCCTGCTTTGCAGAAAGAAGTAACGCAAATGATGTCAAATCTCTTTTTGTTCAGGTATAAAACTTTCTGCTAGAAACTAAACACTGAAGTTAGAAGGCACAAGCTTATTAAATATTAATATTCTGCTAGATTTTTATATTCCATTTCAATCTATTTGTGGCCAATAACCATCCATTTTCCCTCACTTGCAGAAGCTGAGCAGGTGTGCAGGTAGCTGGTTACCAAGACAACATACTGGCAAGGGATTAGAGCAGACACTTGTATGTGTACAACTCTGAATAATGCAAACACTGTTAAGTGATACATTTTTCATTATCCGAACATCACATGATGGTTTATGCCATTTAATTTTTTTTTGCCTGTTGAACATGCTCCTGTTAAGAACCCAATTCAAACCTCACGAGCAAATGTAATAATAGTTTCATTATAACAATGAAAATACCACTTTACGCATTTCTTCCATGAGCTCGGTAAGTAGTTATCCAAACATCTGTTCCATTTCCTACATCTCACATTTAGAGCTAAGCAGGAAGACACAGACATTTATAAAAACAAAAGTAAGATGAAGAAATGTATAACTTTATCAAATATAGCTGCACTTCACCAGGAAGGCTGGGTACTTTGAAGAGATGTATCTCTGCAGTAATTCTCATCTAGTTGCTCTACAGACAGATAACCAGTCCTTTAGCAATATCTTAAATTTTATTTTATTAAACTGTGGAAAGCACTGCAGACCATTTGACAGTGTTGTATCAACAAACTATGGATTATAATGTTAAGCAACAACCTGTTAATAAAAAAAAAAAAAAATCAACACAGGTGAATAGAAGCCATGTATTACAAGCTTTTCTGATCTTAGAGACAATCTAAAATGCACTTACTCAAAACAAAGCCTTTACATAGATTATATACCACTGCATGCTAATTTTAATGGTTCATTTTTATTTTACACATACTGCCAGAGGACTGAAAACGTATGGCTTTCTCCGTACTTCTCATAGTAATAGCAACCTCCAACTATACCAAAATATGTCATCTAGGAAAGCACAAAATAATGGCCCTTTTTTGATCCACTGCAGATCAGACCAACACTCATACAAGACCAAACAGCTATGTTTTATAATTCAGCAAACCTCAATCTCCACTTTACTCATTACAATTATCCACAAGATGAAAGAGAGAAATGCTAAAGTTTCCTCATGTGGATGGAAAATGTTAAGTGTTACCGTCATTCTGTCCTCAGCAACATGAAGGAGAAAGAGGTACAAGTACACAGTCCTTCAAATAAGTATTCTAGAATTGAAACTAGGAGCAAAAGGTTTAAGTGTCACTACTTCACATTCATAGGTTTCAAAATGAGGAAGACAAAACCTGATGTATTTTGATGGATACACCTACACTTTTCAAAGGCAAAGAACAGAAAAGACAAGTTTGTGTGCTTTTCATCCTTCTTCTATACTCTAATGGCTTTCTGCTATGAGTAAACCATCCTCCCTTCCCAAAACCAAAGCAACACTTCTTCTGCCTCAACAAACATTATCACAGATGTTTTAAAATGTTTGTCAAAGTCAAATCTCCCCAAAATGCTGGAAGTTACCTGGGCTTAATCTCGTTTCAAACTTTTTACTGAGCTCAGAAGATGCAGAGGCACCTGGGGGATATTAAAAACATTTTTAGTAATTGAAACTATCGTCCTTTCAAATACTTGGTGGTTAGATAACTTACCTGTCCTGGTGCCTCTGAAAGTCCTGCTAGAAACAAAAATACTTTTGAAAAATCTGCACACTCGGCAATTAAGGGTAGAACCTCTTAGTACAGCTGAGTATTTAAAAGTGGGCTTAGGCTGCTGAAGTTTGTGGGCATGAAGTAAGCGTCTACATGTTTTTCACTATTGTGGCTTTAGGGCCTTTGATATCACAGAAAGTCAACAGAAATTAGACTCCATGAGCTTTGACATGCCTGGGCTTGAAAAGCCTTACTCTAGATCTTTACAAGACTCAAGATGCAAACTCTGGAAACACTTCAGCACACGTGACTGATCACTGAAGAAATCCCATTCAGTTCAATTAAGCAACTTGTATGGCCAAAATGATGCTTATAATTACTATTTCTAGGATTAGAGTTTCAAATTTTACCACAGACTACTCAGAAAAGATGAGAGAGTCAACCTGTCAACTGCTTAATTAGACAGAGTTGCAATTCTCTGACTAGCTTCCTCCAAAGAAACGGCCATCTGTTTCATGTTGCAAACATCCCTAATGTCTCATCCTGCTTTACACTGAACTTTGGAGAAATACCTCTTAAAATCAAAGTCCAAATCATGCAAACAGATATTTGTAGCATTAATGCCATCCATAAGGTCACTGAAGTCAGTGCAACTGTTTTAAACTGCTATGTCTTTTGTCATACACATCAACAAAATATTAGATAGGGTTTGTCAGGACCCCAAGGGCACCCCCAGCCCTGACTGTCCCTACCAAGCCCCCTGGAGCTCCCCCCACCCTGTCCAGGTCCCAGGACCCCATGTCAGCCCCCTGGGGCCATCAGTCCCTGCCTCAGAGATGCGGCAGCAGTGCCAGCCTCCAGCTCCTCACAGCCCTGCCCTGCCCGACCACAGGACTGAATTCTCAGCTAGCCACAGTAATGAGGAAAGATGAGATATAATACGGATTAATCAAAATTAAAATTAAAAATGGTACGAGACTATTTCATACTGTCATTTTTAAAGAATTCGATCAGATGTCTGCTGCTGTGGCTTTTCATAGAATAATTGTTCCTAACATGCAACAAGCGGTGTAATATAGAGCTAAAGTTTCTTCCCATAAGAAGGCAGACCAGTATCTGCCTCTTCCTCCAGACCTTTATGCTTGTGATGGGTTAACCCTGGCAATCAGCCAAATGCCCACCCAGCCGCTTGCTCACTCCTCCTCAGCAGTGGGACAGAGGGAGAAAATAGGATGAGAAAGCTTGTGGGTGGAGGTAAAGGCAGATATATTACTGACCAATTACCTTCACAGGCAAGACAGACTCAACACGGGGAAAAGTTGTTCAATTTATTGCCAAGAGAAACACAGACAAACATTAAAGCAACACCCTTCCTCCCTTCCTTTCCAGACTCAACTTCACTCCTCCAGACCCTTCCAGCTCCCCACCCCTGAGCGGCACAGGGGGAACAGGGGGACAGAGGCATTACAGTCAGTACACAGCAGTTCCTCTCTGCCACTCCTTCCCTCTCACTAAAAGAGTGAGAGCCCCAAAAGAGGGGGCTCTCCCCCAAGGCTGCTGTCCTTCAGGAAAAATATAGTCTCCAGCATGGGCTCCTCCTTGGTCTGCAGCATCTGTTCAGGCACCATGAAGCATCTCCTCCTCCTTCTCCACCTCCTCCTCCTCCGACCTCTGTTTCCACTTTTTCCCTCCTCCTCTCTCTGTCTGGCATTTTTTGCCCCATTTTGAAATAGGTTTTTACAGAGGTGCAACACCCATGGCTGATGGGCTCAGCTGTATCCAGTCGTGGGTCCTCTGGAGCTGGCTATGTCCAGCACAGGGCAGCCCCTGGCCTCTTCTCACAGAGGCCACCACTGCAGCTCCCCACCCTCAAAACCCTCCGGGGCCACCCAGTGCAATGCCAAAGAGCATCCAGGTGCAACACCACAAAGGCTTTGGAAAGAAGCCAAGACTGAAAAGTATACCCAAAGTCTCAAATCTCAGGCAGAAGTTAAATATGGTGGCATCACCCACGAGGAATTTCAGATTAGAGTGGGGCAAGAAAGGAAAACAACCATTGCAACAGCAACACGGAGCTCTGGGGGTGTTAAGGAGCAGCAGAACAGAATCTGCTCTCTCAAAACAGGACCAGAAAGAAAACCACTTCGTTTTAGTTCTTAGGGATGGGGGCGATTGTTAACTGAACTTAAAACTTGGTACCTTCACCATGTAACCATGATTTCTCGAGCACATTTACAGCGGTAAGATTGCAAAAGGCTAAGCAACGCTGACCTCAGTAGCAGCACAGAACAGTGTTCGTGATATAGAGATCACAGGAGTCTGAAAAATCATCCACTCTGCTCCACACAACCCCTTTCCGTCCAATCATTTCAGAGCTTTTTGTTGATCAGATTTTGTGATTCTTAACCTTTACTTGATTGTGATCATGTCGTGATCAATTATATAGATTTTAGGCCAGTGCATTTGCCTAAGAAATCGTCATTTCGGTTACCTCGGCTGTTGTCAAACTTTGGTCTCTAAGCTTTCTTTGTTAAAAAACATGCTTGTATCAAAATAAACTACATTTGCCTACAGCATTTCCCTTGCTGAAGGGGGCTGTCTTGCATGCTTTCAAAGAGGGGCTTTCAAAGGTATAACAAAAACATGCCCTTGTTCAATTTTAATTACAATGGAAAGAGATATTCCCTGTGGTCTCTGGCAATCCAAACATTACAGAGCAGAGGCATCAACTAAGACTAATCAGATTACTAAAAAGTTGTTTGCAAACACAGTTTTAGTTTAAGCATCCATAAGATTCTAATATGTTATAAAATATTTTATTTCCTTGAGGTTATGGTTTTTATCTATTTAAGGGAGAAGCCAATTCTACATTTTTAATAATAAACCTTAAGCATTTAAACTAATAGTTTTAAGAGATTCAATACATATATATTCCAATAACAGCCACCCTGTTAGTCATCATAACACACACATAGCTGCTTGTACTAACTGTGATGGCCTCCAGTAAACAAAACTGGAAGAGAAACAAAATACTCACACAAATATAAACACAACTCAGCAGCTTCCCATTCATAAATGATACCATTTATATACCGAGGTGATATTTTCAGACAAAGGAAATTATAATATCCTACAGTACCACCTTCCCATATGTTTTGGGTGGGGTTTTTTTTGTTTTTTAAATCAAAGTACTGCTGTAATTTGATCTTCTAATTTGCTACCATAGCCTGAAACTTTTGAATTGCAAAACACTAACTTTTGCATTCTACTGTTGATTCTTCTTTAATGAAAAAAAGCAAACATTGCTGGTCATCCTCTCCAGCTTTTCAAATACTGTTTATGTAATCAACCTCACAGTTCTATCGAAACCTGTAAAGTTAAACTGCAGGATTTCTGATAAGGATTGTATCAAATTCAGTTCCACTCCAGAAACTGAGCATCAGTAGTGTCTACAAAACTGCTCCACCATTTCCTCCCATCAACAGGGGAAAAAAGAAAAATAAAACCACAACACCCAACTATACAGGTTATAAAATCTAGTGGTTGTCCTCCATGCTTTAAGTCTCTAAAACTGACGGAATTGCAGTTGTTTCACCTCTCTCTCTTCACAGAAAGAGACAGTCACAGGCACCTGTAAAGGAAACATTTTCAGCTGAGTGCTCTTACAGGGCGAGTTCTTCCTGGACATCCATTTCTGTCAATGCATATACAAAGATGATGTGCACTACAACACCCTCAGTGGCACTTTCTTGTCGTGCTCTCTCCTACATGCCTGACCATCCAGAGGAACAGTTAACTGCTTTTATAGTTTTGGCAAAGCAGAGTGGCTAAAATTCAGTCCATGTGAAGCTGAAGCAATATGGACAGAATAGAAGAAAGCAAATGCAAAAATTTAGCAAGGACTTCAACTCATGCACAAAGGGGTATGCCTCCAGTGTATAATACAGGCTGAGACTGTGTTTTGATACTCAAACAGAAAACAAGTAACCGCATTCTTTCTGCATCCACAAATCATCTATTCTTCAAGCTCACATTTACCACAGATGTAAAACTTCCCCAACACCCTACAACAATCTCCAGCTGTAGAGCAGAACAATGGAAGACACAAATCTGGTGTGAAACAGGGAGAGTCAGAGATCAAGGGGAACTGTCAATGGGCATGGGGGACCTGCAATAGTAGGGAGCTAGCTAGATTTGGTTTCTCAGATGATCCTGAACTTAGAAAGGAAGTAGATCGCATCTTTAGTGAAAAAAGGCAAAATCCATTAAGTCCTGCTGGCTCACAGTAAGCAAGCAGCAGAATGCTTGACGCCAACCTAGCACTTGTATAACATGATCATGATACAGACAAACATAATCAAACATTTATTCCTTTCCCGAATACTAAGCAAACAGATAGTTAAAAACATGCATCTTAAAGCTCTTGCTATAGGCTTACCTCTACCTGTCAGAAGACTTATTCCATTAACATATCGAATGCCATCTAAAAAAAACTTCATATACACACACACCCCAGTCTTGGTAAAATGAAATAGCCACCTACTGCAGATGTAGCCCAGCTAATCCAACTTGCCTTTGTTTCACAGTGTGGGAAGTTTGCTCTGGGAACATGGCTCTCCCCAGCCAGTTACTTTTGGAACTAATCTCCATTTTCTGAAAAAAAAAAAGAAAAAAAAAAAAAAAATGAGGCTAGGGTACCTGAACCTTTATGGAAAAAAGCTGTGGCTTTCTGAGGAAAACCACAATCCACGTGGAGTCAGCTCAGGTTCACAGGGACTCATCTCCAACTCCAATTTAGTCCTAACAGACCTGTACTGATGCCTGCAAAGACAGAGGTGGATCTGCACTCAATCCTTCAGCACTCCAGTTCTGGGAAGACTGGCTAGCTTGGCATTAGCATAGCATGAAACCCTGGGACTCATTTTAGGTCTAGTGCTGCAACCTGATAAACTCCCTAGAAACCCAAGCAGCTCTTCATGGACCTGACCTGGCCCTACTGAAGCTCACAGTGTCAGGCAGTGTCCAGAAAACAGCAGTACTACTGCGATGACTTGGGAACAGCATAATTCAGTCTGAATCTCACAGCAGTGGAGCTATCAAACCCTGCCAGAACTGAGCAAGTTCTTCACGAAGCCAGCTCTGCCATCTTTTTTCATAGTCTGACCACACACTGATAGCTGGAACCCGACCGTATTCCTGTGCCAGGATACAGGATGCAGACATCTTCCTCCCACCGCTCAGCACTATCTCCTTACCCCTACTCTCCCAGCCTCCTCTCATAATGAGCAGTAACTGCTCACCTCCACTTCTGTATCTTCCTCTGTCCCTCGAGGAGAAAGGGCAGACATTGTATGATGCTGAAAACTGCAAAACAGGCTGGAAAGCTGACTTATGGTCAGGCTAGTACAGTAAAGCCCTCATCCTCTTCCTCAGGTCACAAACTGCTTCAGCTTCCAGAGTGCTGCAATTAGTTAGGTGGAAGTTTCACAGTGAACACGTCTTACACATGGCAGCAGACATGGACCTTTGAGTAAAGCTAGCAACTGCAGCATCCCATTTGCAATTTTTTCTGGGCACTTTTAAGCAAGGTAACCTTAATTTCTGTGTTTCCACAGAAACGCCAGATGAAAACTAAAAACACCTCCCTGCTGCTGTGAGGTTTCAATTTGCTTGCAGAAGTGTCCGTGAATTGTCCATACAGAATTAGATTGGTGCAGTTTAGATTAATTCAGGACTCACTGTATAGCTAGGTCCTTGGCATGAAGCAATTAGAGCTGGCTAAAATTTTTGAAAAAGTATGCTGCTTCTGCACCCACTCCAAGATCATCCTTTGTATGTGAACTTCCTTCAGAAGGAAAAAGCTGCAAAACCTCTAATTGCTAGACTTCTAAAAAAAAAAAAAAAAATCAAAAAACCAGAAAGATAGATCAATGCATTCAAATTCTTCCACCGAAACACTTTAAAATTCTGGGGTGTATTTTGTGATCTGCTCCACTGGCAATGGAGCTGCTTTGGAGTATTTTGGAAATATTAGGCCTCTTCCTCAGTAAGTCATAAAAAGCCCAATGCTAAAAGTATCTAGCTTCAGGTTAATGAAAAGATCTATCTGCAGTCCATAGTCCTTTTTACAAAGGTGCATGCACTTGCTCTCATTGTCATCTTTGTTATTTGCACGTCAACCCACATCATCCTTCTGCTCTCCCACAATCCTTTTCTTTAAAGTCATTAAAGTCATTAAAAAAGCAGAGACCCTCCATGATGTGTGTGCAGTGAAGCTGACTTTCTTGAAGGAAGCACTGCCAGAGCTATTAAATCAGCCTCTACCCCAAAGGAAGAAAGTCTTGTAAGAGAAGGGTTCAGTCCCAACTGGATACTTACATCAAGCGAAGGAGAAACAGCAAAAAGTGATCTTACACGTGGAAGATTGTAACTGCTGAATTCCTCCTGCTGTCCTAAAACTCACAAGCACCTATGTCCTTAGAGTTCATGAGATACAGAAATGATTGTAGTATTGCTGAAAATGAAGCAGACAGACTGTAAAGAGAATACAGAGTCTGAGACAGTCCTTCAGCCACATTTTAATTACAAACAAACAAAAAAATAAACCCAAAAAACCTACCACCCAGCACATGAAAGAAGCAGAAAGTTCTTAACTGGAGTAGGGTAGACCTCACATGAAATGTACACATAGCTCCCAAAAATTCCTATCTCCAGTCATTTTCAAAAAAACAAACTGATGCTGAACTGTGGACCAGACACATGACAGCTAGTAAGAATGAGTTCCCAGAGATAGAAATTACTGAGATGGAAGCAAAATCCAAAGAGCTTATTGCTGTCAAGTCTGGGTGGCAGAACAATCTTAATCACAGAACACCGAAAGAACTGGTACATGAAATTGCAAGTCTGATAGCATGGATATTAAATAAATCCATCAAATGAAGGAGTACCACATGACTGAAGAAAACCAAATATGGTGCCAATACTTGAGAGGAAAGACAGAGGGGAAAAAAGTCATTTTGGTAGTATAGACAGATCAGTCATCTACAGATAGCACACAAATCTTGAGGAAATAATGGAAAACAGAGAAAATCAAATGAATTACAGAAGACAGATCATGTCACAGTAGTCAAAAATCTTTCTTTTCTATTTTATTTCACAAAAAAATGTTGTGAATGTAATTTATCTGGATTTTAATAAATCATTTGCCAAAGCACTACATAGGCTAAACTGAAAAAGTGTAAGAAGTCAGCAAAAGTCTAAGATGCATAAACCAGATAAACTACTTAAAAGAGAAACAAGAGTAAGTGGAAAGTATCAGGCAGAAAGCTCCTTACTAAGGAAGTTCCTTCAGACTGGTCTGCAAGGACATGGAGTTGAGCATCAGAAAGGAAGATAAGTACGACAATGAACACAAGACAAGGTTTATCAGTGCAAGATGGAAGTGTCTGTAAGACTTGATACAGTGCAGGATGATTCCAAACTACCAGCATGGCACCATGAGACCAGGAAAGTGCAGCCACAGGAACAGGGAAATGCAACTGATGATGCCTTCAGAGCTGTTTTGGAGAAGGGCCCTGAGGTTGGCCAGAGCTTTGAGGCAGATCATATTATACTGAGCCTTCTAAAGAAGACCACAAGTTTTCTGCAGCAGACTTCAGTCTTCAATCTCAAGAAAGCTAGGTTCTATCAGGAAAAAAAAAAAAAAAAACAAAACTAGAATATTCAAATCGAATAAGGAAGACAACAGAAGTAAGAAGGGACTATACCCTGGGCTCCCCTTGCCCACTGAACCCCTGCAAAGGCAGGTCTCTGCTTCCTGACTTGAGTGATTATTCAGGGGCTTTCTGACTTAGAACAGGCTCTCCTCTTGGAGGCCACTCTCTGTGCTCCTCACTACACTCCCTTTCTGCTTCAGCTACAGACTCCCTGCTTACAGAGACACTCCTCTGCCTGGGCATGACCACAGCTCCCCACAAAGGTACAGCCTCCCCCTCTCTGCTGCAGGTTGGGATCTTCATCCAGGCTTCTTAAAGCCACGTAAGGAACAACGCAAGCACCTGAACAACAAACACCTTATGTCACAGGCAGCGACAGGATGCCATCAGAAACATCATACAGGCATGTGGAGTGCTTTAATTATGAATAGCATGAACGATCCTGGTCAGCCCACCATGGAAAAATGAACTCAAGCAACTGGAGAGAACCTCTAGGGATCTCACACGACCATGGGGGATATTTAGGGGGGAAAGCCTAAAGGAATATGGATTCTTCAGCCTCCTCAAAATCCCGGGTTCAGCTCTCAGCACAGCTAGGCCAGCATTTGTTAATATGTGTACAAAAAAATTCAAACTCAAAATTACAAGGGTTTGACTGCTAAAGAGTTTGGTTCTAGTGCAGCTTTTCAGTAAGAGGAACCAGGGTAAACTGACTGATGCTCGAATGGAGCTAAGCTGTTCCTGAAGAGAAGCTTCACCTGCTGAGGAATACATGGTGCACCTGACAGCATTAGCACAGACTGAACCCAGTGATGCAGTGGCACTGCCCACCAACTTCAACACCAAATCAAGCCATATCTGACCGTGCCATCCCAGTCTCTCCTCTTCTTTTCCCTCTGTTTGTGTGTGTCACTTACCTGCTATATCTTTCTCAATTCAGAGGGCAAACTCTCCAGGACCATGACTGTGACTTCTTAGGTACACATGTGGTGCCTGACAGAAGTCCCAGCAAAGCTCAAGGCTTTACCAAACATACCTAGAAATGATACAGACATGGATAAAGCAGTGGAGCTTAGCAGGTTGACAGGACCCACGAGCGCAATCCGTGACACTGGTGTCTAACACAGCAGTTCAGCAGGAATGTAGACTGGCTGAGCTGTTAAATCACACCATTTGTATTTGCTGCCTCCTGTACAGAACTGGTAAAACCTACACAAACTCAATCACATAAAACAATAATCAAACCTTTTTGAAGACATACCAAAAAAAAACCCCTCAAGACAATTCTTGTTTTGGATAACTTTCATCCTTTTTAAATTATGTCTCAGGTGCACGTTTACTAATAACAACATGTTTTCCCAAAACAGTGCAAGAATGGAGTAAAAAAAAAAAAAATATATGTGTATAAAATCAGAGCTCAAATAAGGTACACACGCACATTTTACCAGACAAAAAGTATAAACACCCTCCATCTTAGTGCCAAGACACTTATCTCTGCGTGAGAGCGCTCCAAGTGCAAATGCAGTGGCAGCGCTCGTGTTATGCAGACAGGCAGAAATCAATGTGCAAAACCTGGTACCCGGCCCCTGCTCCAAAGACAGAACTTGGGCTCTCACAGGGATCACTTTCTCACACTTGTGTAGCTCCTTATAGAAACCAGAGGGCTGAGCGTTCAGGTCCTAAAAAGAGGTTCAGAGATGCATCTCCGAGCAGCCACAGCATCTTCCAGAAGAGCTCCTGTCTTCCAAGGCAACCTCCCTTCCCTTCCCACCCTGAGTCACCAGGGTCCATGTCCAAACCCCTACTGTCTCATTCCTTCCCTCTTCCCACCTCCTGACACAGCCTGGCTTGTATTTCTTCTGCATTTAAATAACCTGCTGGCCACCTGGTGCTTTGGAAACAGAAGCTCCCTTTTCTGTTTCAGGATGCAATATAACCTCAGCCTGCAGCAATAGAGGACTGCTTAGGAAGATCTGTTTGAGCACCCAGTAACCCTGGAATGCAACATGGTCCTTCCTTGCTCAGCTAGGATGGGACATCCACTGTTTAAATGCACAAAGATGACAGGTAAGTCTTCAGCATTTTATGACTGGCACACATTTTTCAGAGACTTCTACACTTGGCAAGAATTAAATAGAAGCAGCAAAAGAACCATTTTCCTCTAAAAATGCAGGGTTCTGCCAAACCTGCCCTGCAAAGCCCATGACACTGTGGTTGAAAGTGTCAAAACAATACATGTTTTCCCCTGGAAATTCATTCTTAAAAAGGACCCTAAACATTTTGATGAGACAACAAACAAAAACAGCAGCTGGCATGAAAAGCTTCAATCCCAATGCTTAAGGGTTTACTACAGCTTACCAGGAGGGAGCTTGCAGGCCTGATAGAAGAAGATTATTCCCATCTTACAGTTCAAGAAACCAAATGTTTTTGATACCTCGAGTCCCATATTAAACTCACTTCAGAAAGTAGACTACATGTAGAGAAAAGATGTTTACTTTAGCAGAAATATCAGAGACTGTTTAGAATTACGAAAACTTCACAGATAGAGCTTTCTTTTTAATTTCGGAAAAGACTAGATAAACTCAAGAAGGGTTATCTGGTACAGATGAAATGGGGATGAAATTTTAGGCCAGAAATAACCATGATCAGCACCAAGAACTACTTTCAACTTTATGGAAGCCACAAACGAGAGGCTTACAGAACAGAAATACCAGCTCAATCAGCTCCAGTGGGAGCTGCAGTCAGCAGAAACGCTAACTCCATTGTGCTAGGAAAAAAAAAACACACCCACTTAAAAAAAAAAAAAGAAAGAGGCACATTGACTAAGATGTAAACATAAGGCTTAACATACAATTGTGTTCAGAAAACTAACAGTATATGCCAGCCTGGTACCCAGCAGACTGGTTCTCTCTGTATACTCCACATCCTGGTACCATGCTGAACACACCACCTTTAACCAAATGGTGGCACTGCAAAGCCCATATATTTCAGAAGGAGCAATGCAAACAATTCCAGCTTATACTAAAATTCCATTTATGAAGGCACAAATTTCTCCCATTTGACCAGGGTTAGGTAGTGTAACAGTAAAAGTGATGATAACTAGCCTATGCAAGTGTTTCCATTTTTGATGGCAAGGCTAGAAGTGAAGGAGCACTAGAGGAAACAGCTTAAGAAGCCCTAATGATGATAGCAACACCTGCACCTTACAGAAGAGGGAACCCAGACAAGTCTTTATTGCTGATGATGTTTGCACAGTATAAAGAGTTTACCCGCAATCTACCAAGTTAGCCAAAACTGGCCTTGCTCCTGGACTAATGTAAAATGGCTGAAAACACACCACGCAATCTGACTGTGCTCCCCTACTAAATTCTGAGCCTGACAGAGTTTCAACCATCTACAGCCCAGGGCTCAAAGCATACAAAGGGGAAGAGCTGGAGCACTGCTCACTGTTTTCAAGGATGTGTGGGAAGACTGCAAGTAATGGTGAGGAACTGGAGTCAAATGAGAGGTACTGAAGTATAAAGGCAACAGAGGAGTGGGGATAATGAAAATCAACTTTGGTGGACAGGTCAAGGGAGAGCAATACTATAGGAAACCAGACTTTGTTGACTCGGATATTTACAAATTCTTGGTTTTTCATTTGTTGTGGTTATGTCCCATCCAATCCAAACTCACCAGGGTGAGGAATGAAGGAAGAGATGTAACACAACACTCGTTCTGTACCCCAGTCTGAAAGCCTGTCCTTCCAGCCCCTGGTACTCATGCACATAGCCTTTCCCCTTTCGCTCCTCTCCATGATGGAGTTTCATATGGGTGTGAGAAAAAAAAAACAAGGCTTCTGGAGCACACAGGTGGGACTCTCACATTTAATAACTTCTCAAATATTACCAAAAATCCCTCGCCGTTGTCTCCAGAGGCATATTACTCCACTTATTTTATTTCCTGTTTATTCCACTGTAAGTTTCCTTTTATTTAATTTGATGCAGCTTGGCAGAATAGCATCAAGCAATTAAAATGAGGTATGTATAGCACTCGCAAAAATACTGCTGAAGTCTCTAATGTTCTCTACATCATTCGAATTAACTCATGTTTCACAGATACAGGCCTACAATGCTTCTTTCACTCTGCACTTCACTGCCATTTGTAGAAATTATAGTTAAATTATATAATTGAATCAATATTCATCAGTAAAACATCTAATTACCCATCAGTTTTATACTTTTGATGTCTCTCATGTTAGAGTCGGCCCAGAGATGACATGAGTCCTGAGGCAGGAGAGTTTCAGCAGCCGGAACGCAACCATCAGTCTTGGCACACAACCACGTATCAGGCTTTTGTTCACTGGAGAAATTGCTCCTTGAGTGTGGGACCTCACCAAAACTTAACCTGTAATTTGAAAACAAAACACATTCCCCGTTCTCGCAGTTGCGAAATCACTGATATGAACCAAATGAAATCCAGCGCAGTATCATCTTCCTTACTCTGGAGACAGTTGCAAATCCAAAAATTTAAGAACAGAGTCATTCATCTAATCAAGATAATTCAGAAACGTAAACTGAGGGAGCAAGAGGGGAGGGAGGAAGATCTTAACCAATTTTGTGTCCCTGATGACCTTCTCAGGAACATCCGGTTAAAATTTTCAATCTAAATTCCAAACTGCTGATGCGCTCACTGTCCTTTATGAAGCTGTAAGAAGTCCAAATGCTTTCCAGCTCCTCTTCCAAAACTCAACAATGTAGAGGCACTATCAGTAGAAAAGCATAGCATCTTGGCAACAGAACACGCAGCAAAACTACGTGAGATGCAACTCGCTTCGTAAGTTTCAGGCATCTGTTTATATGCTGCACACCTCTAAGGAGACACCTTGCTTTTCAATTAGAAGTTGCTAAATGGTTTCTCAACTACAGCAAAATTAGACCAGGATATATATTGGTACCTTCTATTGCATCTTTGCAACCCTGTCTTAGTCCTCCAAAAACTTTAGCAGAGGAGCCTGCAAGGAAAGCTCCACTGCAAGTCTAATTTGCCCAGCCATCTTGTAACACAGAACAAACTCTCCGAATTCCATGTTTCAAAATGTGATGCATTTATTCACTCAGTCCTTACAGAAGCACAGTTAAAACATACATGAGAGGTCTAATTTCTGAAGCCACTTACAAATATGATCATCCGTAACTCCAAATCACAAGGGGACATCACATGCACCGCAGTATTTCAGCACCAATTAGCACATTGTTTTGGAACAAGCTCTCAAAACAGCCAGTGCACTATATTATGGAAATAGCGTGTTGTTTCCTAATTGTTCTAACGAGTACAGAACAAGAAACCTGAAGAACAAATCCTCCATATTTATCCATCTACTTCAGTTGAGCTCTGTTACAAATAATTTCAGCTTTATTACTTAGAAAGTATGCAAGTAAAGTAACAATCCATTTGACACTAAAATTCTCTAGCACTTTGTGTGGACCACCACGTGACTATTAAGGTAAGAAATTTAATCACAAGTCTTCTACCTCAGCCTTGGTGGTTTTCATGGCTTCCACTGCTGTAGCAGCGAGTCTACACTTCTCTCAGAAAACATTATCTAGAAGTTAAAGCAGCTTCCTGAGAATTTCCATTATCACACTTATTCCTAGACTATGAAACTCTTACACTTTGTACCCGTTGGTTATTTCTCTCCCTAATTTCAGGATAACCTGATAACTTCACATAATGAAGCTTTACAATCTCTGAGAGCAAAATCCAGCCATTTGTCTTCAGCCAAGCAATCAAGAAATAAAGTGAATACAATAATTTTCACTTTTATAGGCTGCTCTTCTTTAAAACAGGGTAATATCCTAACTTGTTTCAAATTTATTTACAAGTTGTTTATCTCATGCAGCTTAAGGAAATTATAGGTTCATTATTCTGCCCTGCCTCAGCCACATTTTAGGTGCTTTATTTTCAATTATAACCACAAGTTCATCTCTGCTTGCTTTCGCAATACATTTCAAACCAAACAACCATCAACCTTCACATATGGTCTCAAGCACACATTTGACTTTGTTTTTGTTTTCCTCTGCTTCAACACCTCCTCAGATTACTCAGCTTAATTCTCTCATACCAAACACCCATTAGCATTCAGTCCTGTTTTATTTACTACCTCCTCCTGGGTTTCACCCACTTAAGATCTCCCCTATGGTTCTTCAAACCCGAAGCTGTATAGCACCAAGCACACGGTGCCTGTTTTCCCTGTACTACAAATTCATGCTACAAGCATCTGTATGACTCAACTCCAAATGAGCATTAGAACGGTACTTGCATTAATTGTTAGTTATTTCTGACAGCCCTGGAGAGTCTTCACATTAAGAAAGGGTCTCTTGAAACCATTTTACGCTTGCTCTCCCATTACGTGGCAACGAAAGGCCAAAATGAAAGAAATAAGAAGGCACACACTAGAAATACACATTAATAAAAGCTACAGAGAAGGTAAAGAAGATGCCACTCTACACTGTTTTAACAGAAAATGCAAACAATGAAATTACCATAAACTGAGAAGACCTTGTTTTACGGAGGGAAAAAAAAAAAAAAATCACCGAACTCCAAATTGGCACAAAACACAATGTTTCTACAGACCACTGTGAAGAGTAAAAACAAAAAGTCATTTACATTGAATGTGAAACATTCCCCATTATACTATTTTAGAGTAGAAGATAATTATAGGGTTTTTAAATTTTAAAAAATATAAAAAGCAAATCTTTGTCCAACAGACCCAAGCAAAACCTTCCTTCTGGGCTGGTTATTCAGTTAATTACTCACAACACCATGTCTCACGCCTTCCTCAGATACCAGATACTAGCTAACATCACAAAGAGTATTAATCCAAACCACAGTGCTTAAGCCAGGACTTAACCCTAACAATTCAGAAACACAGAGTAAAGCAGCAGTACCTTCTGCCCAAGCTGACAAACCTTGCTTTTATGAACATTTGTGACACTGTTCTTTATTGCTTTGTTTCAGCCTGTTAGTCAGAAATACCCTGTTTTTCTCCAAGTAAACAGAATAGCACTCTACTAGATTTTCTAGAAATAAAAGCAGAAGCTCAACATCACCACAGTGATAGATGAAGAATACATAAAAGCCATTGTAAAGTAGCTAGGATGAAGAAAAATGTTTTTAAAATAAATATTCACAATAGCTTATAAAGAAATATGCACACGCATTGCTTTAACCAACATTATTGCAATATATGAACTCTGAATCATTGGTTTCGCTTAATGTCATATGAAATGTGGGTGTTCTCATGTTATTGTCTTAAATGCCAATGGCCATCACTATTAATAAACAAATGAAAGACAAAAACACTCCGTAGACTGTAGGGAAAAATCAGTAAAAGGGAGAAAAAATTCTTTCAGTCAAGTGAAATTGACTCCTTCATGACTTCACAGGCACCTTGCTCTTTCCTTGTCCTCGCTGCTTTAAGCATACTATTAAACAGCAATGGTCAGGTCAGGCAGCAAACCTGAAACAAGCTAGGACACGACTGCAAATGGATGAAGGGGAGGATGTATATGTATTACCCAACTTTGAGCTCTTGAATTATCTACCTGGATTTCCAGCTCTACCCCCATGGAGAGAAACATTCCCCCAGGGAATTATGCTCCCATTTTCCCCCACAGAAGCAATGTCTCTTTACTGGCTGGAGAGGGGGCCCAGCAAGGCTAGCCAGCCAAGTTCAGCATTCATCCCATCTCCAAGTGTCAAGGACACTTTCTTAAGCCAGCCACACTAGGAAGGCAGCCAAAGTCTCAAAGGCTACATCCAGTTGTCAGCGTCCAAGGTCTCCTTCTAGCCACAGCATGTGAGAAAGCGTGCATCACCGTATCTCTGACCAGTGAACACTTCTGCACATAGATGGACGACATACACCCGCACACATTTCTCCTGGCCTCTTCCATAGCATCTAGAAGCACCAACCATCAAAATTCTCCTCGTGGCACACCTATGATGCCACCATGGATGCAACATCTCCAGACATCTTCTCCTACTTGTAGTGCTGTTACAGAACAGCAACCCAAAGGCTCATCAGTGAAGATCCTCTTGAATATGTAACCCAGGGATGTTGCTCTCTCCTCCGCCTCTTGGCTCTTCACTGAACACAAAGCTTAGTTCAGAGGAACAAAGACCTTTGTAATACCTATACCACCTACTGACATTTTTTTTTCACCCTAGGACCGCTGCTCCCGTCACAATCGCATGCTATCAAAACTAAGAGACTACCCCAGCAGAAGCCAGTCCCCCCTATGGCATCTGCAAAGCCATGCAGCTTATTCCTGAGAAGGGTATGAATCACCACAGAACCCACTGTCTTCAGAAATGAACACAAATTTCATCTCCCTTCCTGAACTACAGCCATTTCACACATAAACACAGTCTCAGAAGAAAACTCTTGTCAAGTTGAAACAGCTACAAAGCAAGTAAAAGGTGATTCAGCTCTGAGGACATGCTCTGCTGTGCTCTAATAAACACTGAAGGCTAAAAGAGTGGAAACTAGTGAGACAGAGGCTTTAAAACCTCACTGTTGTCTTTACTTCTATTTCCTCTCCTACTGACCAAATGCTGACAGGAAATTTTGTTATTGTTAAAAGATACAAACAAGATAGTCGAAATAGCTCTCAATCCAATCGATACCTTAAATTGTGGCCACAAATAACAATTCCAATCACAATTTCTCACCCTGTATAATTAGCTTTAAGGTCATCTGGCCTTATTCTGGGTATCATCGCCTCTGTATTATTTTTTTTTTTTTTTTTTACACATTGATAACTCCTTTAACGCATCAAGAATAGCCTGACCTGAATTTCCAACAAGTAAAAACAAGTGCATGAATCTGTGCAAAAGCTCCAAGACTGTTAGGTATTAAACGCACCTTTAAGCATCTAAGTCCAAAATGTAAGCGCTAAAGTTGCCACCCAACCCCCAGAAGCACCTGGCAGACCCCCACCCTCTGCTGCAAGGTACACAAAGCATTACTAAAATCCTGACAACACTGAGCAACCTTATGCCATAGTTTCCATTCAAGCTCTGGAAGGCTCTAAATAAGACTGTCCCAAGATGGTTAACTCACGGAACCAGAACCAACACGAAGACTAAATATATATATCTCTCTCTGCCACACAACGGTGGCCATCAAGAGAGCATAGATTCTGTGAGCAAGACTTCTCCTTTTGGAGTTGAGAGATGCTGCCTTCTAACCCCTTTCAAAACCCACATCAAAGGAAATGACAAGATGAGACCGTACGTTTCCGCTCCCTTAAAAGAAAGGACCAAGCTGTATAGAGCCCTAGTTCCACCAGAGTGTGCATTCCCATGCATGCTGATGCAGCCCAGCCAGCCCAGAGTCACATCCAGTACTTTCTCCTGGTTATCTTACACAGATGGGGCATTGACAAGCACAGCTCTCTGACAGCTGTCAGACCCTGCGTTAAGCAGGGAATCGTTTTCTCATCCTGTGACTATTTCAAGACTTAAAGTAACTTTTCTGGCAAATAAGAATGAATTCACAATTACCAAAAGCTTACAACAAAGACGACATGTTCTTAAGGTACTCCTCATGAATGACACGAATTTTACTTCTAGTTCCTGCCCTACCTGAATTGAAACAGAAATACTGACTAATCTTTCTGTTTGACCTGCTTGAGCTCCACTACATAACCATTCACTGCAGCCAAGAGTTGAAGCAGGGTACCCCACAATGTCGAAAGTCACCGGGACCTTTGACTATGGGGTCATGTGCAGTCTCACTCTACTGTTAGAGCTCTATAAATACAACAATACTGGGTTCGAGAAGGTCTGGTTCTCTCTAAGAGAGGTTAAAATTACTCACTAAAATAGTTTCAACTATTTTTTCCCTTGCTCCCTTGCTCTTAGCTTTAGGAAGTTCACTATTTTCACAGTGGAAGGACATGATCCAAGGCAAAAGAGATCATCTGGTAGCATCCTATTTCTTCTTTCACTTCTTCCTTCCATCCCTAGAAAATAACATACGTCCTGATGAATATGTCACGCAATAATTATCAGAAACAATTATCAATAAAACAAAAAAATCATTGAAGCTCTTTCAAAAGCATTTGATACCGTGATACTGCTTTCACATAACTCTAAAGTGAAACCTCAATTATTTTGATTCTCTTCAACGTGAAGTGTTGGAACGAAAATGTATTTAAGTGGCTTCTCCCAACAGGACTTAACCTGCTGCACAAGACCAGTGCCGTGACTTGCCTATCTGAGAAGGAAAGCATCTACCGCCCAGCATTTCGGCTGGCGCTGGTGCCGGCTCACGCTCATTAATCACTTACCGGCAGCGGCAGCCACCGCTCCCCCGCACAGAGCCACCGCGACGCCTTCCCCGCACCCGGCACAGCTCCGAACCCCGTCGCCCGCCGCCGCGGCCCGGTTTGAAGCGGCGGGGCGGGGGGGGGGGGGGGGGGGGGGGGGGGGGGGGGGGGCGACGCGGGAAGCGCCGGGCCCACCCGCGGGGCGGCAGCCGCCGCCGCCGAGGTACCTCGGACGCGCGGGGCGGCTGCGGGAGTGCCCAGGCCCGGGGCGGCCCTGCCCTCTGCGGGGGCCGGGAGGTACTGCCGGCCCGCCCGCCCGCCTGCCCGCACTCCCGCCTGCCTGCCCGCACTCCTGCCCGCAGCCCTGGGGCGCGACCAGCGGCAGGCGTTGGAAAGCCGGCGGCACAAGCACCTTCGAATCCGGAGGCCGGTCATAACCGAGTTCTTACCAGAGCGGGTCTAATACGAACGTGTAATCGTGCCCTAAAAGCAAGGCGCTACAGACCTGCGGGCTCCTTTTCGGTAGTTACACGTTTAATCCCTACGAAGTGATAACTGACAGATAACGCACCTTCGCGGGGCTGGGAAGCAGAAGCGAAACCAAATATGGCTTCGCTTCTACCCGGCAGGTGAGCCTGCCCCGGCAGCGGCACGGCGAGGCGGGGAGCGCCTGCGAAGGCACCCCCCGGGCTGCTCCGCACGCCGCCGCCCGCCCGCCCGCCCTCAGCGCCAGCCCCGCGGGCGCGTAGCGGGGTCGGCCGCCGCTGTCAGCCCTCCCTTCCCCCCGCCCCGCCCCGTCCCGCCCCGCGCCGGGAGAGCTTCGCCGAGCAGGGTGAGGGCTCCGCCCGTGCGGCCGGGGAGCTGCGCGGCGGGGCGGGGAGCCCTCGCCCGCCCTAGCGGGTGGGCTGCGGGCGCAGAGCGCTCTAGACACGAGGCCTGAACCCGAGGCGCGGCAGATCCGCTGCCTGCCCCACGCAGCAGCCTGGCTGTGTCGTGGCCCCCAAGCTGAGCAGACGTCCTGCTCATTCCCCCCCTCACCCACGCACGTTTAATTCCATCCTTCCCTCCACCTCTTCTCTGTCTGTGTTCATTACTCAGCCCCCAGGTACTAATTTTACTTATTTTTTTTAAAAAGCCCTCAGACAGAAGTTCAATCACTTAAGGTATCGCACCCTCAGGGACGTTCATTTGATCCCCGGTGCTGAAGTAGTACCAGGAATAGCCAGCTGTACTGCCTTCTCCTCTGGAGCTTGCTTGCCATGGTGTTATCGGGAAAACCCAACAGGTGGCTGAGGTAAGTGTATGGATGGAAAAGTTTGTTTACGCTTAGCCTTGGTGTGATGGAGTGGATGTTCATTGAAAGAAGCATTTCAAGGACCTGGAGGGCTCCTGTTATTGAATCCTCAGCACTGTGACTCAGTGTGTGGTAAGGGCTGTAAATCCTCTTGAGAGTTGTTTTCATTCCTAGATGCTCTTAACACACAGCACCAGTGGCAAGAAATGTCTCCATTTTTTCCTCTGTGGCTGGAGCTGGCTTCTGTTAGCCAAGCCTGTGGTCCCTGGGATCAGTTACAACCTGCAGTTTACTAGGGGGAGCAAAGACTAGAAAAGCAGCTTCCATGTAGAAAAAATACAAAACAGTTGATCTGCTGTGTAAGGGAGACATTAGAGGGGTTTGGGGGTTTAAGCGTATCAGTTGAGAGGAGCTGTTGCACTAGTAGTTAGGGTTTTCTGTTCAATTGCAGATCAGTTTCAAGGTGCTCATCTTCAAAGGGGATTGACAGGTGAACCAGGTTAATTGCTCAGTCATCATTAGGTCTGTCTCTCCTTCTCCCTCCTTCCGAAGGATGCAATCTGTGATCAACAAGTACAGTCAGGTTTCTCGAGCCCAGCGTCGATTCCTGCGAAAGGAGGGCAAGCCGTAGTGATCTGAAGGGTGGACCCTCCCCTGTAGTAATACTCACCGTCCAGAAAGGAAGCTGCTCAACTGATTGGCAGCGTTGCGATCAGCACTGCATCTCTCAGAAGGACAGACTTCCATGGTCCTGTTCAATACTCTTCCTAACAACTCTGGTACTGTGTATGCAGAGACTAAACCAATGGAAATGGGCAAAAATCGCAAGCAGAGCAAATCATCGGACTAGATGTGAAATATTTTGAGGTTTTTGCTTTGCACTGAGTGAGGCCTCGACAAAGGTGATTGTTAGATGGTGAAGAGACTTGTCATTTCTGCAAGTATAAAAGCCTTGGTCATTGTTGGGACTGAAATACTGACAAGCTACCAGTTCCCTCGCTCAGTATGAGATAACTATTCCCATGAAGTTTGCCACACAACTGCACTTAAATAAGTCAGAAACACAAGTCAGCTGCTTTAAACAGTGAAATAAATGCATACACTACATGTCATGGCTTGGCATTAGACATGTGAGAGGTCAGCATCAATCAAGTCCTTTCAATTAACGACATGAAACTGAAGTACATTTCAACTTTACAAAGATAAAAGGTTTCTAAAAAGCAAGAGCAACGCTTATCTTGTTCGGTCCCCGTGGAGCTCCCGTGAGGTTTTTATATATAAATGTTTGTGTTTCTAAAAAGCATGGCATAGCTTTCAAAGCACTGGTACCACTGACCCCTGTATTGCACTTACAGGTGGAGATACCCAACAGTCGCGCCAATGCCATCGTTGTTTGCCTAACAGCTGGTGTAGAACGTGACCTTTAAAAAACCCACAAAACTAAACAAAATAAGTGGCAAAATCAGCTATGGGATAGGCAGTAGTATCGTCACCGGAGAACAGTTGTCTGTCACAGCTGGGTTTTCTGTCACTTCAGACTTGCACGGGGCGACTCACGTATGTGTCCCTGAAGTGCCGTTACCCCCCTGAATCCTCTCCTGTTGTTCCTAGCTTTTTGTCTTTTCCACTCTGAAGCATCAAAGTTACTATGGAAACAAGCAATGGCATTTACGTAGATATTCGTGAGCCCCACCTATACATGCAACGTGAAGCGAGTCTCCGTTAATGGCGTGACCTATGACCGGTGGAGCCCATCCGTGTGGAAGGAAGCCCTGAAGCAGGGCACGGGGGCAGGCAGAATGAGACTTCGCTGTGCCTCTCCCCCGAGAGGGGGTCTCGGAGCTGGGCCAAATGCCTCTGAGGGGAAGGAGACTTGTAATTGCTTCTGCCATTGCTGAGAGGCAGGGAGTCAGCGGCTTTCCCACAGCCAGAGGAGCTGATAAGACATCGGACTCAGGGGACAAAAATTTTGGACACAGCACAGTGACATTCCTTCCCTACACTGCGGGGAAGAGTGGGAGCAGGAGCTCCAGCACCGCATGGGATTCCTGTAAGGCCAACATGGCATGGGAAGAATTTTGTGTATTATGGCAGGAGGACGGAGGGTCTGTTGAATTTAAATTTGCCTTCATTTTTAAGACTTGTTGACTTTTCTTGTCAAGAGGATTGACTTCAGTAATAAAATAGCTGTAGGACAAATTCACAGGCACTTGTGTAAGTTGGAAATGTAAAGCTCGAGTGGACGATAGTAAGTAGCAGACAAAAGCACTGCCTATTAAAGCATTAGATAGATCTTGCACCATTTTGTTTATTCAAGTAGACTTGGATAACAAATTGCATCAGCATTTTGACTGACAAGGAAGTTCAGTGATGAGAACTGGAACAGCATAAACCCAGAAGTGCTTGAGTTTAGAAGGTATGAAATTAAGGGGACAATTCCATCTACTTAGCCTAAAACTTTCAAGAAATGATTAATTGGGTTTTGTTTGCCCTAATTTTCGATTGGTCAGTCTGAGACCTTAGGAAAATATGAAGAACTCACTATTCAGAAAACACAGCTTGCCCTCTGCAACTTGATAAATTATAAAAAATATCTCCAGCTGGACACCTCTGGGTATTCAGCCATTCTGGTGGGTAGTGCGATGGTAACACAACTGGGCACTAATATTTATTTATAGCACTAGTTTTTAAAAATTAATTCTGAAACACTTCTGCCCTGTATTAGCTAATACAACCTGTAAAGGCACTCGTATGTAAATAACCTGTATAGGAAATTGTGTTCGTTTCTCATGTGTCCTTTTCTCTGTGCAATTTCTTTCCTTCTCCATTACGCAGAGGACAAGCAGGGATGAAAAGAATAAATCAGAATTATCATTCTTGCAAAATAACAGGCTGAAAAAGCATTGTGTCTCAGTAATTTCCATATAGAGACAGAAATTTGTAGTGTAAGAAATTGGATGGGAACCATAACTTTCAATTTTAAGAGCTTTGGTATTTTCAGCTAGAACGAGAGGACAAATGACAAATTCAAGAGAGACGTAGAGCCCCAAGCACAACCATTAGTGCTGCAAGTCGCACCTGTTAGAACTAAGGGAGCACAATACTCCGCTAATAAGAACAGCAAAGTTTCTACTGCTAGAACAGATTTCCTGTGGTCCTCAGGGGTATAGTGACAGTTGTAAGCTCCCTCCAAAGGCAGTCACATCTACGGCCAGGCCAGCGACTACGTGATACAAAGCTGGGAAGTTGTTTCTGAGAACTGCTAGTGCTAATACGTGACGGAGAGCGGATGGCTTCAGACACTGATCAGCTAATTTTAAAGCCTCAAGCCAGACACCTACAGAATTCTGACCCAGCAGAGCCCCAGGACACCACAGGCATTACTGTTTACACTGCACCAGCATTTGGAGATCAGAACTGCTTCAAGATGGGCACAGTTTAAAAAAAAAAAAATTTAAAAAATGGGCCGTTGTTGTTCCACTAACAGCTTCAGTCCTGATAAAAAAAATGACACTTTCTACTTGAGTTTAGGTACGAGTATTTTAAGTACCGAGCCTACAGGCTAAGTATCAGCAGTCTACACTTCCCTCTGCTTTAGGCACCAGTTGTCTAAATCCAGGTGAAGAGAAAATAACCTGGAAGTTTCTGCACATTTAGTGGAGGTTTCTAAGCTTGCTCTCAAATATGACATGCTTTCTGGATCAAGAATAATTTTCTTTGTGTCATCACCCCTCCATCTCACAAAAACGCTCTTGAAAATTCACAGTTTATTACATGCACCACCTCAAAAAAGCTTCTGTGAGTTTATTTTGAGAACGTTAGGTACACCTTCTAACCGTAGGCTAGCTTTCCACAGGAAGAAATGGAAACATCTGGTATAAGCCCATAACTTCAGTAGAAGTGACGGTTTTAGCAGAGTGTTATTGGCAACTGATCCAGACACAATACTAGATATGACAGATCATTGTCCACACCTGAATGATTGTTTCTCATGGCTCTTAGTCCCACAACAATATCACTGCTTGGACTGCCAAAATGAATGAAAAAGGATGTTTGCAAATACTTTTGAAATCTTCACTGAGGCTGATTCCACTGTTACATTTCCATGTACTATAGCTATGCCAGAGACACATTTCAAAACATAAAGTGTCAGAACACAGGTACTGTTTGTACTTTCTTCTCTGCAGTGAGACATCTAGACTCACAGCTAATTTCACAGTTTATCTTGAAAACACTTCAGAATTTTTTCTTCTTGTCCTTCTAGCCTCATATCTTATCTTTGCCCATGCCCTGCACAGGATGCTTAAGGAAGAGTATGAGATTCTTTCCGTACTTTATTCTTACAGAATTTGTTAATCAGCCTTCCTCAGATGCACTGCAAGAGGTAATGCAAAAAACGGCCAAACTGAACCAGACCAGAAGGTGCAGCTCTTGACCCACACCAGTAATGATCACACAGACAACTGGCGTACACTGGTGGGCAAACTTACAGCATGTCACCTGTCAGTCTTAAGCATCCAGCAGTATCACATGTTACCTTATATATCCAAATAATCTGTGACAGTTTTTCATCTCAAGTTTTAGTATCCTGGGTGTCTGCTAGCAAGGAACTCTAGTTTGGCGATGTAGGCTGTAAAGCCTTTTCTTCCTTTTCCTATGCCCTGTTCCTTGTATAGAAGGGGCAGTGAGCAACTTCCAAATGCATCATGGTTGTGGTGTTTATGAACAGCATAGTGTGTGTATCAGGTACTCGTGGGCTGTTGCCAGGAAGCAAGGATTTTTATGAGAATAAAGCAATTAGTCAAAGTCAGTTTTCAAAGCCTACATACCTTGAAACTGCAAATAAACTTCCCACCACAGAGTCTGACATGTGCATGAGAGAGAAGGGAATTAAAAAAAGAAGCATCCCTAAGTTAAGTACTAGGAAGATGCAGGATCTCCAATTCACCAGGAGTTCAGGCAACAAGATTATTCCCCCCACCCAAAACATCTCCTTGAACATTATTTTTAGCTGTGAATACGATGTCTCTGTCATGGCTGTAACTGTTTCCAAGTTGGAAGGGGGAACTGTACAACTGTTTTTACTCCAAAAGCATGAGGTAATGTAAACAGTTCTGTGAAAATTGATGGTCTACATTAAGCCACAGAGGCAGAAAAGAGATTACTGAAGAATTTTAGGTAGATCTCTACATATTCAGGCTCTTGCCTGCTGAGGTAGCGCAAATAAGATACAGATTATTCTCTTTAATAAGTAGGTCACCACAGCATTTTTTTCCTTAAAAAGGTTAAAATAAGCTTTATTTTAACATACAAATCAGATTCGTGTACAAGGCAAAACATACCCCTGTAGTAGCAGGTATATTGGGTCTCCACACAGCATGTGTAGCCATTGTGCTACAGTAATCCTGAGATATGGAAAAAGGCTCTAAAAATCTTTTAAAAGAGGCCAAAATATCTCCTTTTAGTCACTCTTGCTATAATCACCTCCATTTAGGAATTAGGGAAAACATTACACAGTTCTGAGTCAAGAAAACTTGTTATCTACAATACCCAGGATACTTGTCTAATTCCCTGCTGTCATCTGGGTATACTAGCAAGAGCACTTGGGGAACAAATCAAGAGATGCAAATATGCAACGTTACTTCATTAACACTGCAAAGCATGTAGAAGAATGGTACGATATTTTTGCTAACTTTAACTATTGTCTCCACAAACTGTGCGGTCAATGTGTCGAGCTTATACATCCTATGAACTTACAAAAAAGTCCTCTACATTCTGTGTTAAGTTACCAAGGGAAAAAAAAAGAGTGAATTGCTTTGCTTCCTTTCACCATGAAGTTGTATGACATATAGAAATATTTTTAAAAGCTCGTAAAAGCAGTAGAACCACAGACAAAACATCCTGTCCCTAATATTAAAGGCTACTTGAACACCCTCATTTTGCTACAAGACTGTGTCATTAACTGACATGAAAAAAAAGAGAAGTCTTTTTTTAGAAAAAGTTAAAGGTAGGAAAAAAGGTATAGGTAAGGGTTTTAGTTTTACAACATATAAAAATAAGTTACCCTATATATTATGGCTTTCTCGTTTAGTAGAAGGGTGCCATCGTGGATTTAAACACTAGATATTGTAACTAATTAACACCATGTTCTCAGGCTTTCCGTGTTGAGTTTTAACAATTGCGTGAAACGAAACAACCAAGTACTAGTGGGAAAATTAAGAAGCCTCCAGAACAATTTAAACAGCAAGAAGCACTTGTAGAAGCAGTCTTTCAGAGAAATTCTTAATTTAATTTAAAATTTTCATTTTTAAATTAAAGATTGACGTTTTAATTTAATCTCTTGGCACAAATAAAGGCCAAGCCAAACCTCCCATGAACTTCAGCAGAGTCAGGACTTCATACACACAAGTATGATACCATTATGCTACTGAAGTAATTTCTCTTTCAATGACTGGAATTCAATGTAAGACACTAGTTAGATTTGGTATGCAGCTATCTCATTTAAAAAAGGCTACAATAATGCTAAACTGACAAGATTCATAATTACAACAAAACTGCTCAATATTAAGTGTTGTCCGCTACAAATAAAAAGGAAGGGGGGGGTGTGGGGTGGGGGGAAGCGTGTGCACAAAAGATGCTTGAGTCAAAGACTGAAAGACCACATTTATGCAATGCTGTATTATTAATGGCCGAGTGTGCTTACATTTTGAAGTCTGAAATTGCATTTAAATTGGACAAGCTATGACAATACTCAAATACATGCAAATAAAAAGAATTCTAGTTTCATAGCTAAAGCTGTAACAGAAATCTCATTGTGCAGCTGAAGTAGCATTTGCGAAAACAAAGTTCACAGCAGACAAGCATAAATTTCAGACTTACAAATATAATAAAAGATCATGGCACTGAATTTGGGAACATTTTCAGGCTCTAGTCTTACTCAGACGAGTTGTGAATTGAATAAAGTTAACTCGATACAGTACTTTCCAGCTCCTTATAAACAAGGCTCCACATCATGCAGAAGATGCGCTTTCTCTCCCCTTTATCTCCAAGAAAGTATCTGAAAGGCAAGCTACAGTGATTGTTTCTGACAGCAGTAAAACAAAGAAGCAGATAGAAAAGTAGATATATCAAAATATTCTTACAGAAAAGGCATCCGTCCTGGTTTGATTTGTTTATAAAAAGGCACTTCACATATTGCTAAAACTCCGATAATGTATTTATCCTTTTAGTTTTCCTGTTAGAAGAATGTGTCTCAGGGTGGTTAGCACGAGTATACAAACATTCTTTATATGGTGTTCATCTGTTACAAATTTTATAATTACATATAGTATCTTACACCATTTATTTAGAAGAAGGGATTCATGTTCAAAATAACAGCAGGTCTTCATACAATACTTCAGTGATGATGGAAGATCTGTCATAAGCAACACACCACCTGTAGTGAGCTCATGCTAATCACATTAGCAGTGTAAATCTTTCAGAAGTGAGTCTTCAGTCTTTTGTTTTCCTCTCGCAGTCTCTCAATTTCTGCTACTAAGCTTTCATTTACAGAATATCTTTCAAGTAATGCATGCATTTCGTTCTAGAGAAAAGAAAAAAGTCCAAATCAGTAGCTATAAAGTTAATTATTCCAGTTTTATCCTATCCATTTTCATATCCCCTTTGAAAATTAAATAACCTAGATAATACTGTTTTAGAAAACTTTTGATAAGAAAAGTAAGATTATTTTTTTTACGCTGACATACAGTATTTTGATCATTAATACATTAGCGAATATTTTATCAAAGGCTATTTTGCACTTCTTCAGGAGGAGACTCTACTAATGCAGGTTCCATTAAAACGTTCAGTACCGAGACAAGGTCTTTTTAATGCAGATCAAAAGAACAAAGATTCATAAAAAAGTGAAGCTAAAGAACACGGAACATGGTTCCGTATGCATGCAGTACCTACAAGCAAAGCTTTCTATTTGACTTCCATGTATCTCCTCTGTACCCCAGCTCTTGGTCCTTTCCGAAGGACAGTTGAATTTGTTTCCCTTTTGTCTTTTTATAACTCCTGAAATACGGAATGGATGACCCCTACTCAATGCATATGTTCCCTTTATTTATCAAGCATAAAGCAGTTTTAACAGATTCCAGTTCATAGTTTCCCCTTCCTTCACATCCAATCTTCCCTTTCTTGCTCTTAATAAGCAAAATGGATTTTCAGTTTTGAGAAAAGCTGGCACGCCTTAATAGTACTAAAAATGAAGACTGAATATGTTTCTCGCCATGCTCTTTGTACATACCAACTGCATGTGGAACTGCTTGATCATCTCCACTTGCAAATTCACAATATCTCGATGGCATGCTTCTCTGGGGGAAGAATTGCAAAAGGAACAAGGCTTAGTTTTACTTAGGAAGCAGTAATTCTCTCCAGTCCTCAGCACCCAGAACTCACGCTTCCCTCACCTTCATGACATCATGAAACACGAGCCTAAAAACTCTAAGCCATGAAATGTACTCCACCACCACTTATTTTCTGGAATACTTTTGTTACAGCACTGACTTTCATAAGCACCATTTTTTTGTCATACAAAAAGACTTAGGATCTTTTCTGTTTAGAAATACAAATATATACATGGCGATATCAAGACTGTTTTTTCACTTGCAAGCTGTAAACTTCTCTCATTTTTACCATTCAAAGCTGATTTTCAATCCCTCCATCACAAGTACCACAGGGAAAGGTATTTATCCTTAACTGAAGATACAGCTTTTCGGTACATCACTTTCAGCACTCTCTCGTAAGAGGGCCCAAAACATCAACTGTGATAAATGATACGTTATCTTCAAGGCCACAGAATGCTCCTGGTTAATCTACATAAGAAGTAGTGGCAATGTTGTCCATGAATCGACAAATTCAGGTCAATTCATGGACAACTATTCCACACTACAAAAACCAAGCTTGGAAATACCCTCTGAACACTACAGCAATACGAGCGTTCCAGACGCTGAGGAAGAACACGGAGAACAGCTCCCAGCGAAGCAGACAAGCTCATAAGCTCCTCCTGCACAGCGTATCACGGTGCAACCGTCTGAGACCGGATACTGCGCTACGGGTACAGACTGCCTGAGAGAGGACGGCGTTTCTTAAGTAGACACACACAGATCTTACTTCATTCTCCTTCCCTAAAACATAGAGCAAACCCAAAGGGAATATATTCTTCACTTTCTATTTCCACAGGTTATTGTGCTTCAGAACTCCTACTGGAGGCAAATGATCATCTTTGAGCGCATCGAGCATAGATGCCAGCTGGCAGCCTAGAAACCCAAAGATGTAGGTTAGCTCCCAAAGATGGGAAGTTCAAGAAACAAGCAGCTTTTTGGAACCAAATGAGTTATATATTCCTCCTGGTCCTTATCTAAAGTCCTTGTTTTTTCTCCATTACTTGAAGAGGAGTGGATTTCAGGCAAGGGCGATAAAAATCCCTCCCTCAGATTCCAGAGAGAGAAAGGTATTTATATCAATGAGAAGCTTCCAATGGCTCCCTTCCCTCTTACTGACCTCAGTATAAACAATCTTTTACATTCGGTTTGAATGTATCCGCAATTTTACAACTGGGAAAAGGGCCAGCAGCGCCTTCTAGCCACTCTGGGAAGTATAGGTCAGAAGAGAAACACAATCTCAGAGGCTCCAGATCTCAGATACTAGAAGAACAAGACTGACAAGCATACCTTCCAACACTGGGATGCCCAAACACAGACTTTAAAGAAAAAAACATCTGCAATCCATGGACTATATATTTTAACGTGGAAGTTACTGTTTTTAATTGGATGTGTGATTATCGCCAAAAAATCCCAGGGGAATTTTACTACACTATATTCTTAAAGATATTTAATAACATCCAGTGTATTTTTCTGTTGATATATACAGAACACCCATAGCACACAGACCTACTAAGCTAGTTTTGCATTGGGTTTTGCCATCAAGACAGCAATACCTCCCCAGCCCAGCAAGCCTTTTTCCCTCCACCATCTCAATCAACCTACTTCATCCTAAACATGCACTGGGAAGTGATCCCCTAGATACAACTCTTTCAACTGCTCCATCTCCTTCAAACTCCACTCTAAATCCATGCCAATTTGACCAACTTCCTTCATGACAAGTGGAACGTTAGTTAAGTATCCACAAACACAAAGTAATCTGAAACCAACCCTCATTTACAGCACCGACATTATTTTAATGTAAAGGTTCACCAGTAGAAAGACAGTATTTTACCTCATACGTGCCAAGCTAACATCAATCAAAGTCAATACAAGTCAACTGCCTAGATCAAACTCTCCACAATGTCAGCTTTAAGAGAAATTCTTCCTACTGGGACAGGGGATGAGCAGGGAAGGAAAGAAATCAGCACAAGGCTTCACAAAAACAGTAAGGACCTCATTATGCAGGTAAACTTACCATCCCAGAACTATTCAAACGCTCATTCTGAAAACAGTTAGCAACGCCATGCATTAACAGCCCTCAGAGACATCAGTCTAATTAGTCAACAGAGCTATTAAAACTAAAGTTTCATACCTAGATTCCCAAGATTAGGGCTATTAATGATATCATTTTCTAATGCAAGTAAAAATTTGTTAAATCAGATGCTAAAAACATCTTCCTAAGAAAACATGTCATTGAAAACAAAAGTATTCTGCATGAATACCAGTACCTGAAGTCATCCATTGTTTCTTGTATCATATTCTGAATGAAATTTATTTGAATTGACGTCAGAGGTGCGTTTGGTCTGCTACTCCCAATAGTTTCCGCTATTTTTTCTGACAATGAACTAGCAACTCCAGCAGTGACAGGTGATGTTATCTTTGGACCTTTACAATTAAAAATAAAATATTTACAAAATCAGTGTAATTTGAGTACGAGACTTTTTTATTATTTGTCTTGAGACTTGTCTATATTTTACCTCAAATATTACCTAGTAAAAAAAAATTATTTAGAATTAGTCTTTTCAGAGGCAGTTAGAAATGTTCTCGGATTTACAGAAGAATCAAGACTGGATGTTCTGTTTTAACGCTAAGGCCATTTTGTTAGGTTTTACACCAGTTCACAATCAACTATACCTAAAACTGAGCCAAAACGATCAACTTACTTGTTGAGGTAGTACCATTTACTGGTGGGTCATATGCAGCATGGGCCTGAATACTCTTCACGAGTCTCTCATTTATATCAGAAGCCTTTACAGCAGTGGATGATGGTGGAGGGCTTAAAGTTACAGATTCTGCACTTGATGAGCTTGATTTTGAAAGCTGACAAAAATAGTAAGAATAATTAACAAAAAACGAGGGTGAACTCTTCTTATTACAATTATCTAATTGCAGTGAAGACTTAAGTGTTCAGGAATGCACTTTCAAATGTTTTTGGTTTTAGGAATCTACTCACAAACATATGCTTTTCATTTTCCAGTAAGACAGCTTAAAAATTGATTGCTAAAATATTCAAAATTGCCTTGAGTGCACACACAACACAGAACGGAGTGCAAAAGGTAGGGGCTTCTTAATTTGCACAGCAAACATTTTGTGGTGAAGTTATAAACATCAATCCTTGCAAACTCAAAAGCAATACAGAAGGAACTATAGTCTCAGTAGAAGCACATCAAAGATATCTCAAGAAGAAAGAAAAGGGAGATGGAGAACAGGGAAAGAAGAGGGTGGACTTGACATAATAAACAACCATCAGTCCTACTGGTGCAATGAACTAATGACCATTCTTGATTTTCTAGAAAAAGCAAAATATTCCTCAGGCTAGCCCAGTTTTGTGTCATGTGAACTTCTGTAACCTGAGCTTATTTAAGAGAAACATACACTTATCTTGCATTGCTGAAGGCCAACAGACTTAAACTGAACAACGTTGTACAGACTGGTGTCAACAGCACGAGCAGAGCTGCAAAATAAGATTAGCTGGGACGCTATTAAGGATTTTTCCTTCAAGTAGTAGTATTCTGTCAAGATTCTAAAAAGACCGCTCCGAACAGGAATTAGTCTAGTATACCTGCTTTAAGACTTCTTTAGATTCTTGTTTTCCAAGATTTATTTTCTTAGTGTCAGTCTCTGGATGTTCTCCCTCCTCTTTAATTGGAGGCCCCACAAGCGCATGTAATGGGCTAGACCGTATCCCTTGTGCACTACTGCCCACTGGGTTTCTTGTTACTGGAATGGCAGTAGTGAGCTGTGGGAGAAAATCCAAACCCAAAAGGTAGGACTGAAAATCCAGAGCTAAAACAAGAAGGAAAAGGTGAAACACACAGGTCAAAAGCCACACACACACAAACACCAGATCAAACTCACAATTAAAACACCTGTACACCCACACAAACCAAATAAACAAAAAAACCCACCCAGAAATGCACCCCACAAAACCAAACCCTTAAGTGCAGCTAACACTGTCACTGTCCTTATAAAAGTCATAAAACATGAAAAGCCTCTATATATCACTATAAATTATAGAAACGAAAAATAAAGTCACTTTAGGACTATACTCTTGATTTCCTGTTACCATGTTGTGTCTTAGCACCTCAATGTCCCAGACAATTTCCAGAAAAGTTCATTTGTTCCAGTGTCTGCTTTCATCTTCTGTTTGTTTTCAATGGTACAACAAAATTAGCATATAAGAACTAGCATAAGCCTCCAAAGGCCTACCAGGGACAAAGAAAAATATACTGGAAGTATGTTTACCATCTCCTTTTCCTTTATGATCTTCAGTCTCTTTACTTGTAATAATATCTACAAAATAGCAGATCACAGACAAGTTAAGTGTTTATTACACGAAACGTGCATCAATATTCATATCATTGCATCGAGTTGATAATCAAAGACAAATTAACACACCAAGTAGGTGCAGCGGTTGGTAACACACAAATGTCAGTGTCATGCTACATGCAATGACAGATGCTTTGCAAGTTTCAGTATTAGCAACTTACCGTCTCTGACTGGAGAAAACACATCTCCTAAACTACTTCGACCCAAGTCATCAAAATTATTTAAATCAGCACGTTTCCCACCATCTGTTTCTTTAGATGGAATCACATCCAAGCTACAACTATGGGGAAAGCCTTAAAAGGAGAAGAACATTCCATTAGTAATTGAAGTTTTCAAAAAATAACATTAGCTCTCCCTAAACAATCTCACAGCAATCACTTTAGAACCTTCTACAGATTCCAGTTAGAGGGACAACTTAAACTTCCTCATTTGGGCTGTCAACACAGGTGTATATAACTAAAAGCCAAGGTACTTACTAACAAAAATAAGATACAGTTGGATTACTTTCCTCTTTTTAAAAAGGAGAGTTGTCAAGCTAGAGAATGCACTCATTTTCAGGTCAGTCTACGTGATGGATGCAGAAAATTTATGGTGTAACAGGTGAAATAAACTAGTGAATGCACCTTCTGCTAAGAAGGTAACCACATTCAGATGATCAAAATTTAAATTTATTCTGCAAGAAGACAAATCTGCTTCCCATTAGGCATTCCAAGGGAAATTCTATGAAATACCTATTTTAAAGCTTACCTGATATTAAGATATTCTCTGCTTATTTCTAGTATTATGAAATCAGACTGGGCTTACAGTTGCAGACAAAAGAAACTTGTCCCTAGACCTTTCCCCACTCTACCCTCAAGCCCCTTTCCTGACCCAATCAGAGGGAAAAAAGTTAGCTTTTGTGTGCACGGTAGCAGGGACAGTTATCTGAAGAATGGAAGCATATCTTAAGTCCAAAAAAACCCCAGTAATTACTCAAACTACAGTTTCTAGATGAGGAATACATGGAGAAGTTAGCTGAACTGCTAAGATAACCACCTAAGTAACTGTCGCAATTTAGTATATTTGGAAACTGCATCAGGACTGTAAGCAAACTGCTATTCTGCCCTCACTGAACCCCCAACTCTAGAAGTGCCTAGATTTTGCCTGTGTAAGTTAAGATCTAGGCAAAGAGCATTAGTGCTGTGCAATACACAAACAGACCTCCTATAAATAAATCACCCGTAAACACAAAAGCTTTACTTCGTACCTACTTTAATTAAAAAAACCCCAAACCAACAAACGATTGCTCGTAAAACCTGTAACTACTTCTCTATGTGGGATTACTTGTTCAAGTGATCCAAATGTGACTGTGACTACAATTAATCGTGTCTGAGCATTTACAGAAACCGGAACTTGAGTTTGGTTTATGATTTCACTTCTAAATGTATTAATTATCACGTTTTCCACTCCTTCAGACATACACATAGGATTACACTTGCTAGTTAAGTAAATACTAGTTTGACTTAGTACGCCAAGAAGTGCAGTGTCAACCTGTGCCAGAATCTACAGAGGATCTACATGGAAAAAGCATGATATAAAATAGGGCAAAATGTCTTTTGGGGATTTCTACCCACTCCCAGTAATCTAAAATAGGAAGTACCTAAACCAGAGGACAGATGTTAAATAGAGCTCAAAGTACATCCAAACTTCTTATCACATTCTGGCTTCATTACACTTCCGTACTTTAAAACACCTGTGACAAAAAGCTCCAGACCATTTATAAGCTGTATGAACAGACAGTTCTTTTAAACTGCGTAACTGGGGTCCAGAAGAGCTTCCACAGAACAAATCCAGTTTGTACTGGATACTCATTTTAAGTTTAAAGACTGTATCTTCTGAAGTATATGGAGGTCTTTACTTCCAAAGTGAATACTCAGTTTAAAGAACAATATTTGTTTTACTTGGTAAGCCTGTATTTTCTTAAAATATTTATTACACATGGTCCTGTTTAATGGCTGTTACCCCTTACATCTTCAAATGAAGATAATAAATCATATATTTTAACTGAAATAATGTTCCACACCATTCAGTAATGTTGATTAGCAGCACTTCTTGCATACGTAGGGAGCATTCTACTTCACCACTGCTTCACTGCATACCCAAGGGAGGTCATTAATACACATCACATGTCTCAACTGCAGTGGCTTATTGCCCAACTACTGTTGCTAAATGTATTTCTTCTTATTTAAAAAGGGAGGGGGAGAAAGCACTGTTGCATTAAAACGGCTTGAGGATTTTTTTATTTTTTTAAGACTCAAACTAACAGTGTTACTTATTTGACCATATTTTCAGAACTCTTATTTATTAAATAAAACTTTAAGACTACGTTTCACATAGTGGCAGAATTTTAGAATAATGTTCAGAATTCTTATAAAGAACTTATTAATTTCTGAATAAATAGCAAGTATAGTTATACAACTAATTATACTTGCAACTATATTTAACATCTTTCCTACCATGTGATATTGGACTCACGCCTCACACAAAAATACAGTTCAGCTCTCACTTGGGTTTTTGGATGAGTGGTTTTTTCCCTGCGTTTTGTTTGGTTGGGTTTTTTTAAATCAGGTCTGTTACTCCTGTTTATTAATAGAATTACAAACCATTAGCTCTGCATTCCATACAGACATGGTGTCAGAAAATACATTATATACATAAGGATAATCTACAGGAAGTCAGAACACAAGAGACAGCCCCACGATATCACCATAGAGTTTTCTCCTTTGAAGTTTAAATACATACTTTTACTTCAAGTCCAGAATTTTAGACTTCACGTGTCTAAACCTTGTAGTATGACCCAATGCACTTCCACAATCTTATAGTCTGTCTAATGCAGTAAAGGAGGGAAAAGGAGGTGCAAATGTGCATGCAGATGTACATACACACAGTTTTTCCAAATAAATGCCCTCTCCTCAGTGAAATTTTTATACTGTAATGGTCAAGGCATGAAATATTCCTCCCATCTTTTACATTTTGCAAATATAAGAGTAGGAAGAAGGCACTACCTGTTTTCTCCTGAAGAACCTCTCCTCCCTTATTCTCATTTGGCAATGTCAGATGAGATGAAACTGTTGCTGATGCTTGAGAGGCAACGTTTTTGATGCCAGTATTTTGAATTCCTGCAAGACTACTACCAGCTTTGACTTCTGCTCTTTTGGATACAGGTTTATTTAAAGAACCCGTAAGGTTAGACTGAAGAAAAAATACAATAAGTTAAGAGAAGTTATTATTCCTTCATCTAAAAGTTAAAATATAAGCCATTATACTTTCTGTTTCAAAATACTAAAAAAAAATAATCAGCTGAAGTTGCAAAGGTTGCCTGGGAGATACACCTTTACAAATATAGAAAAGTATCTTAATGTGACTTCAAAGCACATGGGAAACATCTGTATTATTACATGAATACCATGTGGACCTCCAAAAGAATAGCAATAGAACTTAAAGTAACACTGGAGTGACCTGGCACGAGCCAATTTTGATCCTAGGCTTAGGCATAGGAAAAATAAGAGATTGCATTATTAGGGACTCCAAATTGTAAAGGAATAGACAACCACCTGCAACAAGTGTACTAGAAGAGAGGAAAGTCTCAGACTGGTAAAGAATCCACTTCAAAGGTTCTATCCATCTCCACTGAGTGGACATGTGGGGTTTCTGGATACAATAGAGCCTAATCAAGTCTTGGAAGAACCTCTTAAGCCATCTCTATTACGTAACCAACTTCTCCACCCTTTATATGTGCCTGCAAAAGACCATATGTAAGACCATGCAAAATACCTCAAGACAGGCAGCTGTGTGTCTTCCCCTTAAGTGGAAGGGCCATTACAGACCTTTCTGCTACTGCCTGCAAATGAATCTAAGGTGCCACAAACTGATCTGCAATGGCAGCACGTTCACACCAGGAGATTTAAGGCTAAAGTTTCACTCATTTCTACACTGAGACTAGGAGTGGGGTGAATTGCACATTAAAACCCCCTTAACTGGCACATAAGACTGAGCAGTTTATAATTTCTACATTGGCATGAACCACTTTTGTTGGCATCTATAATGCTTAGAAATTGAATGCTAACATTTTTTTAGAACTTAAAAGTTATGCTTTGCTTTCATTAATTTGCATATTGAGTAACAAAAATGAAAGTTTTTTTACCTTGGAAAAAGTGCTGCTGAACTGAAGACGTATGCATTTCACAGAGCCTTTGTGAGCAATAACTGTTCTTACTGGTGATGTCAGTTGTCTTAAATCATACTGGCAGATTTTTCCCCGGGAACATCCTATAGCCAAAGTAGTACCATCAGGCATGAAGTCTACTGTTGTCAGAGGAAAATCAGCTACTATTGTTGTCAGTAACCTTCAAACAGGAGAAAGGACAGGATAAAGAAGCTTTTAGAGTTCAAAAGTTAGACTTTTCAAAACAGAGTATCTTTAAAAAAAAAAAAAGCTTTCATAATTCAGCTACAGGTCAGCAGTTCCACTTTTCCAGTGCCAAGTAAATTCAGTGAAATATCTTACGGAACAGTGGATTAGGCTTTTACTAAGTGTTCATGCTTTACAAATTAAAGACTGCATATGCCCCAAAAGATTTCATCACGACACGATCAAATTGCCTTTATAACAGCAGTTCTGACACCAATGTTATTTACTGGTATCATCATTTCCAGCAGCCATCACACTATATACATCCTCTAGCTTCCCAAGCGTAGCAACTCTAACCCTCCCACAACTCTAGGAAGAACTTCAGGTCCTAGTTTGCATCCTTCTGCTACACCCCTCCAAAGCTAGTTTGCATCCTTCTGCTACACCCCTCCAAACTAGAGCCAGAGTCCTGCTTTTATTCAGCGAGAGTGAAAGCATAACCCACACTAGAACCAAAGTCCCATGAAACCAGTTGCCACCCTACCCTCTTACTACACAGCCCCAACACCTATGCCCCACACTTCCTGCTTTTTCAACCAAGACTTTCCCATATTTAAGGCTCACTATCTCAGCAACGCTGTGCACCACAGTTACATCTCAGATCTCGAGCTAGAAGAGCAGGCAAGCTAAGCTCAGGTGGCTGCAGTACAGCCTCACAGGCTATACTGCCCCTCACAGAGGCTAATTGCTCAGTATCAACAAGAAAAACCCATACAGAAGCACTTGAGAAAGGTCACTCTCATGTTGCACCTCAATTCGTTCCCGCATGCCTTGAGTTTTTGATTGTTCGGGGGTTTGTGTTTGATTTTTTTTTAAATAAAAAGCAAAATGGACTATGGAACAGGTTCTCCAGTAGGGACATGCCAACCACTTCAACTGTTCTGAACATGGTCTGAATTAAATATTTCATGTCACAGTGAGGCATGGTTTTTCTGTTTGTAACAACCAAATAAGGATCCTATAAAATCAAAGGTCTTTAATATACTCACTTTTTACTTGAAGTGTCATAGAGAATAATTCTTTTATCCAAACCTACAGTTACAAGCAGCAGCTTATTGACCGGAGAAAAGCAGATTTCTGAAGCTGGTGCTTTGTGAGTATTTTCAAAATTATGGTATGGGTTCTGGCTATTTACATCCCATAGAGTTACATTTCCACTGTCAGAAACGCTGCCCAGCAAGGATTTCTTAAAGGATGAATATTTCAAGTGTCGAACAGGCTGTAAAACAGACATCAAAAATGAATTGTAATATCACTATTATACACCAAATTAAATTATTTTATAAACACACACAATACTAACTTAATGTAACATCTGTATTCGTAAAGTAGCTTACAAAGGATGGCCACTGAAAAATAAAAAAAACAACACTCATTTTTCAATACCATGCCTTTTTTGTTGTTTTGTGTACCAGTATGTGGTGCCATATGAGCTGACCGGCAAAATGAAGGACAAGGGGTAAAAGAAAAAAAAAAAAAAAAAAAAAATCAAAAAAAACCCCAACCCACCCAAAAACCAGTTCTAGAAAAGCATCTTAATTTTTCAGCAAGTATCATGCCATCATGCACACCACAAAAAAAAAAAAAAAAAAAAAAAACCACACACACAAAAACAACCACGCACCTAAAATTAAAGGAGTAAAAAAGCTACATTATTTCACTGATTGGTCTTTTGCCAAGAATGTTAGACTTAATTCCCCTCTACTGATTTTAAATACTTTGATATAAACCAATTTGATAAGACACAGAGACTCCAGAGTTACAAAATTATGTGTATGTAGGTCCTGCAGAACAGACTTCACCCTGTGAGCCAGGACCAGAGCAGAGGGCAATATGCCTGGTTCATCACATGCAGCCTTGCTATCTCAGAACCACATAATACAGGAACTTAACTTGCCTTTCAGAAGCAGGAAAGTATTTTCTTTCCACCGTATTGCTTCAGAGGATGTTTCAAAACCTCACTGCTCTAACACTAAGTAAGTGACAATTCTCAGCTTCCAGATTAATTTTATTTATGACCCGTTTGCACTAACCCACCCCTTGACAATAACACTCTTGTGCTTAAATTGTTTCCTAAGACCCCAGAGCCGCTTTTGCCTGTTTTACTAAACAGCCACCTCACCTTCTTTCAGGCTTATTTTCTTATAAACAATAAACAAGACTCAGTCTCCTAAGACTGGTTTTTCAGTACCATCACAGTCTCTTTTAACTCTCCCGGTTTGAATCTTTCTTGAATATGGGCAACCAAAATCCTGTATGATTGTCAAAAAATTTTGCTACTGTCTTACAAAGGCAGTAACGCTTGATCCGTTTTATACTCTACCTGGTACATCCGAGACTGTATTTTCTTTTTTGTGATTCAGGCTGTTTTGGTTGCTCATTGTCATTTTATGATCAAGAAGCCCAAATCCTTCTTTCCCTTGGGAGTTTTCAAATCCTAGTCTAATACGAAAAGCCCCAGTTGTGACCTAAGTCTGGTACCTCGATTTCTATACTCTCATAGTTGTTCTCATGTCTATTATTTCAATCATTTTTAGATACTGTCACAATCCTCCTTCTTACGGGCAACACCTAACTGTGTCTCATCATAGCTCTACTTCTCATTTCATAAGCATTACTGAAAATATTAAACAAGATTAACTATTGATGTCCCAAAAAGTACTGTTCTTTCAGTATTACCTACTGTCTTCTTTCCTACAGCCAATTTCTTACCTATTCTCAATTCCTTCCTAAGCCTCCATCCTCTCTAATTTCTCACAAGGCACTGAATCAAGTGCTTTACTCGAGTCCAGACAGATAAGAGCCATTACATTTTACATGTCTGAAAATGCTCTCAAAAAGCTATTGTATTACTCCAGTACAATCCAAATCACAACGCACGGTACTGGATTTTATCCTATTTCTCTCTTTAACTTCATTTTAATGGAGATATTTGTTGGTTCATACGCCTCCAACATAATTTCTAGCACTTGAAGCCTAATTGCTCCACAAAGAAATGGCATCCTCAACTGCATATTCAAATAGGACAGAAGATGACTGTTTATAATATGGTCCTCTACTGCACATGATGGAGACATTATCAGCATTTTTCAGTTTGTTTACATTAAAAAAAAAGAAATACTGAGACTCAAGAGCTTCAATTACGTACATGGGAAAAATACCTGTCAGTCACAGTTCTCTCACTTCACCTCCAAATGCCTTCCTTACTGCCCTGGCATCTGCTCATGTTCCATTTTCTCCCTCCTCTGTCCTCCTGCCCACCAAGATTACGCTCCCATATGAGCCCTCAAACCTCCCTTGCTAACCTACCAAGTCTCCCATTTTCTTTTCTCATTTTTCCTTCTCTCTCTCTTTTTTTTTTTTCCCCCCCACATACACACTTTCCCCATATTACCTCTGTTCCTCACTTCTCATTGAAGTCATGGTGTTTCCTCAGAGCAGCTTCATAGTTTAATTTCAGATTGCCGATGCAGGAGGGGTGAGGTGTGGGGAAGCTCCTGTTCACTCCTCACTTCGCTGAACTAGGTTAGCAACAAACTTCACTTGCAAAAATGCAGTTGCTAGACCAGACTCAAGGAACAATTTATGTGCACGTTTTTATGAGACAGTCAAATTCATTATATTGGCATCCCTGACAGTATTCTACATGTCCAAGTTTCAAATTCTTGCCCAGGCAGCTGGAGGCATGAAAGAACCTCATTTCTGAAAGGCTGCTTGACAAGATAAAAATCAAAACATTTCTCTTCCCAGAAGAGAGTCACTTAATTTGAAGTTTTCAAAAAAAAACCAAAAAAAAAAACCAAAAAAAAACCAAACCCAACCAAAACTTTTTTCTGAGAAACATCAGGGTGAAAAAATATAGTTTAAGGCTTAGCACAGTTCCAAATAGCAGATGACCAAGCCTCATATGTGAAAGCATCATGTATTAAGATGCAGGTGGTTAAATTATATCACTTACAGTAAGTCCTTGTTACATTTTCCCCATTTCCCACCCCATCCATAAACAAAGAGCAAATTAAAAACTGTATTTTAGAATGAGAACAGGCTTAAAGAAGTAGCATTCTGTCTTTAAAATATTGGCTCAACTCTACATGAACTTTCTAATAAAACAAACAAAACCCCAACATGCTATCCAGTGTTCACTGGAGTGAAGTTAAAACACACACACAGCCACTATGAAAGCTAACAAAGGGTACACAGAAAAATATCATTGTTGTGACCCAGTGCTGCAAGAGAATGGGTCTCTTTGTACAGAAAGAGATGAACTATTACAGTTGATCAGATATTTGAGCTATTTAGTCCTACACTGTATGTATGAAAATGTTTGATACTGAAGTTCTGAGAAAGGTAAAAGGGACCCCTCCCCACCTGCCACAGGAGACAGATCCAGGATAATCTAATGCCAGGCATAAGTCTCTTCCAATTAGTTAAACCCAAAACTTAGCTCCTTTATAATATTCCTTTTGTTGTAATTCTCAAGTTACTTTTCCAACCTTCTCCCTCTGATTAGATTTATTGCCAAAGAGAATGCCAAAATCCAATATCATCATGATCAACTGTTTGTTCACAGAGAATATTTTACCTTTTATGTCACCAAATTTAACATTATTGTTTAACTGTGTATCCTCTTACGTTAAGTGTTATTGAAGAAGAGTTCTTCTGTTTTCTTCAGTTCCTCTCTACCCTCTTTACCAGTCTTCCTCCCTATTCTAATCCCTCTGTACCTCTGCCAGTCCTCTTTTCAATTTCAATACATGTTTCTTTATCTTATTTCTTATACTTTCTAATGTTTTTGTCTATCTTAGTGATAAGAAACTAACACAGTCACAGTTTTCACCAAATAGTCTTTAAAAAAAATGTTGATTTTTGCTTGGCATGAAGTCACACAGAACTTTAGTACACTCCTAGCCAAGTCTGTCCCCGAAGAAGCTGAACTTCATTCGTCATCTCCTGTCCCTTTTCTTAAGTTATGGTTTAGAGTTCTGTTAGTCACATTTTGAACACCAGGGCCTCCAACTCTGCCTAGCTGAAAATAGCCCCAATACAGTTCCTTGGCCTTTGTACTGCCAGCAATAAGAATCTCAAGCCTAAAAAGGACACACGACCCCTATGGCTTAATTGCAAGGCTTACTAGTTACAAGAAAAAAAAAATGGCTAAGGATGTGTTAAACATTGGCACTTTACTGAAAAAAAAGCCCGCAAATGTTTACAGATTACAATTTCATCCACGGAATCAAATGGCAAAGGTGTGGAACATTTCATTGGGAAAAATCTGACTAGTCAAGCTAAAGTATCTTATCTGAATTGGATCTAGGGGGATATTTAAGATACTTGCTTTATTTTAAGTCGGCGTAGCTGTTCACTAGGTGAAATTCAAATATGTTTAAGTAAATGTCTGAATAGAAGTAGGAAGGGGTCATCCATTTTCTAATGATTTCAGTCACTAATACTAAAATCATTTCAAGATTGTTAGGAATGAAGCAATTATTTGAAAAAAGTCATGGTTTGGAACTAACCTATCAAGACTGGAGGAAAAAGAAAGCATGAAATGAAGCAAATTTAAAGCAAGTTTCACTACATCTTAGTAAGTACAACTCCTGATAATCTCTGCAAAGTCCACACACACAGAACTACCAAAACCATGTTTGGCACAAGGTGCTGAACCCACAAAGAGAACATTAAGTCCTCTTTGGAACGTTTTACCAGTCAATGCAGCACAAAAAGCCATATACATCTTTTTGCCTTGGCTGTAACTGGAATACATTTTCTGTAGAAAATAAAAGTACATTTTATTTTTAAGTTTCACAGCAAGACAGCAAACAAGGAACAGTGCACTTCAGCAAACGGCTGGTCCATTGCTAAGGACTAGTTACACTGAGGTTTTTCACCACTGGCAAACAGGTGAAAAGTCCAAAACTAAAGCAAAAGTAATCTATCATCATTGATTACCTTATTTAAATACAGTACAGTTTCTTAATCTCCTTTATACCTCAGTGAGCCTTATAAGTCAGAAGGCAGATGTACACACAGTTGATAGCTTCAAAAGCTGAAGACTATTTCACTATATGGAGTGACCAGAACTCATCACACTTCTTTACAAATCAGCCAGCTGTTCAAACAGCTGAACTAAATCCTGTTGCTAAGAGAATAGCACCAGGCAGTGAAGACCTGAACAAACATTATGTTTCAAAACAAACCTTAATTCATCCTCACAACAGCAAGCAGATAAGACTCTGGTAGTCTAAATGAATACCAACAGCAAAGACAAATTATGGGATCTACAAACAACCCTGTACAAGAACTGAGCTCTAATAAAGCACAAAGGTGTTTCTAAATTAAAATCAATTAACAGAATATAGGCCAAAACTCACATGAAAAGAAAATTGTTTAAAGTCACAGAAAGCACTGAGACCTTGGGCTATTTTACTATTTGTAGAGTCTATACAATATCAGAAATTAACTGGCAAGGAAACAACATTCCATCATGCTGAATCAAACACAGACAAGCTAAATTTTATAAGGTTAGTTTGACCTCACATTCCCCAATTGCAAAAAAAGTTACTAGGGAGTTGTGACCCTTACTAAGCCAGACAGCTAGTGCCAGGATCAAGTAGAACAATACACTTCGTCTCTATTCAAGCTTAGTTTTAGAAAACTGGGCCCCCAAACTATAAATCAAGTAAAGGCTTTTTCAATTTAACAGAATTACACAAGTCTTCAGATATTTGCTTCACTGCACAATTAATCCTGCAATTCTTTACAAGTACCAGTTAAAGCTATTTTTGTACATAAAAGCAAAGATAATTTTTAGGATATAAGCTAAGCTAACAAACTGGGACATCCAAGTAGCCCATCACACAATTATAGTTTGATTCCATTTCAAATTCAGGCTGCAATCAAGTAACTGCCCCCCTTTAGAAAACATTATAGACCCTTTAGAAAGTGAACAGTAGCTTTGTGCTTGCAATTACTTTGATTTAACACTTCAAATATCTTTACCCATCTTAAAGGTCACTCAGCTTTGCAGTACACCTCTTGATTTCATCTGCCAAAATAGCTATTCATTGCATCACTTAATCCTGATCACTTTCTGGTGGAAAGCATTGAATATATCAAGCAGATTGATGCAAACCATCCTCACAATTTTTTCATTCCCCAATTAACTACCAACATAGTCCCCACTCTGGACATTCACCTCAGCTGCGTAATCCAGCCATGGATATCGCTGTAGCTCCTGCCTCACATCCACCTTTTTCATAAGATCATAACAATCAAGTCAGAAAAATGAACTGACTATATAGATGGATTTTTAAGATCAAACCAAGTATGAAGTACAATTTTGCTGCAATATAAGTATGAGACTGTGGTGATGGATCAAAGACACTGCAGCACCTAAGAGCAGACAGTTTGAATTTAATGGAGATTTTTCAACAGAAAGTATACCACAATTCCCCTGATGCTATGAAGTTGTAAGATTCTTCATCAAGTCACGTTGTTCATGCTGGGCAGGAGAAAAATTTAACTTCACACTCTGTCTGCAATCTAGGGCTACAAAAGCTGTTGCAGTAACAGAAAATGAGCAAGTCATAACTTCAGTATTCCCTGCAACATTAAAGGTCAGCTTTAGGACCAAAGCAATGGTTCTGCATCCCCTAGGCACCTCCTACCTCTGTAAAAATGACTCAATGAAAAATAAAAGAATGCCCGAACACAAACACTTGGCTGTGCCTAAGACAACATGCACGCTAAGAACACACACTGGAACTTCCAATGGGACAACACAGCTCATTTACTACTGCAGATGCTTTTGTATCAAGGGGATTCCCGTAATGATGCCCACTAATTCTCCAATATCTTTTGAATCTGCAAATAAGGGAATGCAGTAGAAAGCCCTACCAAGGCCCTTAAGTAGTACACATGCTTTGCATTTGCCTTTTGCAGTTCCCCTTCAAACTAGTTACCCAAATTCTTACCTAAAGACCTAAGGAGGTAATATAAAAATCTCATTGTTTTTCTCTTTAAACAGCTGTGCCATTTTAATCTCCAAATCAAATAAGTTTATTATTTCCAAATGCAGGCTTATATTCACTCCTACTGTACAGATGGCTCTGTTCAGTTGTAAATCTGATTACTTTGGATAAGACAGAACCCAGGCTACAAGGTCTTTGTTCTCTGCAACAATATACATGGACTTGTGCACTGAAATCCTGCTTTGGTTTGTAAAGCCAACTGGTTTTTGCTCAGTTCTAAGATGTGGAGAAGTTTCTTCTTGAGGAACCAGAGTCTACAAAGTAAAATTTGCTGTAACCTCTATATAAGGTACATGAGAAATCTGTATTTCTATATTACCTATTATTTAAGGCTAGAATGCACACAATGGTCTGTTTTTTCCTTTCTGTAAGTGCACTCTTAAAAATTAAAAGGAAACAGATTAACAAAACTTAAAAGCTCTTGATATGTACTTTCAATTTCTAAACACTGTGAATTAAAGCTTCACAACTGAAAGGAATTTAATACAGATAGCCTACCTGACAGCTGCCATAACCAAAGGGAGTACTTGATAAATTGGTGGTAACACTGTGAAGGATTATTTCACCACTCAAAGATCCAGAAGCAACGTAGCAATCATTCCAATTATATGTAATACACGTGACTTCATCTTTATGATCCTGTGGGGCAGGGATGTTAGAAAGAGACTGTTAAAGACATTCAGGACAATCATATTCCTTCCTAATCTGTGCCTTTGCAGAAAAAGTTCAGTTTGACCTTTTTTTTTTCTGACCATCTGTAACACTTAATAAGATTACTTAAGAGTTATTACAGATTATCCCAGCAAACAGCAGCAGAACATACTGAAGATCAGCCATTATATTTTAACCACTGTCTGGCTGTTTTCAGAAGATTGTTTTACTAAATTACTAAAGACAATGCTGTAATTATATACAATATTTTAATGACAACCATAGACATATCTACCACAGGTGTCATTAATGTTATTTTTAAAGTAAAGTCTTACAGAAACCAGCGACACTTGAAGACACTTTCTGTTAATCTCATATACTCCTGCCAACTTTCCTGTCTGTCACGTTTAGTATTAACACATGTATCTATCAAATAGCTTTTCAGAACAGTCATTTGCAATGACGATACTGTGTTTACTGAATATACGGAAAATAAACAAGTACTTCTAGCCCAAAGAGGAGAAAAAGATAAAGTATTGTATTAGCCACTTAGTAGTTTTCTTCAAACTGTTAACTTTAAAGGGCAAGGAAAAAAGAATAAATTAAAGCTAAGTTTTATAGCTTCTTTAACAGTGGTCCTAAATGAGAGCAAATTATCTACTGAGAGCATCGTGGAAATATATTAGACCATTCTAAGTTCTGTGCATCACAACAAGGTTTTAGATAATTCATACTGGATCAGCTAGAAGGCGACAACATTGTCCCAGTTTTGCATAACACAAATTTCCACTACAGTATTCTGCAAACACGGAAGTGTTTTCTTGTTTGACATATCAGAAACTGCAATTATCTGAAATGCTGCCCTTGGGAAAAAAGTCCCCATTGGAGAATATCAATACAAATTCACAAAATAAAAAGTCCATTCTGAAAATTTAAACATAAACATCATTATAGAACTCTACTCTGAAGACATCAAGTTAAGTATGCTTGTTAAATTAAATTAAATTTGCTATTTATGGCCCAGAAGGAACACAAACTTGAACAAGACACGTATGTCTGCTAGCTCCTATCTGTGAACTTGATCCTACAGATTTACGATGCAGAGAAAGTGTATTTTTTTTTTTACATTTGGCAGCAAAACCTGGTAGTCACGAAAGCTACAGTTCTTCCTCAGCCAAACTTACCTTAAGGCTACGGTAAACCTTTCTGGATTTCAGATCCCAGATATTAACTGTGTTATCAAGACCTCCGCTCGCAATGTACGAAGAACTAGAATTCAAGCTCACACACGTCTGTTTTGCCTTAAAGAGAAAGGAAAAAAGTACGTTAAAGATAATCAAGGGATTTATTCAAACCTACTTAAAAGCATATTGATGTGTGTTTTCATCTTCACTGACACAAACAGTCCCACTAACCGATGGAACTATTGGTATGCTACAGCCTTTCCCATCAAAAGACATTCAAAATCCAGCCCAGTTGGGATATATGCTTAATATACTTTAAGATATATATCCGTTAATTAATAAACTCTCGAATGCTCACATTTTCCCATTCCCAGTTCAAATTTTTTCAGCATCTTTTCCTTTAATATGCATTTTCCTTGTAAATTATAGTTCCCTAAAACGCAATCATAGACTTCTATTCTGGTACCAAGTTTTGAAAAGAAAATGCTAAGTTTAGAAAAACCTCCTTAAAAAGAAAATCAAAAAGTTTTCTACGTCCTGTACTTCACATTCCCTAAACATTACAAAGAATATTATAGCAGCAAACCTCATAATTTGGTAAAGTGATTCTTTTTAAAATAAGCACTGAAGCACCAGCTTTTGAAAAAAAATGTCAATCTTAATGATAGACCTACATCGAGGACAAATTATTATTCAGTTCTATCATGTTGAAAATTCACTTTTAAGTTCCTGAGATTTGAATTAAGAAAAAACAAGTCCATCTAATTATTGACACGGTAAAATGGGAAGTGATTGCATTAGTTACAGATCAGATTTAGTGATATCTGCAGGACAAACACTCCGACTTTCAAATTGTTTGTGTCCGCGACCTCAAAGCCCAGTTTGAACACCTTCTCAGAAAATTTCCAGTCCAAATTAGCATTACAATAGCTGTCCAAGGAGAATAATTAGAATGGTTTAGAACACTAACAAGTCATTCAAGTAACAATCTCAAGAGACTCTTCTAAAACTAAGTCCCGCTTTCTGAAGAGCTTACAGTGCCACACTTCCATTTAACAGGAAAAAAAACCCCGAATATAACAGAAGTTCTCTTATTTCAAGTGTTTCCAGAAGCTGCTGCATGTACACCCTGAGAACAACCTGTACACAGACTCTTATGCTTTTCAATGTACAATTCACAGGCATGTATAATACTGACAATTCAAGTTGGAAAATGAAGTTCAAACTCAAGCTCTGTTCCGTCGCCTACACATTAGATCAAGTTTGAACTACTGACTGCCTCGGGCTATTGCACTGAGGCTCAACAGGAAAATTCCCCTAGCAGAAAGCTATCACCATCAGATGCTAGTAGAACCACATTTGTATTCTCTCAATGGTAGAACTATTTTAGAAGCACTATTCCCCCCTGCTTTGTAAGTATTAAACTTTACACAACGAAATGTCTTGACATACATGCCATAACTCTAACAATACTAAAATTATATTGATCCAAATATGCAGAACAGATGTGATACAAACAGTACACAAGGTGGAGTGGGGGGGAAAAAAAAAAACAGAGAAGAGCATGACTCATACTTACTCCTTCAGCTATTTCAAAGAGTGGAACGGGTTTGTTTTTACAGCTTGAAACAACTATTTTATCACCAGCAGCAGAAGCAGTGGCCAGGTATCTGTCTTAATCACAAGTTACGGACCATAATGGTATCACACTGGTGATTAATAAAAGAAACAGTAAGCTTCCCTTACTGAACAGAAGACAGATTGGCTAAACGGTCTATAAAGCACTGTACCTTGAAGGGACCTAGAAATAGAAACATAAGGCTATTTTCCAAGCTTTCATTAAGAGGCTCTTGCATTAACTACAGCCCTTACTTCCCAGTACAAAGCAGGGCAATTTCTTTCAGAGAGAAGAGGAGAAATATCTGGCAGGTATTATTTAAGAGCTCTTTACCGCTAAGGCAGCTTATCCAGTCTACAATTTTGTCTCCCCACTGCCCTCAAGTAAAAGCCCCATTTATCACTAGAGTTCAAAGGAATGCCTGTTGCTCTTCACAGACTATGGATTTAAAGAACAGTCCAGTTCACGACAAACATTAAACTACTTCACCATATAGTTTGTAGAGTACAACGAACATTTGCTAATTTGTCTCCCTCTGTACAGAGGAAAAACCCAAAAAGAATCTTTTATGACACCAAGTACCTCAAAGCAGTAAGAAAAGCCTTCAATATAGAACCACAGAGCAGGGAAACTGCCTCTGCAGCCCCACCAAACCACCTGAGTAATCATTTAGATCCATGTCCTGTATGTCTTCAGGCCAGGACCCATCGTGATTCTATATTTTTGTATTTAAGAATACAGGTTAATTGGCTCGATTTAACACCAAAAAAATGGTAGGCAGATTAGCGTTTGCTATTTCTTTCATTATTTTAAGGCACTATTTTAGCTTACAGAATTATGCAGAACCAAAATCAATACTTTACCCCTAAGAAATTAGCAAACGTTCAAAAGCACACAGAGTAAGATACATCATTGTTTCAGTTTTGGGGGATTAAACAGAGAGTTGGCAGAAGAAAGCATGACAAGACAGACTGCCTATAGCTAAAGTTTACTAAATGCCACATATGTGTACATATATATACATATAAATACTATATCTATGCTTCAATATCTCTTGCAAGCTCCATAGCTAAAATATTCATTTGTGCTCTGATTGTTTTAAATTTTTTTTCTCATACATCCACTTACTTGCAGACTCAGAGGACAGACACTCAGAACTTGCTGGACTTCATTGTTATGTGCCAGCATCCTGTCCTTCTTTTACATCAAGATCAGACATCGCTGCCTTTTCCCGTGACAGCCATATGAGCCGTTCGCCTGACAGCACACCGCTTCCACGAAATTTCTCATACGCTCACCTAACACCTGGCACCTTATATCATTATCCTGTAACAGGCTTGCAGACAGAGGTGAAGGGTCTAAGCGGGCCACATCCATTTTCATGCATAAATCACCACCATCCTGTGGATGTTTTCCTACACATTCAACACATTTGTGCTTCCCCTGTAAATGCTACAAACAGCACAAAGAAAACCAGTGCCTACTGAGCCAGAGGTAACTGTGCACCATCAAAGATTATCAGAATTAATTAGAAGCTGTTCAAGGAAAAACAAACAAACAAAAAAATCTTTCATTACCATTTTCCTCTCTATACTACATACTACTGCCTTGAAAGTGAATATTGTAATCAACTACGGAAGAAACAAATGAGTAAGCTTTACAGTTGGTGGGCAATTCAAGCGTATCATAATCATTAAAAAAGTGTTAGCCTCCTAAAGGAAGAAAAACTTCTTCAGAAGCATTTACCAGCGTGAGTTTGTTTTGTAAATCACTTCAACACAGAGAACCACAAAATTTTCTTCACAGTACACACAAATCTTTTTATACAAGACTTCAAAACCGCATCAGGCCTGTGATTTACAGGCACTAAAAAGAAAATTCACGGACATTTTGCAGAACACCCATAAAACTACAGCTGAAACTGTAAAGGATACTATTGCTGGCCCAACATAGTGAGCTGACTAGATGTGGGGGTGTATGTGGGTTGAACTGCTCCACCACAGTTAAAGATGAGGAATCCCATATTTTAACATCATCTCCTGATGAAGCAAAACGGATGCTTTCTTGCATGGCTGCACCTGTTTTTGCAAAAATAAATCAAAAAAATGAAAATACATACATATAAAACGTAAATATATACAACGGGCAACTTCATGAGTCAAAAATAGTCTCATCTATACCATTTAATACTGTTTTCTTGATAACTGGGACATTTATTTGGAGAGTTACACAATTAATATTGTTCAGGTGAATAGGCTACGGAAAGTAGCAGACACTGCACACTTTCGTTACTTGAATTCTTACAGGAAACGTATGCTTTCCTTTTCATAAAGGAAAAGCCATCCCCTCTATTGTATCAAGAGACTAAAATGATGCTTATATCCCCACAGAGCTCCCATCTGCCTAACACGAAACCGTGAGCATTCCAAGGACTCATGTCCCACCAGTAGATGGAGATACACAAGCTAGAATCAAACTGACTGTTGCAGGGGAGGGCTGGAAGTTTGGATCTAAAGAAGTCACTTCAGCGTTCATCTCACCACCCTAAAGGAGACATCTGAGAATCCTTTAAACTAAACCTTTATCAGTAGAGTAAGAGCGACAATGAGTCACTTCTCAACGCAGCTAACACCACATTAAAAAACTAAAAGGCCACCAACAACGACGTACTATGATTTGTTCTGTCTGACAGCGTTTTAAGAGTTAAAGCCAGGCAAACCGATTCCAGGTTTGTCAAGTTTATTCTCAGCTTTTTACTCTGGGTAATTTTAAACTAGCAGCAACCAAGGCCTCAGAAGGTAAGCCTTTCCCTCCCCTGAAAGCATAACCACCCTTTAGCCAAAAGGGACGTTTCTACATAGCTTTAGGCTACTGATTCTCACTGCCGAGAAGGTTTAGGGGAGGTGCAGCACACTGACACCATCCGTCCGGAAACTGAAGGTCCCCAACCGCTCTCGCTCGGCCGCTGCCCCAGGCATCAGCCCGCGGAGCTGCTCCCCGCTCCCTCGCTGCTCCTCCCGCCTCTCAAGGGGCTTCTGTCCCCGTTCCGCACCTTCGGCCCCCGAGGCCGCAAGACCCGCCGTGCCCCTCGGCACCGCCCGGCCTCGGCCCCGCTCCCGCCAAGGCGGGGCCCCGCTGCGGGCCGCCCCCGCGCTCTCCCCGCGGCGCGTCGGGACGCGCCGCCACCGCTGCCCACCTGGTGGGGCGGGCACCGGGCCGAGCCCGAGCCCCTTCCCCTCCCGTCCCGGCCCGGCCCGGCCCGGCCCAGCGCCTCCCCGGAGATCGGCCCCGGCTCCAGGCGCCGCCCGCCCCGATTGGCTCAGGCCCTCCTGCTCCCAGTTCTCTACGGGGTCCGCCCGCACTCCCCGCCAATGAGCGCCGCCACCCCCCCTGCGCGCCCTCCCTCCCGGGCCGACTTTCCGCGCCGCATCCAACTTAACAGCCCGTCCCAACAGCCCCCGCGCGCCCCCACCTTCCCCCACCCCCGGCGGCTACGGTGGCCCGGAAGGGGGGAAAGGTGGGGTGGGGCGCGCGCGCCGTTCCCGCCGCTCGGGCCGTTCCCTGCGGCGGGAGGCGTTGGCCGGCGCTGAGGCCGTAGCCCGGGGCGCGCGCGCTCGCCGTGCGGCCGGGCAGGGCCCTTGCGGAGGCTTTGCCGCGCCGGGGCAGCCGAGCGGGCCCGCCTGAGGCCTGGCCCGAGCCTGGGTGTTGCGGGGGCCCGTAGTGCCGGGCCGTGGCGGGGCTGGAGGTCCGGCAGGTCACCGTGCCCAGGCGGAGGAGCCGCCCGGTTGGGGCCTGTGGGGAGACGGGGTGGTAACGGGTGGCTGCGCCCGCACCAGCACGGAGCCCCGCAGGAAACTGCTGCAGGAGAGAGGCGGCGGCCACCGCTTGAGCCGTAGATCCTGCTCTCTGCAATAGGTTCCTTTTGGGGGGCACCAAATCAGGTATCGGCCACATTTTTAATTGTAAACTTGGAGGAAGGCCTGGATTTTCAGTACTGAGTAAAAAGCATCCAGCACAGCCGGCCCGGTCCTTACACATCAGTAGGATATCTTGGTGACAGAGAATCAGAAATAATAAATACATTCCAAACAGGGAAGTTCTTGATCGGAACATGGCGAGTCAGTTTTCAATTACAGACTTCGTGTTAACAACATACCTATTTGTAACTTACCCTGTTATACCCTTTGTGTTTACTTCCATCCAATAACGTCAGGTAACCAGCAATTGTGGCATCTGTACCCTGACTTGGAATGTAGCTGTTACTCTGATCATGCTCAATTTAATAGAAGGAGAGATTTTATTTATTTTTTCATCTGGTAAAATAAAACCTAGCACTTCCTCAAAGGTAATAATGCATTTTCACTGCCTCTGCTTTCTAAACCAAAGTAGAAAATGATTTATTAAAAGGTTGTCTTTAAAGCAGTGTTAGATGTGAAAACTGTAGCAAAACTAGGTGTTTCTGCAGAGATTTGGTTTCAGATGAGCCTTTACCTTGTGTACCCTTAGAATCAGTAGATCTGGAATGCCACGTTCACTTTCCTTTGCTGGTGGAGTTTTGATTTTCCAAGTTCAGTTCATTTCTAGTCTGTGCAAGTGAACTCAGAATCTGGAAAGAACCTCGTGTCACTGTTATACAAAATGCCATTATTATTTCCCTACAGCAGCGAGGATCGTGTCTTTATTGCAGCCATTCATCCTCATTAACCAATCATTAGTCCTATTTTATATCACCCAGCATCAGTCTTCTCAGATACCTGAGTGTTCAGGGATCTACAGCATTCCTGCAAGTCTTCTACCCCCACTCCACTTTATTGCCCCGATTTGCTTTTAAACCGATCATGTTTCACTTCTAAGGCCGATGCTTGTTATTCTGTTCTATCTTCAGTACACAGGACCAAAAGCTTTTTATTTCCCATAACAATATCCTCTGGCTTTTTTATCTCCTCACTGTGGAGCGTAACTGTGTTTACAGAAGGTAGGTGAGTACCTGCCTTCCAAGCCCTGAAGCCTCGAAGTTGAGCGATTAGAAATTTTTGGGTTTTTAAAGTAAGCGTGACCAGGGTTTTTTGCTTCATTCTGTGACACCCCCTCAATTGAATCTGTTTTTCCTGCTGCTGGGACTTTTGTTGGCGTTTTTTAATGCCAGTGACTGTGCTGTGTAAACCCCTGGGACATCCTGGGGTATCACCTTTGGGGAAAGGACGGCAGCAAGAAGCCCCATTCTTAAAGCGGGGCGGTGCTGTGGCTGGAAAGGATGAAGGCCGCCCGCGCAAGGCGGGGAATTCCACGCCAGAGTGCGGAGCTGTAAAAGAGACTCCCCAAGAAAGTTCCCTCGCACCTGAGACAGACACACCTGGTTTGGAGGGAAACCGCCTTGCAGGTGGAAGGGGAAACCCTCTTCACGGAGCTTTCCAAAGGAGGAGAACCGGCCCCTCTCTGGGAATCTCAGCCAAATACACAGCCCGTGACTAATGATTTTGTACAAATCAAGAACATCCAAGTGCAGGATGCACTCCTTTCATCAAGGTTTTTGCTGTGTGCACATTCAGATTTTGAAACAGAGGAAAAAGTCCAATCAATTTCCTACCACTAAGAAAGAAAGAGGGTAGTTGCATCACAAGTGACATAATGACAGTGCAGCAATATGGAGTCCGGGCAGGACAGCAGAGGCCTTGAGAAGTGGAGACTCGGGACGCAGCCGATGGAGTGAGGAGGGATGGGGCACATCCCTGGTGCTGGAGAGCCCACGGCTACAAATGACTCGCTCTCAGTTAAAGACTCGCAGAGCTTTGAACTCGCAGACAGTTTTCATGGGTAACGAGGAGAACCAAAACCGGGTACCTAACACACGTAAAACATGTATACCGAATTTAGGTGTAACATGGAACTGCAAACCCACAGAGGAACAGCAAGGTGTAAAAGTGTGTTAAACATAAAAAAATTACTCCACATTGATCCTAGAGTGAGGGAGAAGGAAATATCATCATATTCTTCCTGGCCCGTGACTCCAGATGCGGTGACTTGCACTAACAGCTCCTCGCGCACACACACTAGCAGGAAACCACTGACCTTCAGACCCAGGGGGGCGGAGGAAGTGTGAGCATTACACAGATGAAGACGGGCAAAAATAGTAACAGTTTATATAATAATTTTAACTGTATTATTACTATTATTATTATCTAAACATTTTCTGCATAGAAGTAATGATTAGACCTGGGTTAATAACGATTCATAAATTACACTAAGATTTCAACTACACTAATAAATTTCTGGCTTTAAACTTAGGTTGGTTTCGTTTTTGCCCATAAACAAGGTTTTCAGTGTAGCGGCAGTGACACTTGGTTCTGAATGGTGAACCGCAGAGTTCCTGGGGGATAAGACCAGTTGGGACACTGGGGAACAAAGAACCTGGATTTCTTCATGGTTATAACTGTGCTTTAAAGCAGTTTTGAAATAGTTGGTGTTATTCCACTTGGTAGTGGAATCATAAGAACATACCAGAGCTTATTGATAAACTACACGTTGTATGATAATAAAACATGTTCAGTAGTTTTACAGGATAAAGAGAATCTTGAGCTTTACCTCTGGCTCTGCCGTATTCTAGCTATACGATGCCGGTATCTGTGGGGAGTGAAGCAAGGTGCGACGCACGAAGCACAGGCCTCACTCCGTTCCCGTTGCAGAGCAGCCATGGGAGCCCTCAAGCACTTGCAGTTCTCGCCTTTGAAAACCCACCGTAGAGGCTCCTGTGCAGACCCCGCCGGGCCTCAGTGAGGAGAACACACGGGTGCCAAGAAGCAAGGAGCTTTGCCAGGACATTGTTATCTTTCGGTGGCTGCTGAGATGTTCCCTTCAATTCCGGATGTCTGGCCAGGAGCTAAACCAGCCCTGAAGGTGCACCGACTCGTTACAGAGCGGCACCCTCCTCACAGCTGTCCTGAGAACAGCCCAGACAGACTGCGGAGCCGGATCCATCGCCTTGCGATGGTTTCTTATGTAGCATATTCTGGTGTTCCACTGTGTGACACGGAGATTTTTGGTGTAATTCCCTTCAACCCGTACTTTTTTTTTTTCCTTTGTGCATTAAGAAGGATCCTAAATCATGCTGACATGGGAGACAAATGAGAATAATTCTAATTATCTCTGGGGTTTCAAAGCGGAAAATTAAATTGCAGTGGTAAATATTTGACTTCAGCACTTGCCTCTGGACCCTTTCACCCACTCTATTTTAAAGATTAACCTATGCTTCATATTTTCACTTCTCTCATTTGATGATGTACTCAGTATCTTTAACTCAAAGAAAATCTTTGGCAAACATAAATGGAACTCTTTGCTGTCTTAATTAGTTCAGCATATTAGCCTGTAATTCCAACAATTAATTCTAGTTCCATCATTATTCTTTTTAAAATATCTTTCTTCTTGGATTTCACTGAAAATGGATTTGGAAACAAATTACTATCCCTTTTACATTGTGTCTCAATTGAATAATAACTTAAATTCCCTGTCTCTTGCATTCAAGGATCTGAAAATATTTTCCAAATGTTGATGCAGAAAACTTCAGATGCCTTGCTGATGAGGGGATTACTGTTATCTTCAGATAAAGAAACTGAGGCATAGTGAGGCTAATTACTAGGATGATTTCATTAGATTTATGTCATCCAAAAACTGGATAAATATTTAGGCCAACAAAAAATGAAAGTGAATTGGAGCTGTAGTGGAATTTAAACACCAGTCACATATAATTGAATTAATCTGTGTGAAATTACTAATTTCCACATCATAAAATTAATTTTACCAGAAATAATTTCAGGTTGCTTCATATTTTTAGGCACGAGACAAATGCTGCGAATGCCTTGAATATAGAACCTCACTCAAGGCAGCAATGTAACGTAACAGTATTTTGAAGCAGTATTTGAAAAATGAAGTATTCTAAACCCCGTTCAGACCTGTCAATGTTAAGCTCCCCATTCAATTTCAATTTGAGCCTCAGCACATTCTCAAAGACGCAGTTATTAATTACAGGACCAGAAGCTGGTTTTGTTCTCAGGACACTTACTTCAGTTAGTTCACAGAACAGACAATACCAAAGGAATTAAAAAAAAAAACAAACCCAAACCTCTTTTTACTGTTCTTTAGTTCCCTGTTGGGTCCTTCTTGTCCCTGACCCAGCAGATGCACTGAAGATAAAATGTCACTCATTTCAGAATCCTTTCAATTTGTCCCCACAGTGCTCGCTCGCTCTCTCTTTCCTTGCCCTGTCCCACAACTTGTCAGATAGGGAAACACTATCCATTCCTTCCACAGATGGGAAATTGAGAAATATTTCAGTTAAAATTTGAAAAGAATTGGTAAACATGCCAGTGGCTCAAAGCTGTCGAGGCAGTCAGCAGCCCTTCGGCAGCATTGTACAGGGCAGATCACGGAACCTTCGCATAGCAGGAGGGCCCTCCCTTGCACTTCAGACTGTGAAATCAAAGAAGGTGCCTTTCCCCTCTTCCTTTTTAGTTTTGGAGACAGTGACACAGACAAGTATTCTATAGAAATTTAATTGAGCATGGTGCTGACACAAATTTATGCTAGTCTCACATATTGAAAGCTTTAGTCTGCATTCATTGGGAAGGAGAAACCCACCCAGACTACTATAATGCATAAAAGAAACAATTTACTTTGCAATTAGCTTTCTACTTTTTTTCTGTGCAATTACTGGAGATGTTTAGATATGAGCTTCCTTCTTTACAAGCAGATTTTAACTAAAGAGTTTAATTATATGCTAAAAGAAAAATGTTTTCTCCAATGTTTTCTTCTGAAACCTGCATTGAATATTTAATCTTGTGTTTAGGAGAGTAAAATCTGCTGCTATGGATACAGTGAGGCCAGTGTTTCAACATTATTATTTTGCTGTGCTAAAGGAGATGGTAGGATAATATTTCTGTTTCCACAAAAATATCTTGGAAAGTGTAACGTATATTAAATGCATAGGTAAAGCGTTTTATTTAATATTTCTCTTTCAAGTACAGGAATCATAACAAGGTTCAGACTGGCAGCACTGAAGAAACACCTTGTCTGTAACAGAACTTCACTTCCATTTTCACCTGATGCTATAGAGTGTTTTACAAATATTAATTAAGCTGCACGGAAGTCCTCTGATAATCCTCAAGGTGACCCCAAACAGAAAAGGAAAGGTTTACAGTTTTTGCAAAGCACAAGGAAAGACTGAGTAGCTTTTCAAAAAAGCTGCAATTTTCTACTTGTTCCTTGTAAAAGAAAAATGAGTAACGGCAATTTTTATCTTTCCTGCTTTTTGAAGAACTGCAGAACAATAAATTCTTTTAATTGAAAGAATATGGATTATCTCCTCCGAACTGGCTGTTGGGCAGCCGAGTTAAATAACCATTCTAACTCAGTTTTAAAATTGTCTTGCAAAAATACCTTCCCTATCAGTTACTCAGGTTTTACCTTCTTTTTATCATTGTGTCATGATCTTTCTAATTTTCGTACTGCCTACAGCATTCCAGAAAAGGCTGCACAAAAACCAAAAAAAGGCACAACTTTTAAAAAGCTACACATAACACAAATACATCCGCTTTTCTTTCTTTTACAGGGATAAAGAAAGATAGCAGAAAACCTCACCCCATTTCTTCCTGTTACTGGTCACATTTAAGATACCCATTATGCTGAATCTTTTACATCTCTCTCTCTCTCCCTGTCCGTAAAAGAAACTCCACTCAACCAGGTAACATTTCTCTGAAAGGCACAAGCCAAGGTAAATCTGCAATTTCCAAATAGCTCAAAATATTTTACCATTTTATCACTGGGCTACAGCACAGGGAGAGCCTGACTGAAGTGAGAGGGGCTGGCGTTTCAGCCCAATTGTTTATTTTTCACTGAAATTGAATACAAGAATGGTAACTATTAGTCCGGAATTTTCATAGCTACACAGAAGCATAGCTAGGGATGGGACAAGTCTCACAGGGCTCCTGCCCAAACGTCCTGGGTCGTATGTTTTTTTAAACTGGCTTTTTTGTTTTGAGTTGTTCGGGTTTTTTTCAGAAAAATGCTTTGAAATTATGGAGACTTCTGAATGGTTGTGTTCATCCTCAGCAACCTATGATATGTTTTTTCTTTAACAAAAGACAGAAAAGTCTGAAATGCTAGTTCCAAACAGAAGTGTAAAAGAACAAACTCGGTGGTGATTTTAGGCCAAAAAAAAATCTCAACCTCAAAAATAAAACCAACTTTTGCTAACTGCAAAAGCAATTAAAAAATTGCTGATGAGAATAAAAGTTCAGGGAAAGAGCAGTATCTACTAACGGATGCTAGAAGGCTACAAGCCTATTTGGCTTTTCTAAACAATAAGAAATTACTGAAAAGCTAGAAAAACCTCAACAAACTCAATTAGAATAAATCAAATTTTTAATCCTCTTACTAAGAAACTAGTTTTAATCCCCCAAAATGTATTTTAATTTTAAAAACTATTAATTTTAAAATAATTAGAAATAAGCTAAAAACTAAAATTATGAAACCATTAGGAGCCAAATCCTGGTGTGATTAATGAGGTTAAGTCTAAGTCTATAGCACTCAGCAACAGATTAAGTCACTGCAAAAACAGAATTTAGCGAAACAGAGAAATGATCCAATTGAAAAGGCTTTGTTCAGTTATTATACATCCTTTGGCAGGATCAAACATATCTTCCAAACTTGCTATTGATTGCAAAGTAACATCAAATGGGATCTGAAAAAAACAGGGAAAAAAATACCAAATAAATAACTTTATTAAGCTTGTAGGTACCATAAAGTACATATATACAAACAGCTCCATATTAAAGCCAGATTTCTGACCTACAACCAACAAATATGTTAGAAATGCTCATCGCCTCAATATAAATTCATGGTTAATGACATCTCTTGCAGGAAACTAGTAAAACAGGATTAAGGGGAGGAAATTTCTATGAACAGTCTTGCTCACAAAGTTTGTAGGTGAAATGGAGATAGCAGGCAAGAGCAGCAAGATCGATCGGTAATTTGGAAGGCTTTTCCTGAGATGAGAAGTTGAAAGACTTGAGCTAACTGTGAAAGGTGAAACGGAGGGCAATGATAAACTGGTTTGGATGTCCATTGGAAATGGAGAAGAACTATTTAGCTGATTTGGATATTAAGAAAAGCTAACTAAAGGAAGAGAAGCTTGGAACAAGCTATCTAGGGAAATTAATTTTTAATGCAATTATTTTACTTCTACATTTACTTTTAACATTTAAGATTTGCGCTCTCAAACACTATGGTTTATTATACCCCTCAAGAACACAGCTATTCATTAAATAGCTTTAGAAACCAGCCAGCTGATCAATTTTTATTCTTAAAACATGAACAATCAAATAATTTTAAATGAATAATTCAATAAAAATGCACTTTTTCCACTTAGAAATATAATTCAGTGCTGAATCAAAAGCACCGTAAGACACATGAACAAAAAAAGAGAATCAAAGAGAAGCTGGAAACATGATAGGAGTTAAAGTGTGACAGCTTGGAGAATGAGAAAACAAATACCACAATTTAGAACCGACTTTGTCCAATTAATTCACAAGAAAGCAAACAACAAAAAAGTGTGGTGGGGAAAAATGATGTAAAACCACATATAAGCAAGGTATCTGCTGCCTTCTCCTGCATGCTTGAAAACAAAGGGAATGTACTACCCTACGGTCTAGGTAGCTCCCCCTCTGAGCTTTCCATCTCTATCCAAAATGACTGGGTGATGCACACATACACCTTCTTTGAAAGTTTGGAAAAACTACTTAGAAATACGCTTTACATATTGAAGTGCTGAACACTCTGCAAGTTCTGTTGGCTTCAGAGAAGAATGAAGATACTCAGCATCTTGAAGGATTAGGCTGCATTGGCTCAACCAAATCTGCCATATCTAATAGGATCTCAGTTTGAAGTCTCTATCTGAAACGTTGTGACAAGAAGCCCATTGTTCCACCTGTTGAAACATTTTAGCTTGTTGCGGCATTTAGCCAGAAGAAAACGGAGCAGTTAACATCATATTCTTACTGGAAGGACACCACTGAAATCTGCTCCCTCACTTTCATCGTAGGCCCACAACCAGAAGCAGGATAAGCGAAGGGGAATTCACAAGAATTTAAAATAGGTCCAGTAGGTCCATGTGATTCAGTGAAAGCTGGGCTGTACCTTTCGCTAGGTGTCTGTCAAATCTCTCTACCGTGGAAGATATTTCAGTGGGACCGTGAAAAGTACAGCTTTGCAGAATGAATGTGTATGGATTTTGATGCATTAATAAAGCCAGATTGAGTGATATGAAGGTCTGAGAGTTATTTGAGAGAAACCTTCAGGATGGATAACAAGGGGTGGCAAGAATGGTGCAGTATGTATAAAAGGCAAGCATGTGCTCCTAGGTACGAGGCTGCAGGGTGCACAGGACAGCATTACAGAGTCTGTCTTCTGTAAAGGGCCACTAGTCAAACTGTTACCAGATAAAAACTCTAGATTCTCCTCTGGTAGCTACCTGATGGGAAAAGAAGTGTACAGTGGATGCCTTATCTGTGGAGACGGGAGTTGGAGAATCCACAAAAGACTCAATATGAGTTATATCAGGAAAACTCGTTTTATTGTGCAGATGCACTTTCTTATATAGCATAATTTTCCAAAGTCATCATGACTTGCAGTTTTTCATAAACTCTAATTGTGCTATACATACATCAGTCATCTGCTTCTACCTATCACTTTACTATTAATACTAATGCGTTCCGCCTCATACGGATGTTAGCTTCTAATCCTTCTATTCTGACCCTCAAGGCCGAAGCATCCTTGAGGCCTACTATATTAGTTTAGACAAACTGTTCAACAGAGTTTTCCCTGTGCAGGCCCTCTAGCATTCCATGCCTGTTTTCAGCGAGCTACGCTCCCACACTTATCCATTATCATTCCACTGTGAACAATTACAGGCAAGATATTTGGGGATTAGTAGAGGGGTGATATGTTACAGTGGATTCCAAAATCTTCCTCGGGGTTCTCTGAGCCCTGGCAGCTGTGGTCCCTTCCTGATCCCCTAGGGTGGCTGAGAACTGTGAGCAGTACTGCTGCCCGCTGTGGGCCAGTCCCCATCGTTTCCTCTGGGATACTGACTGTGACCACGTAACAAGAGGAATACAACAGCATGGACAAAAAAATGGCATGCTGCCTCTCAGGACATGTCCTGGGCAAGAGAGAGAAAGCTAAAGAAAACAGAAGGAAAGCCTGAATAACTGTTAAAAACAGAGGGATGGAAAGAAATTGCATTTGGCAATTGCATTGTGGAAATTCACTGGAGTCTGCGTACACAATGACCAGAGAATGGTGGATAAGCTGGATGAACCCATTGTGAGTGAGATTCGTTTTTAATACATTTTTGTGTCTATAAAAAGGTGATTCTAATGAACAGTGAAGATATTCACAGTGTGTAATCATGCACATTTGTATTTGATTTGTAAAGAAGAAAAAATAAAACCCAAACAGAAAGCCCAACAGTGTATGAGAAAAAAATGGGAAGTTACTTAATAGTGTAATCCATGTTTCAGTTTAACTGAACAATGGTTTACTTTAGAAAACAGATTTTTACTATTAATGAGAACAGCATACCTCAGTTAATGGCAAGGACAGGACTGGAACAACAGACAGCAGCGCTTTGACTTCAGATAAACACCTTTTAGCCATTTCCTAACGGTACAAAACAAGAAAAAACTAATGTTGTACTATCAGTCTCCTCTGATAAGCTAACAGATGGCTTAGCTTTACCAAATTTTTCAGAGCAATCAAGTTTTAGGTTATTCTAATTGAATTCACAGCAAAATAAACCTTAGCTGATGAATATAAATTTTCTGCAACACAAATAGTTGTGTTTGCTGTACAAACACAAGTGCCCAAACCTTGCAGTTTCTGCTGAGGCAGAATTGCCCCTGGCTCAGGTGCTAAATCCAGTGAGAGAGCATACTTTTGCTATGTGTTTACTGAAGACATTACAAACAAACACTCTGACAAGATGATATTTATACATGTATAATGCATGGCATGTTAATCTAATTAGTATTCTAAACACTGTTTTCCCAATTACTGACATATATTAATGAAAGTTTGAGCAAAACCCTTCAGGTAATCAGGAACACCCACTAAAGGACAGCTCTGTCTACCCTCCTGAAAATGCTGTGATTGGCCAAAACACGATTTGTTCTCCAAGCCGGTCAAAATACAGCCTCGTAATAATGGCACAGTGCACAATTGTCACTGTTTCACAGCATCCATCAGACAAAATAACAGCCTCTACATCATTAATCATTTCATATAATAGATATAAAGAGAATCCTGTCACATGATAAATGTCTCCCACTTTGAAAATAAACGTCTATTTTGCCTTGGCATTTATCAAGCAGCAGTTACGCTGTGGCAACATTCTATTCCAATGACATTATCTCAAACAGACCACATGGAAAATTCTGAAATTACCTCTTTTGTGTGTGTATGTGGGGGGAGTTATTTGGTTGCAGACCATATTTGGCCTTGCTAATAAAAAGAAAAGAGGAAGGCAGCATAGAGAACATGAAAATAAATTCACTGCCAGTTTTATTCCTCTCTCAATAACGTTATTAGGAGGTTCTTGTTTCAGAAACCATAACTGCCCATTTTGTATTGAAGATGTGTAACTGATTTTTAAAAAGCATTTTTGGGTTGATTGCCATGCTAATTTAACACTCTGCCAAGCATTTTCAGATGTAGATTACTATAAATTAGGCACCAAATTTCAAATCTCTGTACCTGAAGATGTAGCCTTTATTTTCAAGTGGAAGGTTGAAGATACCTGATATTTTTGTAAAGTGACAAGCAATATATAAGGAAAAGAAAAAGTTAAATATTAAATGAAAAGTGAAAATATTTCAACGTTTCTTGAAAGGGCTGATGGAAGTTTAATCTCTTATGTCTGCCTTCCAATTTACCTGTCATTTATTTCCCCAAAACAGAAATCCTAAATAAAGTGAAACATATTTAAGAGCGGAACTGTTCTCACTTACTTCTGTTTTTTCATCAAGATGCACTTTTGCAACATTCATTTTGTGTTTTTTTAAAGGACTTCTTTCCAAAGTTTCCCTTTGCTCAAGAAAACTTGTAGGTTCTGAAGCTGAAGACAGGCTTTTAGAACTTTGCATCAACATTTCAACTTGCTGTTTCAGCTTAGATAATTTCTTCTGTAAAGAAATAATTCTGAAAGAAGACAAGAATTTTTCATTATTGCTGATATAAACAACAATATTTGTTGTTTCCAGGTTATAATTAAACTGACTTAGGTTTTATTACATATTGATTAAATTCTACATTTTCTTTCATTTCAAGACTGATCTCATAATTTTATAAAAATGAAGTTTTCCATTAAAGAAAGTGGAAAGAGAGAATGCGTTAGCTTTTTGCATTAAAAATGGTAAGAAGAAGTATTTTACGTATGCCTCGCTAAGAAAAGTTTTTCTCATTCAACCAACACAAGGGTGGCAGGGGCTGAAACACTTCTTGGTCCATTATTCCTTCCCCTCCACCTGCTTAGCAATTCCAAAATTCTGAAGCTAGATTAATGACAAGGAAGAAGTAATGAAAAATGCCATAGGATGTTCCTCAGGGCTCATTATTGGGACCAGTGCTGTTTAACATCTTTGTCGGCGACACGGACAGGAGGACTGAGTGCACCCTCAGCAAGTTTGCTGATGACACCAAGCTGTGTGGTGAGGTCAACACGCTGGAGGGAAAGGAGGCCATCCAGAGGGACCTGGACAGGCTGGAGAGGTGTGCTGGTGCAAACCTCATGAAGTTCAACAAGGCCAAGTGCAAGGTCCTGCACGTAGGTCAGGGCAATCCCAAGCACAGATACAGGCTGGGCAAGGAGTGGATTGAGAGCAGCCCTGCAGAGAAGGACTTGGGGGTGCTGGTGGATGAAAAACTGAATATGAGCCAGTAACGTGCACTCGCAGCCCAGAAAGCCAATCGCATCCTGGGCTGCATCAAGAGAAGCGTGGCCAGCAGGTCAAGGGAGGCGATTCTGCCCCTCTACTCCACTCTTGTGAGACCCCACCTGCAGTGCTGTGTTCAGCTCTGGGGCCCCCAGCATAAGAAGGATATGGACCTGTTGGAGTGAGTCCAGAGGAGGGCCACAGAGATGATCAGGGGCTGGAACACCTCCCCTATGAGGACAGGCTGAGAGAGTTGGGGTTGTTCAGCCTGGAGAATAGAAGGCTCTGGGGAGACCTTATAGCGGCCTTCCAGTACTTAAAGGGGGCCTGTGGGAAAGGTGGGAAGGGACTCGTTATCAGGGAGTGTAGTGATAGGAGGAGGGGTAGCAGTTTCAAATTGAAAGAGGGGAGATTTAGATTAGGTATTAGCAAGAAGTTCTCTACTGTGAGGATGGTGAGGCACGGGAACAGGTTGCCCAGAGAAGCTGTGGCTGCCCCTTCCCTGGGGGTGTTCAAGGCCATGTTGGATGGGGCTTTGAGCAACCTGGTCTAGTGGAAGGTGTCCCTGGCAGGGGGCTTGGAACTAGATGATCTTTAGGGTCCCTTCCAATCCAAACCGTTCTGTGATGTAAAATGAAGGGCTGAGTCTGGGGCTACAACTGAGAAAAATTCCAGCATGCTCAGAGTTGCAATATGGGTTGGAGAACGTAGCCGATCCAGTGAGAGAATGGGAATAACTGCTGGGATTGCTTCTTAGATTTCCTAGTGTTTTCTTACATTGCTATGTCAGTGTAATATAATTAACGTGTATTACTGAGTTCTTTAAGAATCAAAACTAAAATGCTAATGTACTGAAAAGGCATATGTTTGCACGAGTTTAACAGTGTGTACAACATCTTACTTTTGTTCTATAGTGAAAAAGCACTGAAAAGCAAAAATGAATGCTTTTAAAGATTTAGAGCTCTGTACTTCATTTTCTCTCATCCTAAATGGTTGACTGATCTTTATTATAGCATGAAATAACATGATAAGGTCAATGATTATTTACCTAGCCAACGGAATCCACAAGTGGCCTGAAAACATAGACTTCGCACTGAAAATCTTGATGTTGCTAATCTTGACAGGTTCCGTATTATAAGCATAAAGCAGCAAAACCTGTAAAAGGGATAGAATGGATAAGCTATAATGCCATATGGTTATGGTATAGTAGACCTGAGCTATTTCAGTGATACTAGATTATAATAACTATCAAATACAGTGTTGTCTACATTTAGCCTGTACCCAGCGCTAAACTGTAACAATTCCTCTATCACCCAGTGAACCCTCAACAGCCAGGGAGAGGAATAGGAAAAGAGGAGAGAAGACCAGTAGGTAAAAGTACAACAGATTTAATGAAAACACCACCAGGACAAACAGAAAAATACTTAGCCAAATGAGTATGCTGTTGTCAGGGTCTACTGCAGAGTGGTCCTCAGGAGAAGCAGAGAAGAAGCAGGAAGAATCCCAGCAGGAATCCTACAGGAGCTCCCTCAGCAAACCTTCCCCTTTTCTAATGCCCATGACATGATGATGTGGGCTACACCCATAGCTAGCTCAGGTCAGCTGCCCTGGTTGGCTTGAAACTGCTAATGGCTGGCCTACAATTCTTTCCCAGCCAAACCAGGACAAGTGCACTAGTGAAGACTTAGATAACTGACTTTCAAAAAAGAGGGGACCGTGGCCTCATACGAATTTGACTATACCCAAGTTTTTATGGGTTTTAAAGCAATTTAATTATGGATATCATTTATATGGGTTTGAAAATTAATTTTACCCTATAGAGCCACCATCAAAATCCCAGTTTTGTCCTGATCTTGGTCAAGCAATCCCAGTTATGCTCATGTCCAAAGTTCTGACTTCAGGTAGGCTGAACAGAGAGCTTTTACTGAATTTCCAAAGGCCCTATGTAATGAGTTAAATTTGCTATATGGCCTTGTGCCTGGCTAGGTTTAAATCCATGAAGTGCACATAACTCACCAATCTAATAAAGCTGTATCAACATAAGAGCACAAGAAAATGAAATATAATCTTCTTATCTTTCACTGAAATACTTTGCGATTACAATTGAAAATATGCTTCCTAGTGGCAGCTGAATATTTTGACTCTATGGAGAATGTCAAGAATGTGGCATTCATGTATTAGTCGTTTTCAAGAGTTGTCTCTGGATCTCTAATGATCCGTAAGGTCGTGCTAAACTAACCTGCGAAACTATATGGAAAAGTACATTATTTGCACTTAACTTCACAGAGTTTCTATCAGCTAACTAACAGAGATGAACACGGTCTAGCAGAAATTATGACACTGATCTGCTATGCCAAAAAGTTTGGAGATGATGGATTTCTAGTGCAGTAGCATAAATTTTACCTACATGCTGTTCCCTTGTTTAAAAATATAATAAATTACATGTTCTAGTCTCTTGCTTTCCTGCAACCCTCCAATCTCTCTCATCTTTCATGTTTAGTCTAATTTCTTAGGGAAATGAGGTTTACAAAAATCCCGTTTTCCCTGTATGTATGTATCTTTGCTTTTCCAACAGCCTCCCACCAAAAAATATAGTTGGAATGTATGGGTCAGTTCTAACCGAAACAGAGTGGAGGTCTTAAGACATCAAGGACCTGCCACAAGCATGAATACAACACGGCCTGGAAGCTCTGTGTGGGCAACAATTTCTTTGGCCTGACACCAAAAAACTGTCAGAGCATTCAGTTTGTCCTACATAGCAGGTTTGCGGCACAGTAAATATACAGCTCCCTGCTGACCAGCCGGCCAATCAGCGTATGCATAATTCAGTTAAAAAGCTGATCAGTCATAACACAAATATTAATTGGGAATGAGACTTAATTTGTTCCAATACCTAAGGAACTGTTTTGGTGTAGTTATACCTTAGTCTCTGTATCATTTGATGACTTTGCTAGAGAAGGAATGTACCACTGAATGTGAATTTCCTTATTTGAAGCATTTGCTGCCCTACTCTCCAATGGACGCTCTGCTTCTGCGACGACAGAAACCGGAGAAGCTGTTCTCACACATGATATCTTTGATGTAATTCCAGTAATTTCAAGAGACGTCTGAAACACAGAAGTAAATTTTAAATTGCATTTTTCCTACTGTAACACGCAAAATCTGTTATAATCTAGTGTCTACTAGAATCAATATGACTTTCACTCCTGCACAAATATATGCTTATTTAGATAAATGGGTAATTTTAAAGGGTGTCCATTTTACGAAGTTAAGGCTTTTCAAAGTTCACATGATGAGACATTTCTAAAGGTAATCCAAAGGACCTCTGGGCTGACTTAGAGACACCTACAGCAACAGTGATTGTTACCTTTGACTTGTCTTCCTTCTGGCATTACATTTTTTGCTAAAAGATATTATATGACATGCTGGCCATACAAAATTTAGTGCTGAAAAAGCAAGTTGTCCGCTATACATATTGATAATTAAAACAGTCATCTGAATGTTTAGACTAGTGCTTTATTTATGTTTACCTATTTGTTTTCTTATTCTTATGTTGCAACTAAGAAAGGGTGATACCTGCTGAAAATTCAGTCATTTAATTTGTGAGGATAAAATATATATGGAACATTAGCAGGCTATTCATCAAATAGATACTGTTTGGCTGTCATTTACCAAGGAAGTAATGGAGGAATACTGTCAACCAACATTCATTCATGAATAAAAGCTTTTTCTAAGTTTGTAAAATATTTGGTATAAAGGCTGAACAGCGCCATACCACTTCTACTTTTTAAAGTGTTACACAAATCTGTGAAGAACAGAGGAAGCCAAACAGTGGCATTTTGGGGGAATGCTCAAGCTATTTGAAAAGGTTGTTAGTGTCTCCATCATTGATTTCAAAATGTGGACGCTGAAAAGAGCTGCCTGGGGAGTTAGTTCTTTTTTAACGTTCAATGTTCATTGCTGAAAAGAACTGGAGAATTTGACTCACTTCATTTTCAGAAAATACAGCTCATGACCAATACAGGGCAGTAAATCCAGGTGAGTAGAAGATGGATTTTTCACAGTGACAAAATCTTACTTCATAAAGCCATCAACTTCATAAACCCATCCCACATCAAAATATGGTAGAAGTGAAGATGAAGATGAAGTCATGCATTCAAGCATATGGATATGCCTTCAGTATGGCATGGGACAATTAACTGGGGATGATCCATGCCACTCTAAACACTGAGGCAGTGATAACAGTGTCCATAACCCATGGTGTGCCACGAGGTGTGCATGGATCACCCCCTACTACAAGGATCTTCTACATTTGGGATCTTTAGTTTGGCAATGAAGCACCCACTATCCTGCTAGCATGGTGTGTAAACCAAATTATGAGAAAACACATATATGGAGGTGGAAACGACCTAATTTATGCTGCACCCCTGCTCTGAAAAGTCCATTTTATGATATATATTTCTTTCTAAAACATGTGGTATGTTTTCTTTTTCACTGAACTGCATCTTTTGTTATTTACATCATATTGAATCTTTTTGAGGAAGGATATTACAACTGCTTCTGTCAAACTGGAGGGCTGCTGAATTACATACATAAATATTTATCTCTTTAACCCTCTCAAAAGCCTGAAAACAGCAAACTGTCTTAGTTAGGTGTTTCCAGTCCTTCATGCTACCATGGAGTAGAATAAGAAGCAAGCATGCAAAATGTAACAGGGCATACCATTTTAATTACAGCCTTCATAATGTAATTTGGATTCTTTGTACAGCAGAGCTGAAAAACCCTTCAAGAGTCCAAAATAGAATTACAAGGCACATGTAAGCGAAACAACCTTGTACATAAAAATCATTCTTTCAAAAATTGTATCTATTTGTACTGTTAAAAATCCCAGTATCAAATTACAGTAACATTTTAAAAATAACTTATACAGCTTTATGAATAGTTGAAGCTTCTAAAAATGTTGTGATAAAAATCAATGAAGCTTAGAATTAAAAAAAGTAAGAGCTTTATGCTTGTTAGCTGTCTACAACAGTGAAGCTAACACATGATTATGCAGCTTGCACCTGTCATGAACATGACAGTGAGCTCTGAAGCTTATTATTCTAGGACAGTGTAATACTAATTATGTCAAAAAAAGAGCAGACAGAGTAAAATAATTTTTGATATACGATGGCTGTTATAAATGTCACGTACCATATATTTACAATTTATTCAGTGGCACAGTCAGCTCTTTGTTGGGAAATGAGTAATGATATGCTGTCCAACACTGCAGAAAGTTCACCAACTCTAGAAGAGCTACTTCCACAAAAGTATTTTAATTCATTTTTATAAGATAACAAGTACTCACTCCTCAAGGCTCCCCTGTCTTCATCCAATACTGAACACAACAGATAAAAAATAAACCATGGAGAGTGACCTGTCATTTTAATTTTTTAGTATTAGCATAATTATTAATGTGAGAAGTGGGATGAAGAATCTTTGAAGACAATTATTTTTACACTGAATCTTCAAAGACTTTTACCATTCAATATTCAATACATATGCCATGGTCAGCGTAGACTCCAGAATTGCAATTCAAGATTTCTCTGAGTAATACAGTCTGAGCTGCCTACATTGGAAAGCTCAAAGAGGCTGTTCACAAGCCAGAGATCTGAAAGGATTGATTTTCTAGCCATCTGATAATCAGTGAAAAAAATTGGCACACAAGGCCTTCAGCAAATCTTAAGAAAATATAAATTATATATTTTTGAAAATCGTGTGTTTATGATAGGCCAAATTAACCATATAGAGTCTTGTACGTACAAATTACAAAGCACACCTCAGGACATTTTTGTTATGAAACATAGAGATGTACAAGATTAAAAGCCTCAGTCCTACCAAATAACACAGCCAACATATAATAATATATATTATATATTATATATAATAATAAAATCTTCTTAAATATCATTCTTCTTTATCTTCTAGGATCTAAATACACTGGGCAAGGTATTTGCATCTGTAAATATGTCCTTCGTTGCTTGCACAGGATTTTATTCTCTGCATAATGAATTTCACTCTTCTACAGTGCTCTCAGAATATCACCATTGGAACCAGCAAGAATGTGAGCAAAATACAAGTATAACACATATTTCTGAAACATCAGAAAGAAAATAAGTACCTCTGAAGAATCAGCTGGCCTACCAAGTGGCAATTCTACATCATGTAGCTCTTCTGGGCAGTTCTCAAGACAACACATTGAATATTCAAACAGATGGTTTTTAAGAAAGGAATGCATTTCTGCTATGCGTAAAACAATCCCTGTGTCAAAAACAGAACTAAGGTGTCCATCTCTTGCAGAAAATGATCCAGGCCCTGAGTTAGGAGCAGCTTTGAAAAGAGATTTTTGTTACATATTAATTTGCCATTAAAAAGTAAAGTTTCTACAGCTACTCAATATTTGTACATCTTTAAAATATAGTAAAATACGTAAATCAATTCAATATCAAATGAATGCATTTCCAACAAATATATTCATTGTCTTTAAATATTACCAGGTTATGCTGTTTGTATTGCAATTTTTCACTGGAGATAAAGAAACAAGCTCTATCAAGACATTATAAAGTAGCATAAAATGGGAGGTGCAGTTTTGGGGTTTAGGAACTTAAATTTAGACGTGTAAGCATCAATATGTTCGCTAGATGTCTAAGCACCCACTAGAATAAACACATATGTATTCAATGCAGTCAAAAGAAGCTCTAAGAGCTCTTAGGACTGTAATTTAGACAAGTAGTGGCTGATCAGCTTTGCCGCTCCCTAGGATCCATCACTGGTAACTACAGCTGAGATACACATGCACATTTTGACACCTACTTGTAGATACCTTACTGTCCTTCTGGTTCTGTGGTGAGGTAGAATACTTTACTTTCATTTGGTGCTGCAAGGAGAAAACCCAACCCTCTCTGAAATTATTAATTTCAGCGTTGCGAGGTTTCTCTCTAGGCAGCACCTATATGTACAATCTAGTTCTGTTCTCACCTATCAGGTTGTCACTTGTAAACCCAGCAGCTGGCCATCAGATGTAGATGCATAATATTAGGGCCCTCAAATTAATGGATTCTTACTCTATTTGAAAGGCCCTATCTATTATCATCTTTTGTTTATAGTGAAATAAACCAAGTATGTACATAACATCTGGGGCTTTAGTCAAAGCACACTCAATAATGCTCAGCCTTCCCATTACACCACACTGAGGTCTCACAAACAGGTCCCCAAACTGAACAGATTTATTTCTCAGGTGACTTAAGTCTGATGTATCTAGAACTAGAAATGAATACAGAGGATGAATTTTTTAAAAATGCTTCAGATATACTAATAGCAAGTTTTGAGGGATGGTTTTCCTGGTATCACGAAGGCTTATGAATAATTACCAGAAAAAAAGGTAATAATATCTTCCCTTACAACACTTGTAAACTGACATAAATCTTGGTTTCAGTGAAGACTTTTTTTTTTTTTTTTTTTCATTTATACAATTTAAAGGAACTTAAAACGAGACTATCTCAGATAATGGCCTTTGAATCTGACACTGTTGGTCCCCAAGAACAATATCTCACCTATGGCAGTTTTCTAGCAGAATTAAAAATTCATACCAAATAGAAGGTTTGTGTTATAAAGTCTTTTTAAATAATTGTGGTAGCGAATTAAGTGAACCCATGTTATTGTCTCTTTCTTCTGGCTGGCCTTGGCGGCAAGACTTTCTGTTCCTTCCCTTTGGCTCTGCTTATCTTGTATGATTTGTTTGTTTTCACCAGAAGATGCTTTGGGACGTTCAGAGACAACATTGTATCCATCTGCAAATCCAATAACAGTTCAACAATACACATTAAGTGAGCGGTTGCAATTCAAAAGCTATTTCTGCATTGTGTGGGAATTGACTAATCTGTAACTAAAAATGTAACTTGTGAACTGGGTTATGGTTTTCATTAGAGGAAAATTCTTTCTATTCTGCTTTAATATTAGTTGAGCTAGTAAAGAAAATATTTCTCAGATCATGGCCAGGAATCTGACTGCTCCTTGCAAGGAGCTAAAAGGAGTAGAGAGCTAGGTGCTCACTCACTCTCTGAATTTAAATATGAAAAGATTATTTCTATGCATTGTTCAATAGCAGTTATTTACTAAGTGGGATCGATACTGAGAATTATCAGTCATAACTACAGCAGTTGAACTTCCCAGTTATATTGACCTGAACTCAGAAGAGTTAGGTACTCTGAAATGTTTATTGTTAGCTTCAATCCAGTTGCTTTCAGATGTTAAGCACGTTATCAATGAAATGTGTTCTTGACTATGGACTAAAAAAATCTTTTTTGGTGCTGCTTAAAAGTTATACTTATGCAAAAAGAAGACAAAAAATACCGGTACAGTTATCACTATATCACTGCTCGTATTCAATATTTTTTCCATTGTATCAGTACATGGCGCTCTCAAAAGCCCACACAATTCTTCTGCTCTGTTTCTCATTCCAAATTGAACAAACATTATGTTACAGTAATTCCTAATAGTAAACGTCCAGAAAATAATTACGTGTGCTTTTACAAAATGTGAATGTCTCCATTATTCCTGATATTTCACTGCCAATTGTAAAAACTGAATTTAGTTAAAATGGCCATGTTGTTTATAGATGAAACTTAAACAATGTGTTTCACTAATGGTTTTACAGAAAATATTTAGCATGCCGTGCTGATCATTTCCATTTCAATTTACCTTTATATATTTTGGCCTACTATTGCCTTTCTACATTTTCTATTCTTCTTTGTATTGCCTAACAGAACTATCAGGAGAAACACCTGCTGCATTTGCTAAAAGAAAAAAATGACCTGTAATTATGAGCAAATGGAGCTAGTATAAAACAATCAGATTGATGGAAAGTCTTAGCATACAACACTTGTTTTCATAAACCAATCAAAACACCTATGTTTAAACACTGTACAGTAAGCAGACGTTGCTCAGCTTTGCCAGCAACTATCAGGCAGAGCAATTCAATCTTTGTCAGTCACTTGGGATGACTGAAATTAAGCCACTGAACCAAAATTTTATCACTAAATTAATGGTTCCCAGTTTAAAAATAAATATAGATATTTTGCCTTAGTGTTTATATAATGTCTGGCAACCATTATCCCAGAATTTCTAGTTTCACTGATTTTTTTTTTTAAATCAAAAACTTCCATTTCATCAGCTCCATTAGCTGTAAAGTAAATGCAGAAGTTAGTCAGAAATAAACCAGGCAAATGCAAAGTTCTACCAAGCTAATGGAGCATCTCTAAAAGATAATCCATTGGAGTAGAAAGACAGTGAAATTTTTTTTATTATACTGACTTTGACTCTTAGAATACAGTACCCAGTCAGATAACTTTGCAAGAATTTTGGTTTGTTGGTTTTGGTGTTTTGGGTTGTTTGGAGGGAGAGGGGGTGGTGGGGCAGGGAGAGACAAGTTATTCGACACTAATATGTCTTTGCAAAATCAAAAGAAAAACTGAAAATCTCCAAGGAAAAGGTAATATATCCAGGGAAAACATCTGTTCTAAATCAGTGTTTGAAAAGAAAAGCAGTGATGACTGATAAGGGGGCCAAAACTTACTCCAGAAGTCTGGGAAGTCCTGTGACATCTTTTTTCCTCAAAGTATGGCAGTATATGGACTCTATTTTTCTGACCCATACTGTGCAAGCAATGCAATTTTTCTTAACCTATTGAACACATGCACAGACTGATATTTAAAGACCCAGTAAGTCTGCTTAATATTTTGTACTGCCATGTGGGATGAGGATTTTGCTTTTACTTTCCAAATTTGACTTTTAATTTTTCATAAATGAAATCAGATATTAAATGTATATGGCATACATAGTTTTTAGTTATTTAATGTTCTAATATTACTAGGTATAAAGGAATACCAGATAAGAATTCTCTGTACAAAGCAAGAAGATCCATGGAAGCAAATTCTGGGATTTTCTGTTGCACTGCATCCTTCATGCTGTGTTCTTTAACACTCTTCATTCCAATTAATAGCTGAGAAGCAAGCACAGCTTCACTGACCTAAAATAATTATTATTTTATTCAGAACCATTTCACTATAATATTTATATAGATTTTAAAATCTGAGAGTAGCAAGATGATGACAAAAAATTAATTACTCAACATACTTTATTTTTTAAAGTCAGGAAAATACTCTATTTCTCTCTGACATATGGTACATACTATACTTAAATAAAGCATTACTGCTGACAGCTTAATTACTACATAAGTGGTTTCAAATCAGATATCCTCACCTGGATGCCACTGATGTCTACCCACACGTCAAATACCTGTGCACATATATCAGGCAGTGTGCTGTTTTATTTGCACTAAATCAAAGTTGAGGTAAATAGAGTCAGATCTGTCCAAGAGAGATTAAATGCACTACTCAGGCAGTGTCCATTTTAATTTCCTCAAATAAGACCCATGCCAGAAATTTTAGCAAACCTTAATTCTTGTCTTGCTTGCATTTTCTTGTTTGCCTGTGTAAGTAGCATAAGATGAAATAAAAAAAAAAAAAAAAGTTACTTCTTCAGAATATTGCACCAACCTGTGTAGCTGCTCTTACTGCAATCCAGGCTTGTACTTTGTAGCATTCTGATTTCAGAGCCTCCTCAGCAGAAGAGAGGTCTCCAGAACATGTCTAAAATTATACACCAGTTCATAATTAGGATTCTAAATGTACTACGGTAAAATATATTTATTATAGAAGAAAGTTCTCCTACTTAGAGAACTATTGTTTTATTTGCAAGTTGTAAAAGTCGGCATTGATTGTAAATCCATGGATTAAATGTTAACACTGAAAAAAATTATCCAGAGCATACTAATTGGCTGCTCCTGTAAAAATTTTCTTAGAGCAACTCATACTATGGTGACTACTGAATACAGTTTTGCTATAATTTTCATTCGTTGGAATCTTAATTACCTCTTTTCTCTAATGTTACACATTATGGTTTGAATCTATGGCTTGTAGCCATTTTAACATGGTTAAAGCCTTTTATATTTCTCATGCTGTCATTAATTTCTACTGAAAAATTGAAATCTGGTAAAGTATAAATATTAGTGCTTAAAAAACAGGTTTAAATGTTTTCTTTGCAAGTTACAAATTCATTAGTACATAATCAGAAATTAAAACACTGTTAGTTCTGTTTCTTCCTATTTTATACAGAAAAATATTTTAAATGTTATCATTCAATGCAATAAACGTGAGAAATAACATCAAACAAGATAAAATTCTACTGCTGTACTATACGATGTGTTTGTGTGACTTTTCTAGTAGTAGGATTTTTCAATATCAGTGTGATTTATAGGTCACTGTAAGTAATAGTTTGGCACAATAGGTGCACAGTGTTCTAATGGAAATATATTTCCTTTTTGAAGAAGCTACTACCCAAAAGATAGAAAACATACGTTCGTTTTGGAAGGCACCATCTTATCTTTCTGTGACACATTCTCATTATTTGTGGCAAAATGCAAATATAATAGTGCTATTTCGAGGTATGATCTTCTTATTAACCTGCAAGAAACAACACACAGATCAATCAATGCTTACTTATCAAAGTAAGCATTACAATGATACAATCTGACTCCTGCATAAGACTAGCCAGACAGCCTCACCAAATAAATCATTCATCCAGCTCTCATCTTCTTTCAGAAAGCCACGCGATCCTGTTTTAAAGCCTTAGTGATTCTAAAACCTCCCTATGGTATGCTTAACAAATAACACATTATTTTAAGTGTATGTCAAATATAATTTGCATTACATGCAAAAAGTACTCCATAAATAAATTGCAAATGTTTAGTAAGAAAACTAGTTCTGCAAAGGAAGTGGTATTTCTCTGCAGAATCTGTACAGGTTCCTCTTCCTTCCTCAAGTTAAGGCATGTATGGGATACGGATCTTCAGTCAAACTCTTCCAAGAATCAGCAAAAACACCCACAGTGACCAAAACAGTCTTTTGTTTCTTCTTTGGGGTCATTTGAGGAACCTTCTCAGTTCTGAGTTCTGTACCAGAATCTTCAGATAGACTGTGCTCACCAGTTCCTGTTCTGCTCCTATACTTACTTCTCCTTTCAGTTAGTTTTACAGTGGTGTTATAAACGAGGCAAAAATCATAGAACCATAGAATAGTTTGGGTTGGAAGGGACCTTTAAAGGTCACCTAGTCCAACTACCCTCCAGTGAGCAGGAGCATCTTTAGCTCAATCAGGTTGCTCAGAGCCCCATCCGACCTGACCTTAATTGTTTCCAGGGATGAGGTTTCTACCACCTCTCTGGGCAGCCTGTTCTGGTGTTTCACCACCCTCATTGTAAAAAATTTCTTCCTTATATCTAGTCTAAATCTGCCCTCTTTTGCTTTAAAATGATTACTCCTTGTCCTACCACTGTAAGCCCTATTACAGAAAAGCCCCATATTTCTTACAAGCCCTGTTTAATTACTGAAAGGCTGCAATAAGGTCTCCCCAGAGCCTTCTCTTCTCCAGGCTGAACAAACCCAACTCTCTCAGCCTGTCCTCATAGGGGAGGTGGCTCCAGCCCCCTGATCATCTCTGTGGCCCTCCTCTGGACTCACTCCAAGAGGTCCATGTCTTTCTTATGCTGGGGGCCCCAGAGCTGAACACAGCACTGCAGGTGGGGTCTCATGAGAGCGGAGCAGACAGGCAGAATTTCTTCCCTTGACCTGCTGAAAATTACTGTATCTGGAGAACAACTCCAACATTTCTATTTCTTACGGGTTTATAGCAGTCTTTTTATGCTGGTTCCTCCTGGCTCTGTAGATCTCTTTGGATCTCCCATGTGAATTAGCTTTCCTAAGCATAGCGACAAACTCCTGCTCATGTAATTACTATTCTGGACAGAGTCATATTGGCTGTTTATATAGTACAATATATTCCAGCTTTGATATGATTTATGTAAAGCAAAATACAAAAGTCAAAGAGTGCTGTACAGTTCAAGATAGGGCAAATTAAGTGGGAAGCTGGCAAGTTCTACACTTAGTTGGTGACAATTTAGTTAACTTTCCAGTCTTGCTAACAAAAAAGGATTTGAGACATCAAGAAACAACTTTAATTAAACAATCCCATAAGTATCAGAGGGCTTGTATAAAGGTGACCGAGATGTTTAGTTCTCTAAAATAAGAAAGACAAGGTCCATCGATGTTGCTGTACATTCTTTTAGAAAGACAGCAGCAAATTAAATGAGAGTGTAGCAAATTAAACTTGCAAAACAACACCGCAGTCCATTTTGGTACTATCTTCCATCATGCTGACTGCTTGTAGAGGTTTATTACTATGCTACTTCTTCTGTGTTCAGAGTTCTGGTTCATTAACTTAAGTAAAAGAACACCCAAACGAGCAAGGTAAATTGCTGCCTTTACACTGTCTGTAACCAGACATGGCACATTATTCATTACGACTGGTCAAGAAACTAAAAAAAAACTGAAGTCCAACGTATCGAAGCTGCTTGACAGAATTCATTGGCTGGCTTGGCTCAGCTCTTCAGGCATCTTCTATGCTGATAACTGATGCCAAAGTCACTGTCCTGATATCTGTTAGAAACACATTTCCTGTGCTCCTTCTGCCTCTGTTGTTCTGACTGTTTCTGGCTGCTAACCTTTTCAAGCTGGATTTCTATTGCCTGGAAAGGGGCAGACCACAGCTCATCTTCTGAAATATGAATAAACCCCCTGTTTAATTGATAGCTCTGTTTCTGGTGTTGACAGAGGGGGTACAAATTTGGAAATAGAACAGAAAGCTGTAACTTTGTATACTCTAAAATACGCTTTAAAATGTTCTCAGCATTTGTTTTAAATAAAAGAATAAATATACAGTAGCTCTTCTATACTGCAATAGAAAAAAATTATCCAAAATGTAAAAGATGCTTCATAATAGAAATCCTACACCAAATCTCAGAAAACTGTCAAAAACCTATATTCATATGTGATTAAAATTATTTTGAAACTTATATAGCTAGTTTCTTACTCAAATTTTTGATCATGTTGCTGGCTGAGTTTTATAGCCTCCAACAGGGTTTCAACAGCCTGAGATGACTTGTTATTGCCTGCTTCAGTTATCTGGCGTTCTACCTTACCTAAGAAAAAAATATAGAAAGCAGATTTACAAGATTTTATTTTTTTTCTGTAAGACCCAACCTGTTTTTCCCTCCAGGAATGTTGAACAACATGGTGCATTATCTGTTTTCTTCCTGATAAGCAAAATCTTTTCCAGTTTGCTTAAAGTGTAATGCACAATGGTTGTATAGCAACTCACTTCGTAGAGTGGCTAAAATAATCAAGCTTTGGAATCATAATGACTCCCAACATGTAGTGATCCTGACTAGAAGACCATTGTACATGGGGGAGTTAATGTACAGGCATAAGCCTGTTCTGTGCTGCGCTGCGCTGCACATAGAGTGTGGCCTGCAGGCCTGTGCTGTGCACATCCCTTAGCCACAGGGTGATTGTAGCCAGCTAGCTGTAAAAGAACCCCTTGGCAGCATCTTCTCAGCACCAGTGTTTACACCACCTGCCCTTTCTGTAAAAGTGCAGCAAGAAGTTCTTATGTGAATAAGCTTTTTGTTTGACCATAGAAATGGTGAATAGAATTGTTTTGTTTTAAGAAAATCCTCTAACAGCACAAAAGACCAAAATGAGGCAACCTTTCCACAGAAAGGATCTGCGTGTTGTGCTGCACCCTGATTGGAAGCGCATTCAATACTGCACAAGCATCTGAAGGGCCATAAGATTATCTACACTATCCTCTCTTTCTTTATAGTGTTAAGTCCAATAAATGGCATTTTAAGAGACACTTTACAGAGTGTTGACTGCCTTCTTCTGGCTGGGATGCTAACAAACCAACACCTCCTGGTGCAAAACATAATGCCACTAAAATCCAAATGCATGCAAACACTGTGTAATTCAGTAGCTTTGTTAAATCATCTAGAAATACTTTCTGAGCCCCTCCTTTGGTTCAGACTGATGTAAAGAAGCTAATTATCTCTCTACAGTGTCAATCTCATTGGCTACACCCTTTGGTTCCTGATAACACACAGCTGGGAGTTCTACTGCAGTTTTGAAATTCTCTGTTGTGTAATGCATCCTGAACTATGCTGGTGTGATACTAAACACAGGAGAGAGATCTGCAGCTAGACAGGGCAAGAAATACCCGCATGTGATCTACTTTTTACAGTAAAATGTCTCCATTTCAAGAGAGGCCACATGCATAATATTGCCTAGGAAGGTAATGACGATGTACAAACAGGGTTTTATTTACCTATCTGAAAAAGAAGTTCAGCTTCCATATCTAATTTTTTTGTTGCAGATGCTCTGCAAAGCTTCAATGCTGATTCTAAATGTTTGAGAGCATGTAGCCATTGCAGTGGGTCTCCTCTTGCAGGTGTACAAGCTACTTTTTCAGCTAATGCGTGCCCTAAGGAGGAAAAAAACACCAAAAAACCAAACAAAACCAAACAAAAAACACACACAAAAAAACCCTGCAGTTCTTAGTAAATTATTTAATAGAAAACCAATTTAAGCAAAAAGAAGCAACTTCCTTAGAACAAATGCTGTTATGTATTTACTGTTACAATTCTCAAAAATCCAAGTGATTAATGGATATAAATACAGAACTATAATGTTGTTTAACTACTTTAAGATGCCATTAAGGTTTACCTAGGCCACCCAAAAGAAGATCAGGCTACATAAATCAATCCTTTCACAAACTATATGAAAAGACTAGCAGTAAGCCACTTCATAACTTTATTTCACTAGGCCATTGTAGGCAAACTCTAAACCTCTCTGAACATTTCCAAATTCCAAAATTCTTTTTGTACTAGCCAGTTCTAAAGGCTTGTTTGATGTATTGCATACCTCTTATACTGTACTCCCCAATATTTGTCTGTATTCATAGGCTGTCCCTAAAAATGTGGAATCAGAAACAGGAACTGGTCACACATGACCATTACTATGAGTGAGTCTGGTCGTGCCTGCACTGACAAGCAGTAAAGCACAGCAAGAGTTGATCTCTAGAGCAAACTAGCTGATGTTGAAGGCCTGACAGGCACAGCAGATGCATTTCAGAGTGTTTACTTTGGACTATTCTAGCCCTAAGGGCTGAAATCAAAGTAGTGGTTGGGATGCAATGGTGTGCTCCTGAGCACATCTTCCTGAAAAAGAATCCAGAACACTCTGAGGCCACTCCACAATGCAAACCAAAGTGCAGTAAGTGATTTCTAGATTTTCTAGTCCATTATAAGTCAGGTATACACAAAATTAAGGTTAGCAGAAGGAACACGAAGGCAATAACCCTTTCCCTATATTTGCTATAGAGCAACAAACCTCAGTCTTAAAGGTTATTTTCTGTTACTATTCAGCGTATTTCCAGATTTCTATATAAAGAAAAGTTATCCAGAAAAGTTGTTAAATTAAAGGGTGACAACAATAACAGACACTATTTATTTTATTGGGATAGAGAATTCTCACTATTATTCTGTATGATTTGATATTATTAGTTACTTCCCATATAAATACTTCCAGAGAGATGGAACATATACAAGTTTTCACAGAATAGATGCTTTGTGTGCAAGTTGGAAAAGTATTGTTAAGTTCCACTTAAAAAAAAAAAAAGGTAAGTTCCCATTAGTTTCATCGAGCTATAACATTAATATTTAAGCCTTTGTTGATTATAGTTCACATAGGAATTGTACCTTGCTTATACACATTTCATGGAGCATCTACTGTTGGTTTTCAAAATATTTTATTTTGTTGATTTACTACATTCACTTCTGATGCATCAGTTTATCTGTTGTTGCACAAAATAGGAATGAAAATTAATGAAAAATTAAAAATAATAATGACTTGCATTTTTCTTACCAATTCTCATTTTGACTTGGGCTAGCAAGTTGATATGTGGCAAGTAGATATTTTTTGTAGGTAGGACCAGGCAAGTCAATGTACTGTCTTCAATTTGCTGTTCAATGGGTTCTCCACAAACAAAAATCTATGAAAAAAGTATGTTTTGTAAAATCAAGTTGCAGACAGCAAATTAATTAGCAGTTTGAAAAAGTAAATTAGGTATTGCAAAACCCTGGAACTCAAACCCGTCTTGTAGAAGAGCACTAGAAAAGGGCTTGATACTCCCAGACTCCTTTACTTCAGTTTGTAGTTATCTTCTTGGCAGAGGGGTTTGGTAGCAAAAGAACAATTTTAACGAAGTCTTGATCAAATTATTAATGTTAAGGTTTGGTTTCTAAAAGCAAACTCCCTCAAATCGGTCTTTAAGACAGAGATCTCCCAAGTGACCCAAGCCCTTGAAAGAAACTGTCATTTCTACAAAGAAATCTGACATCCAAGAAAGGCCAGAAAAGAAAAATGAAACAACATGTACGGACCAGTCAGACTTTTCATTCATGGAAATAAGGGATGGAGACGTGCTGTAAAGTGTTAAGTCTCTTGATGGCTAGCAAGTCTCACAAGTGGAAGTCTGAATCTGAAGTGATTCATATGATTCTTTATTACTTGGGGGAACAAATATTTCAATGGATTAAAATTCTATATTAGGAAATATGAGGAAAGAGTTTGATCCAAAAGCTTTTCTTTATAAACTGTATCAAAAATGGGTAGAGACTGCAGAAGCGCATATCTGGTTTTGGATCACCAAATAGGTAAATGGTTTATTACTATACATTCCTCTCACAGATTTCATTTCTTTAGATTTATTTATTTTATTGAACATTTAAATTTTTACATGGAAATTATTTCTTCATACTGATTGTAGCAGTCTGTCAATCTAAAACATCTTCAACAAGATGCTACTTTATATAGATTTTCTAATTCAAGTTATTCTAATTTAAGATACAAAGCTAAATTCTTAAACTTGGATGCTCAAGAGTTAGGAATTTTGTGAGATGTACATTCTTCCTGAGGCGCTGAGTATGAACATATCCCTCATTTCAAATGGGAAATGTGAGTGTTCTGCATCTGTTTAAAAGTCAAACTACCTATTCCAGTTTTCACATGTGGATGTACATTTTTCAAGTATTCATTATTTTTAACTTGTATGAAAATACCAGACTACATACCTGAGTATGCATGATGAGTATGCATAAATACATTTGGTCAGATGAATTACTTCTTTACACTGTGTAATCCAGTGATAAAATGAATGAAATTAAATTAAAATGGAAGTGTTCAGTTAATAGGAATAGCCCTTTTTAGTATATTGTTAAAATAGCTTCCAGAATAGGTAATTAAGAATGTTGGAAGGATTTGCAAATGCTGTGTAAATCACCAACATATACTCACTGCTTTCATGGTAAGCTCATGTGCTGAAGTTAGTAAGTTTAATGGTTCCAGTGTAGAAGGGCAATGTTCTGTATCCTCTACTGTTTGCAGTGTTAGTATATCTGCCAGAAGAAGCATACTTTTCACAAGAGTCAAAGAAGCTGGAGGTGAAATAAATGTATCCTCTTGGAGTAAACTGATGATATTCTGTTTGGACATAGACAACATAAACCAAAGTGGTTACTACTTTTGCTGTCTATTTATAAGAACAAATCACACAAAGTGAAAAAAAATTTATTTTAGAGCCACTATTTCAAGCTTATTTAATGCTGGTATCAGCGGTTCCAACTACGTGAAAAATGCATCCAAGAAAAGCAAACAGTTTCTCCTTTGTGCTCAAACCTGCAAAAGAAGTTTAATTCCTGTGATGGGACATTTTTCTTGCAGGTCAAGAATAGCAGCTTGCACCATCATTTCAGCCTGAGTCTCAATATCATCAAAAGCTTCTGCCTCTAGTATTACTTCTTTTATTACACTTCTGCGTTCAGCCACATCGTTTTCTAAAAGAAAAGCATATGTGAATAGTAAAAATACAATAGAAAAGATTTTACGGTGTCTTCTACCATTCTTAAGAAGTCACTTCCACACTAAAAAGTTACAGAAAATTTGAAATTATAGATTCCACATTTACCATGTCACCGATTCTGTGACAACTTTACTTTAAAAAGAAAGAAAAACCACTTAGTTTTTAAACTGCACTTGGTTTAAGTTCATCCAAATGCTTTATTTATATGTAAACCACCAGCATAAATAATTAGATTTTGTAGATCAGATGTCATTCTCACCCATAAAACATATTCTACATATTCAAAAATCTGATCTCAGTTATCATTTCAAAATAGTAACAGCCTTCACAGGAATTATTCAGAAAAGACTAAGTAAGAGTTTGGCTACAGTCTTAGACTGTGATTTTGACAGTATAAACTCTGACGTTCACTTAAGTAAGTTCATAGAACAAAGGAATAAAAAACATTTTATTCATAATCAAACTGCAAAAAATGTATTTTGTAGTATCTCAAATCCTTTTTTAAAAAAAAGAACCTGGACTATTTTTTAGGAGACATAGAGGAACATTCCAGTTATTGGAGATACAAAAAGTAAAAAAAACCTTCTGAGACTTTTGAAACTAGGAGTATGTAGCAACAGTGGTTTTTAAAACAAGCATACTTAATCACACTAGAACATCTGAAACTTTTTCGCACACAAGTGAGTTATCAAAAGATAATGATCATTAGATGAAAATTAATATAATGCTTTGTGTTTACATGCTCTAGGGAGAGATTGTGCTCAGAAATATATTTTCCTTATTGCATTAAATGAATTTAATACAAATAATTGCCCAGTGATAATACAGCCTCAGAATTAGTGTTAATATTTTTTATTTATGAATAAAAATTTTGTCTGAATAGCCTCACTTGCCTGTTATAATCCAGAGGTCTAAACCAAAAAAGAGTCATACCTTTCATATCAGCAGCGCCATGTATCTGTGTTACTAGTGCAGTCGCTAACACTGTACGACACTTTAACCACAGATGTACATTCATATGTTCCTGTGCTGTTATACTGTGAGGCAGTCGAACATCTCCAATGCAAGAGTCCTAATATAATTTCCAAAAGCAAGAGAAATGTTACTTTCCAAGTCAACTACTTTACTACAAACAAAGCAACAGGACAGCATCAGTCTAAAATAAATCAAATACAAATATATTACAAATAATAACAGAATTATATCCAGAAGTTTATTTGAAGGGTAGATACATATTTTTAATAACAGGAGGCCATTTATTATTTAACTTTAAATCTATAGAAAATGAAGAATTGTAACGGATGAAAATGAAGCCAGTTTTTGTGGGAGAGTCCATAAATATATCCATATACTATATGTGTCATGCAGAATAATTCTAACAGTTTGGACTTTATTCCTCTCAAACAGGACCATTACACAAAACACTAAGGCACATAAAAGTCTAATTATAGAGCAGGATCAATATCAAGTTCTGGTACCTCACTAGCAATTAGAAAGAAATTTTTATATTTTGATTTCTAGTTTTTAGTGTTTCTGGTGATTAGAAACAAATATTAATGTAATATAGTACTGGAAGTATTTGGGACAATTCTCAGCTCAACCCCCTGTACCATCTTCACATATTATAAACAGTCTTTCTATTACTAAAATTCTTCAGGCCATATTCTAAAGATTTGTTCCAGCAAGAAACAAATGGACACTGCATCACCTTTGTTTTACTTATTCAAAAATCATCATGAATGTCTCACATTGATGTAAATGAGGAAAAAAAAATAGTCATAGCTGAGTTACTGGCTACAGGGCAGTTCTAAGAAAATGCAGGAGCAAGTGCAGAAAGACAGAAGACCCTGATAAGCAACAGAGAATAATTACATGGCCTGCAAGGAAGTCCTGTCCCATTATGCATGTTACAAAATCCGGCCTCACTGTTCAATTGCTCTGTCTATGAGTCTGTGTGACTTCCTGTGCGCTCAAGAGCGACCGTGGGGGCGTACTACCAACAGGTTTTGTACACTGGCTTTCCAAAGTACAGGTCAGTGTCCCTATGTGTTAGACAACAGAAGTCAGCTGAAATCCTGCTAAATTTGGAACACAACAATGGTGTGAACAGGTCAGTCTGGCTCTTTGAAAAAGGGTACTCTGAAGTAGGTTTTCAAGCAAAAAACCTAAAATACCTTAACTGAATAATATAAAATTTTCACCTGATAGCTAATTTTTCCACTTTCTGTTTGTTTGGGGTTTTTTAAACAGAAATGGATTTTCAATGCTGCCATTTGAGAGTACACAAATAAAAACTTAATTCCTAACCACATAAAAATTAAAATTATGAGTATAGACATCTTGCATATACTATAGGCAAGCAGGTATCTGAAGCATGTCATACATCATTTTCTCCCCAGGTTAAGGGTAACCACATAACACAGGTGACTACTGTGTTCTAGTATTCTGAAAATCACTCAACACTTAATACAAGACTTTATATAATAAGAAGCAATAGTTTAAAACAAATATCCACACATACCGAATGCTCCCTTTCACCCTTTTCTTCTTGCAAATGTGTTGCTTCCGTCCTAAAAATTTTTGCATCTTGGAGAAGTCGGATTGCAGAGAAAGCCAAAGCAACACTGTGATACAGAAAAATATTATTAAAAAATACTAATTATATTTGCCATTTTATGCTTTTATTATAATAGATACTTCATTTCTGACTGTGTCAGGTCTATCAGCAGTTATCAATTTTTGCTTCAGTAGAACAAAAAAATTGCACTCGGACTATATTCTGAATTTGTAGGCACTGCAGTATGGAAGTGAGAAAACAGCAGTAAGAGAAAAAGTTTTGCCAATAACAGACGAAGATGTAAAAATACTGAAAATGACAAAATATATCAGGAGAGTTCTGTATCTCATCCACAACTAGAGAGGTTTATGTTCCAGGCTATATGTTAATCCTTCTGTTAAATCCACGTGACTCACAGGATCTTAATAAACACCATCAACCAAAGACTGAGCCAGGTACCGTCTTGGCAAAACCTCGTCACGTGGCACTGAGTCTCCAGCCCCCCACCCCCAATCACAAATCTTTTTCTGGAGATCACTCCAAGCAGCATCTAGAAAGATACAGACACTGTTAGGACTGGTGCAGCATTCAACCCCATGTTTCATTGTGAGTTGGGATCTCAAAATATTGTCAGGTTTCTTAAGATATTAACTACTAGGGTTTGTTTTTTTTTTTTCTTTTTCATGCTGTCTTTTTAAAGGTTTCAGATACACTGTTCAATTTTCATGACATCTGTAAAAATGTATAGCTACAACAGTGGACTTTGTGAATACAGTTATTTTCATGATATGAAGACACTTGCAAAAACAACATAGTGAGAAGATCTTTTTCACAACAGGATTTGTTGCCCAAAGAACAAGCTACTCAAAGTATTCTGAGAACTGCCAAAGCCAATGTCTCATGTTATTAGTCTTCCATCTCTAATTGTACATTTTCCCCTATCTCTGTAAATCTCTACTTTCCTACCTCTTCTCTGAAACATTTTTGGGGTTGGTTTGTTTTTTTTTTTTACTATTCTACTTATTCTTTACCACTTGAAATGTATTTTCCTAATGATCCAAAAGTACCCAAGGGTATCACCTCTTTTTTTTTTTTTTTTTTTTTTTTCCCCAGCAGGTTATTTCTTAAAAGTGTGTAACTAAAATTCTCATCTATGCTGTCTTTTTATATAGAGAGACTTTCCTTACATAGAGACTGGCTGCTATGACACAAAAGAAAAAAAAAATAATATGTGAACACTTTAAGTCCTTTTTACACTGCCAGAACACTAAAGAGCTTTTAATGCAAGAAAGTTTCAGGCTTTATGTTAATTTACTGCTTTTGAGAAGTTCTAGGCTAATTGTTGTAAAGGCAAAGTTCTTGATTCACACACAAAGAAGTCAGAAGAGCTGCACTACTCTGAAATTACTCACATCATTCTGCCAAGATGTATCTAACCACAGGATGGATAACCTCCAGAGATAAGAGGGTAGTTAAAGTCTCCTTGTCATTTCTGATTCTATCTTGTTTGCTGTTTTGCGATGCAGGCCTGGATGGATTACACCAATTCAGCACAAATAGACCCCAAAGTAACAATGAGAACCAAAACTGTTAATATCTTGCCTTTCAGCTCTCAGGATTCAATCCCTATGAGTCTCCTTCATCATCCCTTTACCTCAGTTTTACTCAAAAAAATGAAACCAGAATAAATCAATGTTGAATTTGATGATAACCTTCTCTGTAACAGTGGGAAAAAGGAAACAGAATTTGCTTATAAAAGCAACAGACGGTAAGGCAAATGCAATGAAGTATGCCAACTGCTTTTCTTTCTTTTTATTAAGAAGAGTTTTCTCCTGAAACAAGGCATCAGAGTTAAAATTACAGCAAAGCCTGAAGTTTTTCAAAATGTTGTTTGAGATGCTATGGCTAATATTTCTCAAATAAGTTGGAGAAGTTGAAGCACGCAAAAGTATATAGAGGCTTTTAAGAAATCCTACCATCCTGAGCACCACTGCCTCCAGTTAACTGCTGTTGTCAACATTTAGCTATTCTGAAAATGAGACCATTTTTACCTACATGGATACATAAAAATTTCATGAGTAAAATGTAGACCACAAGCCCAAAGATTCATATATGTATTGTTTAAAGCAGTAAGGTATTCACATAAGCAGACAAGCACATACATTGTGTATTTGGGTAACTAGAAAACTCACATAATAGGGGGGACACCATGTAAGTACTCTCCTTGAGATTAATGGAATTAGTCCTATACATAAACTTATTCTGAGGCATAAATTTTTTGCAAGACAGAAGCTGTAATGTAGAAGCTTCCCTTGATGAAATTTTTGTGACCCTCTTCTGCTGTCAACAAGAGTGATGGGTCTATATATTTCCCTTGACAAAATACACATCCTTTTATCAGCTGAATCAGAAAGTGACAAGATGATCAAAATAGGAAAGCACAGCTGACTATAACAATTTCACCACTAAGTCGTTCTACCAAAGGAAAAAAATGATGAATTTCTGTAATATCATGCAAAGTTTGATTTCTAGGCTGGCAGGCAGGAAACATTCAGCTGTCTGAAGGAATGTTTCATTTGTATCTGGGGCAGATATATCAGCAGTTTCCATGGATGGTAGTGCAATAAAATTGTAAAATAGGTTAAAAAAACCCAAACCCTTGCTTTGTTTGTTGGTGGGGTTTTTTTCCTGCTATCTGACCACTGTCAATATATAAGGCCCAGCAAAAATTTGAGAGTCCCAGAAAATGATCCATAAAATGCTTGACAGTCATTGGAACCCTTGATACTCTAAAAAAGTTTCCTCATTCTGAGACAAGTTATAAACCAAGAGAGACACTAAACTCTAGGATATAACTGCATGTCAAAAAGAAGGATCCTGCACTGAAAGTGGCTTGCATACTGGAACCAGTGTAGCAGGGTGAGAAGGTTTGGGTCAGAACTCTGCTAATACAGGTTTTACCAAGCCTAGTATCAAGCTACACTGGTTTTATGCACAAGGTATTTCATAAGTCTGCGTACTGGTCCTTAGTTACTCATATAGTCATTTTATAAAATCCACATGGCACTCAAAAGCATGATTAGGTCACTGTCCAGTGATTTATTGTTTTCTCTTTGACAAATTTGTGGTAGATTAATCTAATTCAAAAGGCCCTGAAATAAATTAATATTTCATGCTGAGAAATGTCCACAAATAGCCTACAAGTTCTTACTTCACATCTTCAGTAATGACATTACTACTAAATTACTACAGTCCTAATATCTGAACTTTTGGGAAATTTCTATCTTTTAAAATAACATAAACAAAACTTTGGTGAAAGACCATGCTGCAGTGCTCTTACTGTTTTCAGTTCAGTGGTCTATACAGCACTGTGAAGCTCCTGTCTTTACTCATTTTATTTTTCTTATTGCTGTACCATAGCAGCTAAAAAGGAATTGTGTTATTCAAAGGCTATCTGATGCGGAGGTTTGTTTAGTCACCTAAGTCAGCTGGCAGAAGGAAGACAGTTTGCTTTTGACGTAGAAGAAAACATTTCATTTTGGTTAACTGGTAAAAAGGAAAAAAAAAAACCCACTGAGACAGGTTTATCTGTTGGCCTGCTGAATCACCTGCCACTTCATCAGTAAGTGTTACAGCAATCTTCACCAGTATTCCAACAATAAAAAGTGTTAATTTTGCTTCGTGCTTACTATATAATGCAAGATTTACTGTAATAATTTTGGTCTGTTTAGTCAGATTAGACCTAACAAAAGTTCCAAATACTGATTACATTCTACCCAATATACCCTCAATATAGCGTGGCAAGCGACAGTGCTACACCTCTATATGCTGCACCTCTAGTTAGCATTTTGTACCCTCAAAGATTTTTGAACCTAATAAAAAAATCAGATAAAAAGAGCTTGACACTAATAAAAATTATGTATTGTTAAACTACAGGCTTCTTACACAAATTAATTTAAAATTATAGGTATGCTGAACAGAAGAATCCTCCTAGCTAAAAGATCAAAACAATATTCAGAATTTAACATCTGCAAAGAGTTAATATATTTCTGTATTCCCCATATATTCAACGAACAGCACAACTGTAATTTCACTAAATTCTCCAAAAGAACCTTGAAGAATGACGGAATTTGGAAATTATAATTTGGAGAAAATATCTGGCAGATCATGTAAATACAACAGTATTTTACACACTATCACTAATAATATAATTAATGACAGCTAAAATCTGTTCTAAAATGTTGTTACATCAATGCTTTTTAATTAAATTAATCTTAAAAATATAATTTTAACATTTTGACACCAAGAAGTTAATCATGAGGAAATGTTCTTTTAGGGCAGCAACACAGGGCGTTCTAGAACAAAGTAGAATTCAGTAGTTCAGAGAGAACATTAGTGCTCTGCTAGACACTTTAAAATTATATAAAAACCCATGACCTAACATATCAAGACTTTTACTTTAACAAAAACAGTGACCGTTGCAGCTTTTTCTTTGTTTTTTGCATAACACTGTATCACAAAAACACCTCACAGAGAAATCATAGGCAAATAACTAATGATCTTTTAAAAAGTAAAATAAAGCAATAATAAAAAATGAAATGCCAGCGTAACTTACCTTTGTAGATATACTAGTGGGGTTGTTATGGTTGGTTGCTAAGATTTAGAATATTAATGTAGACATATTCAAAGAAAAAATTGCTGGATATTTTTTTAATCTTCTGTAGTCAAGGCTGTGCAACATATGGTTGTTCATAATATTACCTACCTGAAAGCTGCTTGATGTCTTTGCTGAGAAATAGCAGCAAGCTGAAGTTTGGCCTCAGTAAGAGCCTCTAAATCTTCAGCAGAACACCCAGATATCTCCCCGTCATATTTGTCCTGTATGTTCTGTACAAGATGGCTAAGAGTTTCTTCAGCTTCTGTCAATAAAATCCCCTAGAGAAGAACACAGCATTGTATAATTTCAAAAAATAATGAAAGAAAGAAACAATTTCTTTAAAAGTATGTTATTCTGTTATAACCTACTATCACTGCATCCTGAAACAAATCAACTTGAATACAATGTAACTGAGGGGGGCTGGGGTGGGGTGGGGTGTGGGTGGTGGGTGTGATTTTGCTTTTTTCAGATTTACAGATTCAATGTGTTGAATTTTTAACAATTAACACCTTAACTGTGCCTGTAGTGGTGCAATTTATGCTTAACTATATATTTTAAGGTTTAGCAATATTACTCAATAATTTTTAATTCTTGTCTTTATCTCATAGCTATACTAGATAGTTTTATACTGTATTTCTTACTATGCTTAGTAATTTTAAACAATAAAATACAGCACTAAAATACAACATTAAAGATGTTGCAAGTAGTATTACATTCTTTTCTATCTATACTTTAGCAGATCTTTGAGTGCAGTATGTATCCTGAAAGTTCAACTGCAATTTACAGTCTTTCTGACAAACAAAGCTGTAAGAAGCTGTGAAAAACAAATCTAAAAGAAAGTTAATTTTAAATAAAATCTTAATCATGGAGCTTTCAGCAGAATTCAAAAATAATTCAAAGTTTTGTATCATCCAATATCTTTTTTGACCAGGTTCCTCATTGGATTCAGAGCTCTACTTAAAAAAAAAAAAAAAAAAAAAAAAAAAAAAAAAAAGAATGGTTAAAGAAAGATCAGAAGGGTAAGAAATATATTATGTCTCTTAAACAAGTCCCACTCAAATTAATTTAACATTTCTATTTTAGTTCTTTTCCAGATGCTGTTTTCAAATTATTTCCAAGCTATACCAAAACTTTCAAGTTTCTAGTGTATGGCATATACCAATTCCCACACAAAACCATCCTCCATTTCTCCAGATGTGTTTTGTACATTGCTTTGTTTGTAACAATGGCCAAAAGTAGATACTTCCAAAGTGAAAGACCCCTCTGAAAGAAGAATATGCCAGTCCTCGGTTTTAGGCTTTTTTGTGATGTGAAACTGCCAAGCATAAAGTTTACAATTAAGTAAAACAAAACAAAAACTAAAATCAAAACCAAACAAACAAAACCCGTTCAAACAAAGAAGCTAACAAGCTGTGGTACGTTTTCTCCAAAATAAAGAAAGAGGAACATGAAAAATGTGAGGCATTTCACACACAGTAGAGAATGGTTTTCCGTTTATTTGTAGAGCTTACTGCCCCATCAAAGAGTCTCTGATGTGTTCTGCAGGCGCTACCCTCTGAAAGGAGATGATTTATCCTTGAAATCCCATTCAGTCTTTCTCTTGTTGCTGAAACAGTCATACTGGGATCTAATTATGACAATATTTCCCATAGAGACCGTTTGAAAAACTGCACCAAACCACCAAACATGATGTATGGCTAATGAGATTACAGTCAGATTAGGAACAGAAATTCCTAGTCCCCTTCTTCATGCCGTCCTCCTGTCATAATTTCTGTTACATTGAAGACATTAATAATGTTTTTGGAAGAATCTGCAGCTTCTTAAGCCTTTTTTCCTAAAAACCAAAATTACCTTCAGCATGGCCATATTTAATTCATCTTTACAGTCAACGAGCTGCACCACTATGCCTCTTTGTTCCTGTTGTCTTGGATTCTTATCAGCATCAACTGTCAAATACATTTCAGATGAAATTTCAGCAGTTAACAGTGGGACTTGATGATCTTAAAGGTCTTTTTCAACCTAAACGACTCTATGGTTCTATGATAACAGATGCAGAATCAAAGCATTCTCAGTAATTTGAAGAATATGCCCCTTTTTTCTCTATTTGTAATTGGGACTTTCAGTATCAAAACAAGTGAAGCATAATGTAATATAGTTCTAATAATATTAAAGATACTAGCTAAAAACGCCTTGAAAATCTTAATGCTTATTATTTCAATAATGACTTATTTTTTCAGCAACATTAGATATGAATATTGTTTACAGTATGACACATTAATGCATAGGCATTTAAAAGAGGAAAAACTATGCTTGAAACAAGTTGCAGAATAAATGCACTTTTCCACCACCTTTATAATTACCTTTTACATTCGATGCTGTAATTCTGCTTGGCTCCTTCAAGCTATTGTTATCAACAGAATAGATGTGTTTTTCCACTTTTTCAGGTAAATTATTTATTGTGGCAGAAAGGCAAATGATGAAATGCATTTTGGCTAAGGTTAATTTATTCATAGTTTGTTGGTTGCACAGTGGCACCATTGTTAAAGACAGACTCCAATTAAATATGCCTTCGAGTACCTACAAGAAAGTTAACAATTGGACTATTTGAAATGACATATTTTACATTTTTCTTGTTCAAGGCACATTCTGCTTCTACTAATAATCATGTTTATCAACAATTAACATGAATAATATTAGTAATATGTTCTTAGTCATTAAGGATGAGTTGCTGTTTTCCTTTCCAAACTTAATTCACCCCTTAATAGCACTTGCTCCAGCCTCAGTGGGCAGTTTTCCAGTAGAAGGTGCATCTGTGAAGTTACAGCTATTACTCTGTGTGAGTTCTAGTTTTCTGCATTGTCCATAGCACCCTTTGAGCTAAGGTGGTCACAAAAAGTATGTGAGTAAATCTGTAGTTCAGAAATCTCAACTCAAAGGAAAGTCTCTTGTTACAATTCATCCTAACTAGAAAGATTAAGCAAGGAAAAAAATTCTTGTATCAGTCCGTTCTAGCATATTTCATAGACTCTTTTTGTTATTCATTATAGCAACCTTGTTTTATCTTGAGTTTAATATTCTCACTTTAGATTAATAAATTTAGAAGTTGAAAGTCTACACAGCTTTACAAAATCATAAGGATACCAATAAGAGCCCTGTATAGACTGTGAAGTGTTCAAATCAAAAGCTCAAGATAAAGCACAACTTCAAAATAAATCTGAAACTAGTGAGATCAAAAGCTGTCAAGACATCTCATTTCTGTCTTCTAGTATTGACTGTTGTAGGAGTCACAAAAGCTTACTGTAAACAAAAGAGAAAAGTGAAGGGGAAAAGTGTATTTTTTTTCTACTTTATCAATTTGTTTTTATGGTACAGCTTCTTTTCCACATTCTGCTAACATTTACTGCTACTGGCTCAATGGATCTGTGACAAGGCAAATGAAAGAAAGTTATTAAAACTGAAAACCAAAAAACATGTTGTTGATGAACATGTGATTTTAATCAAAATGAGAAATGACTGTTCATTAAGTGGTTTACACATTCACTTTTTCTTCCCCTCCCCCCCCCAAAATGGACTTCAACCCCAATCTGAATTAGGACAAATCTGTGAAGACAGCACTGATTGATAGAAATTGTAAGGTTAGATGATTTATGTTCTGAGTATTTTAGCAAGATAAACACCAGACCCTACATATTATGACAAAACCTGATTAATTTTACTAGTATGCCTTGCACAGACGAGTTACAGATTTTTACATCTCAAACTGAAAAAGGGAAGATTTAGATTAGGTATTAGGAAGAAATTCTGCATTGTGAGGGTAGTGAGGCACGGGAACAGGTTGTCCAGAGAAGCTGTGGCTGCCCCCTCCCTGGAGGTGTTCAAGGCCAGGTTGGATGGGGCTTTGAGCAACCTGGTCTAGTGGAAGGTGTCCCTGCCCATGGCAGGGGGGTTGGAACTAGATGATATTTAAGGTCTCTTCCAACACAAACTCTTCTATGATTCTATGATTCTGTGATAGCATGATACGTATTAGGTCTCCTATCTGAAAAATGATGATAATGGTACTTGCCTCTCCCACGACAGGTCAGCCATAATATTTAAAATTTAAGAAATGGTAAACTGTTGAGGAGAATATGTTTTCTGTTTACTGTTTTTTACTAACAAGAAGTACATTTTCTGAACCAAATAATCTCTACCTGATGCCAGGGAAATAAATATTTATGTCTGGCATAAAATTTTTAGCTCGTTCAGATTCTTTTTTACCTGTAAATTTGTAACAGACAGGAGAGATTTTGAGGAGTCAAACTTCTGTGAGGCCTGTAAAATGGGCAAAACCAAAAACAAGTAATGTGTTACAATATGAGTATAAAATAAGTGAGTTAGCAAGGGTAAGTGCGGACAAGGGTAGTGCATTTCCAACTACACTTTGAAGGCTCTGAAAATACAAACAATTACTTGGCTTCTACAGGCTTTACATTTCTGAACCATACACTGAGACCCAAAAAACCATCCCTACACCTATGCCATTTGCCAGGATTCTTCAACTTGAAGCAAGGGGAAAAAAAGCCATAAACCAACAAAAATCCTTTTCTAAAATCTAGGAGCCATATAGACACCAAGCATCAATTGCCTTTATGTTCTTTACGTTTCTGAACTCCAAACCTAACTCCAGACTTAGCACATGCCTCCTCTGCTATTCACCAGAGCACAGATCTGTGAATGGAATGAAAACGAGAGCTAAAAGTCAAGATGAACTTGAGACGTCAGCCTCCTTGAGGGCTCTTAAAACAACTATTTCGTCACTTATATGTTCTTCAATTTTCTGAACCCTAACCCTAATTCTAGTCCTTGCTCAAAAACCCTTTAACTTTTCACCAGGAGATAAATCAGTCTACTGAGGGGAAGGAAAAGGCAGAGGTAAAGATCATTTCCAGCCTTCGACATAACTGAGAGCTCTACACATAACTGTCACTTGGGTTCTATGTAGTTTTTATTAATGCATTTATTAACTCTATACTCCAAATGTAGCGTTCTGTCATCTCTGTCATTCCCTGGAAGATGAGCCCTTCTTATTCTGAGAGCTGCGCAGAAATCCAGCAAGCACTTAGCTTCTACATGCGTCGACACCCTAACCAGAGACCTAATGCTGAACCTCCTCTGCTATTCACCTGAGCACTCACCTGTGAATCCAGTTAGAAAAAAACAAGTGACAAATCAACCTTCATCCTAACTCTATGAGCTCTTCAGACAATATACAAATTAAGGAAAGGACTTAAAGATGCATTTTAACCTGAATAGAATCAAGGGGTAAATGCATTCTACTGTATTTATGAACAGGGAAGCTTTGCACAATCAACTCCAGTGACGATGTCAATAACTCTTTATGGCTCAACCTAGTGAGAATGTAATGTAGCTTGTGGTCTAGGGAAAATCACTGGATTTCAGTTTCTTATCTTCTCAAATAGTTAGCATGAATGTGTCATTGGCAAATTGAAAAGGTCACCTTTTTTGACAAATTTTTTAATTCTGCTTTTTATGAAGTTCACAATTCATTTAAAATCTAGTCTCACTGCAGGTTATTCTAGGAGGAATGCTTGTACACATTTCTGGTTTTAAATTTAAACATTTGACGTCCTATCATAAATGTAACTGCAATTATTCCCTTATTAATTATCTTAGACATTGATTTGTTGGCTATTGCCAAAAAAGCTACAGCTGCTCTGTGCTGGTTATAGCCATTGTGAGGCTGCAATGTAAGGACAGTCAGCCCTTGAGTCACCTGGAAACTCCCTCTCAGGGTTTGGTGAGGTGGGAGAGGGGAAATTTCCCTTCAAATCAGCTCTTTAAACTCCATTTGCTCTGGAGTGCCAGCTTCACTGTCTACAACACAGGGTAAGGGACGCAAATGTGAAGTCATGGAGGTGGGTTAGGAATTCACCTTTCAGCACTAGCCTGTAATTATCACCAGATTAGAAATATCACTCTATTGCATGCATAGAATGTGGCTGTACAACAGAGTTAAATCCATGCTGCTGTCAAAAGAGGTGTCCTTACCTGTCCCACTAGTCTTCTACCGCATGTTCAGCCCTGTTCCCTAGTGCTGGCACAAATATTTTGTCATAGGGTGACACCTACCCAAAAACACCACTCAGATAAGGGAGACCTTGATTCCATCCATCCAGCAATAACTCATTAGATTATTTAGGTATGTACTTGAAAAACAAGGAAAGGCTGTGTAATTGTTATGGGGGAGGCTTGCCAATACAGCTCTGGACTCTATCTGTCTGCACAGCTATGCTCATAGGCAAGTCAGAGAAGCCCAGGTCAATTGTTAACAGCTTCAAAACCTTGTAGCACATTAGTGATCACTTGGCTTTAGACGTGGAGAAGATGAAAGACATTGACCTGAGCTGATGTGACCATCAGGGCTCTGAGGGCACCAACAGCTCTTACTGCCCAACATCTCCTGGGGCTCCCCTCACCCTGCCCATGGCCAACAACCCCATGTCAGCCCCCCGGGGCCATCAGCCCCTGCCCCAGCGAGGCCACAGCAGCGCTGGTCTCCAGCTCCCCACAGCCCTGCCTTGCCACGGGCCCCCTCAGCCAGGCCCATCGGTGGGCCAGATCCCAGCTCAGCCTCAGCCAGACACCACAGCCCTGTGCGTCCATCCTGGGGCTGTGTCTGAGTCCAGTTCTCCTTACCAGGCCTGGTCCTGACCCCCACCTGCAGGCTGATGGCCCAGCCCGGCCTTGGCCTGCCCCTGGCTCCACAGAGGTGCCCGATGCCCTGGGCTGGGGGTTGCTCCAGCTCGCCCTCCGCTGCCCTGCTCCTGGCTGGGGCAGTGGGAATTTTGCCATTAATGGGGCAAGAATTCTATCCATGTCTTTAATGTCTACATATGAAATCACACACTCTTTTTTTCAACAGTATTATCTGCATTACTCGCTGTATAAAACAGACAATGTGTGTGATTCAAAAGTTATTTTTGTTCCTGCTGTTCAGTAAGTGCCATTCATTGCCTAATATTTGACCTGCCTATTGAAAGAAAGGAATTTTTTAGGAATGTGTAATAAATCGCAGACATGGAGTATGAGCAGTTTCATGAAGAGAATTGAGTGCTATAGTTCCAAGTTATACTTTACTGGTGTTTACCTTCATTTGTTCAATTTTTCTGTATCCTGCAGGTATTTTCCACGGAATTCTCTCTCCACAGTAAAGCAAAGACAGTTCATGAAAGGCCTCCGTAAAAAAGCCTATATCTGTGAGTACCTTAATCTGTGAAAAAATAACAGAGCTTTTGATTTAAATAATTTTCAATTATTCTTTTGCTCAAAATAAGATGTATTCAAAGGTAATTTTCAAGTAGATTTGACTGCTGGAATAGTCCATTGACGGAGAATGTTATTCAATGGAAAGAAATCTTTTACATTTTATAGTAAATAAGTGAAATCTCAAAGTTAGGTGTTTGTTTCACTTCTAAAAACAAAAATGAAAAAAACACAAAAAACATATGTTTTATTACCTTGAAGATTCTTCCTTCAATACATTTAGCTGGGTCCTTACAAATCTCGGAAACAATGTATTGGTATAATGTGAACAATGGTAAAATCTGTAGGAAAATATTAGGTCATCTAGTGATAAATGTCATAAAGGGTACAATTATTGAAATGTACATTGCAATTATATATCACAAATATATAGATAATATAGGAGTACTGCTTTCACTGCCACATATCACCACTGCTCCTGTGAACAAGGACTGTATTAAAAATTTCTTCAGCTGGCTAAAGCTAACCCCTTATACTATTTTATATGTGATTCACAATGCAGAAAGTGAAGTTTCATCAAATTACTCTATGTGTTTGAGGTAGGTTTTTTTACTATTTACCAGTTATTTACCATTATTAAGTAAACCTACTCAAAAGATGTTGATATAAGGGATTTCTAAAACTGTCTGCATTTTGATGCCATAATATTTTTCAGTATAAGTAACAGAATTCTGCAAGCTTTATAAAATAAACACAATTAAGTCCTGCAACTGTCTAAGTAAAATGATACCAATTGTAAAATAAACTGGATGGTGATGAGGCTTATTAACAAATTTATTGCATTCATTTCAAATCGAAAGTTTTTGTAGAGGCAACTAATGAAAAACATTTAAAACTGAGTACTAGTAAAGTACACAAACACTGTATTTATTATTATATAATATTTCAGAAAAAGCAGATTCTTCCCTAACAGATATATTTGTTTATTGAAAATGGAAGAAATTCCAAAATTTAATTACTGTTCAGCTTTTACATTTTTCTCTTTAAAATGTCCTCGGGCTTGGAAAATGCTATCAGCATTGTTACTCTTTTATCAAATGCACTTTTAGTTTTCATACAGTGGCATAATACTTCTCAATTTGGATTACAAAAGCTTGAGGCAAATGTTTTAATTGTACTCATACAGTTTCCAACTGTTATTTCATAGAATCATAGAATGTTTTTGGTTGGAAGGGACCCTAAAGATCATCTAGTTCAAACCCCCCTGCCATGGGCAGGGACACCTTCCACTAGACCAAGTTGCTCAAAGCCCCATCCAACCTGGCCTTCAACACTTCCAGCGAGGTGGCATCCACAGCTTTTCTGGGCAACCTGTTCCAGCGTCTCACCACCCTTGTAGTGACGAATTTCTTCCCAATATCTAATCTAAATCTTCCCTCTTTCAATTTGAAATCATTACCCCTCATCCTATCACTACACTCCCTGATAGCGAGTCCCTCCCCACCTTTCTTATAGGCTCCCTTTAAGTACTGGAAGGCCGCTATAAGGTCTTCCCAGAGCCTTCTCTTCTCAAGGCTGAACAACCCCAACTATCTCAGCCTGTCCTCACCAGGGAGGTGCTCCAGCCCCTGATCATCTTTGTGGCCCTCTCTGGACCCACTCAAGAAGGTCCAGGTCTTTCTTATGCTGAGGGCCCCAAAGCTGGACACAGTACTGCAGGTGAGGTCTCACCAGAGCAGACTAGAGGGGGAGAATCACCTCCCTTGATCTGCTGGTCACACTTCTTTTGATGCAGCCCAGGATGTGATTGGCTTTCTGGGCTGCAAGGGCGCATTGCTGAGTCATGTTGAGCTTCTTGTCAACCAAAACCCTGAAGTCCTTCTCCTCAAGGCTGCTCTCCATCGATTCTCCGCTTAGCCTGTTATTTGTGCTTTGGATTGCCCCGATCCAGGTGCAGGACCTTGCACTTGGCCTTGTTGACCTCTCCCTCTGGATGGCTTCCCTTCCCTCCAGCATGTCCACTGCACCACACAGCTTGGTGTTGTCAGCGACTTGCTGAGGGTGCACTCAATCCCACTGTCCACATCACTGACAAAGATTTTAAACAGCACTGTTCCCAATACCGACCCTTGAGGAACACCATTCATCACTGGTCTCCACTCGAACATCAAGCTGTTGACTGTGACTTTTTGAGTGCGACCATCCAGTCAATTCCTTATCCACCAAGCAGTCCATCCATCAAATGCATGTCTCTCCAATTTAGAGACAAGGATGTCATGTGGGACAGTGTCAGATGCTCTGCATAAGTCCAGGTAGAGGACGTCAGTTGCTCTTCCCTTATCCACTAATGCTGTAACCCCATCAAAGAAGGCCACCAAATGCTTTAGGCATGGTTTTCCTTTAGTGAAACCACATTGGCTGTCACCAATCACCTCCTTATTTGCCATGTGCCCTAGCATAGTTTCCAGAAGGATCTGCTCCATGATCTTGCCGGGCACAGAGGTGAGACTGACTGGCCTGTAGTTCCCTGTGACTTCCTTTTTAAAAAGAGATTCTGTTTCCCCTTCTCCAGTCAGCGGGAACTTCACTGCACTGCCACAACTTCTCAAAGATGATGGATAGTGGCTTAGCAACTTCATCCACCAGTTCCCTCAGGACCCACAGATGCATCTCATCAGGCCCCATGGACTTGTGCACCTTGAGGTTCCTTAGACGGTCTCAAATCTGATCTTCTCCTACAATGGGTCCTTCTTCATTCTCCCAGTCCCTGCCTTCTGCAACTTGGGCAGTGCACTTGCTGGTGAAGACTAACTCAAAAAAGTCATTGGGTACGCAGCCTTCTCCATGTCCTGGGTAACCAGGTCTGCTGTTTCCTTCTGGAGAGAGCCCACATTTTCCCTAGTCTTCCTTTTATCACCGACATACCTATAGAAGTTTTTCTTGTTGCCCTTGATGTTCCTGGCCAGATTTAATTCTATCAGGGCGTTGCCTTTCCTAACCTGATCCCTGGCTTCTCAGACAATTTCTCTGTATTCTTCCCAGGCTACCTGTCCTTGCTTCCACCCTCTGTAGGCTTCCTTTTTGTGTTTGAGTTTTTCCAGGAGGTCCTTGTTCATCCATGCAGGCCTCCTGGAACTTTTGCGTGACTTCCTCTTTGTTGGGAACCATCACCCTGAGTTTGGAGGAGGTGATCTTGAATATTAACCAGCTTTCTTGGGCCCCTCTCCCCTCCAGGACTTTGTCCCATGGACTCTACCAAGCAGGTCCCTGAAGAGGCCAAAGTCTGCTCTCCTGAAGTCCAGGGTAGTGAGCTTGCTGTGAGCACCCTCCTTGCTGCCCTAAGGATCTTGAACTCCACCATTTCATGGTCACTGCAACCAAGGCTACCCTTGAGCTTCAAATTCCCTACCAGCCCCTCCTTGCTGGTGAAACCAAGGCCCAGCATAGCACCTCTCCTCGTTGGCTCCTCTTTCATTTCGAGAAGGAAGTTAACATCAACTCATTATGCCCTGCTGTGTTGTCCCTCCAACAGATATCGGGGTGGTTGAAGTCCTCCATGAGGACCAGGGCTTGTGAATGTGAGGCTGCTCCTATCTGTCTATAGAGGGCCTCATCTGCTCAGTCTTCTTTGTCCAGTGGCCTGTAGCAGACCCTCACTATAATGTCACCTGTCCCTACCCTCCCTTTAATCCTGACCCATAAGCTCTCAGTCAGCTCCTCAGCCATCCCCAGGCAGAGCTCCATGCACTCCAGCTGGTCATTGAGATAGATGAGGCAACACTCCTGCCTCATCTCCCCTGCCTGTCCTTCCTAAAGTTGAAGTAGTTCAATAAAATTAGTCTTTGAAGTCTTGTTTTTAATAAAACTTGAATCTTGATGTATTTTGATTGAAGTGTCAAATCAACTTAGTGCCCACCATCCAAAACATTCCCATGCATTAAACATTCAGTGGAAATGAAGCTCTCATCTTGCTGAAACTACAATTGCTTTGACCATGATCTATGACCCGGATCTATATTCTGCTAGTACAAGCACAGAAAGAATCAAAAATGTGCGTGGCCATGTGAAGCAAGCAGTCAAATTAAGTGTCCCCGCCTTCAGGGAACTGCTCCTTGTTCTCATTTGATCTCCCACAGCGAAGGCAGTTAGACAAACCTTAATAACAAAATGAACTCCAGTAAAGCAGGATGGAAAGAAGCAACAACAATAGGACAGACACTTAGCCTGAAGTTCCAGAAGAAATCAATCCAACAAATGGCTTGCTGACAAAAAAGGGCAACATCTTGCTGCCTCCTCCTCTCTAACTCTACTTCCATCTCAACCCCCTAAACTTTTCTTACTACCCTGCCCCAGCCACACAATCTTTTCCCCTCCCTTGCACTGGCTCTGCCACTTGCAGGACTTTTCCATAAATGGATTCAACTCATTAAAGCAGGAGAAAACTTTCTGCTGAGGAGTTTTCTGTCATGCTGAGAGTTGATTTATAGAGGTATACAATAATGGCCTGACATGAAAAACTGTTAGAGCATACAGGACCAAACAGGAAAAGAGGTAGAATTGTGCCTTTTTCAGAACTAGTAAGCATTTCAATCTATTTATTCCAACATAGAGCACTGCACCTTTGAAATAAGTTAAATTAAAGTGGAAGTGGAAGTCATTAAATGGAGGAAATAAACACATGATCAATATTAAGAGGGAAGCTGTAAAAACACTCCATACAGAGGAATAAGAGGACATGAAAAGAAAAAAGGCAGAAGGGACTTTCACTTACTGAATGTGAAAGTAGAAGTATTGAAAGCATTCTGGACATACTGCATTTAAAGTAATTCTCGGTACATTGTATTTCAAACTGTATATGACAGGAAATTTCCTCTAAGTGGACCTTGTATTGTCATCCTCCTGAATAAACAAGCACGCTGTATATTCTAAAAGTCATAGGCAGGAAGCTATACCTTGCCTCTATCTCAGTGCCACAGAACTTAACCATACAGATATTTTGCTAGAGCTTCTAAGGTATCTCATAAGTACACCCACACAAAAAAAAAAAGACTTGATGTCTTGAAATTCATTTCCAGAGTATGAAAATAATACTTACTACTAAATTTTGTTTTGCACAATGTAGTTCAAACATAAGGAAATTCAGACTTGCAACTACAGTAGAGATATCAGCTCTCCAGCGATCAGAGAACAAGTCGATACCAGGAATAAGCATATTTGCTTCATATTGTGCAAAGTCACAGTCAGATGTTGGATGTGGAAGAGAAGCTCTAAACAGGGTCTGAAAGTAAAAATAATGAAATACTTGTGAAAAGATGTGTATAGGCATTAGTGAAACCCTATAAAACTCCAACCCTTGAGAATCATAATTGACTTCATAAATGAAACTTAGTCAATATCTTAAATACCCAGTTGTTCCAGACATAACGATGAAAAATCTCTTTAGAAAAAATGCTTCATGTGTGAACTTGATGGAGGGAAAAAAAAAAAACAAAACAGGCTGTGAATAGTCTAAGGACAGTATTTCATAGAACAAGCAAAAGAGAAAAACTAATCCAGGTGTAGAAAAATAATCATGAAAGATTCCTCAGCAACTACTTCCCAGGTAATGAAAAATCTTCCTGAAGAGCCAATGGTGTTTCTCTCAGATTCTAAGTCAAAGCATCCCAAATAAATCTCTGGAAGCACTGGGAAAAAAACCTAACAAATCACTAGGGGTTCTCACAAAGACTTCTTATCTAATTCTCAGGACAAGACTCTGATGGTCAGACAGAAAAAACTTAATAATTTCTTCAAACATCTCCATAATCAAGGAAAATGCATAGGAAAAATTTGTTGAGATGATTCTGGGGATGTGTTCAAACATTTCTTTACCAGTCCAGAGATGTTTCATGGAAAATGTCCTCCATCAGAAGAAAAGCCTTTTATTTTCCCCACAAGCTAAGAAAGCTAGTTTGATTGTACTTAGCCTTAAGTCCTTGCCCTGGCATCACCTCAGCCATCATTTCTGGGAGAGTTGTTGACTTTAAGGCTGGTTAAAAGCTAGTTCCACCCTAGTTGCACCTTTAACTAGGTCAACTACTGCAGCTTAAATCATTCATATGACTTAAAACTGATGTGAACTTTAAAGAAGTAACCTAAATGTTCCTCCTTTAAAAAAGGAGGAATGCCAACATTGTCTCCGATGTTGGATATTTCTTTCCAATACTGTTTATCTTGTAATTAGCTATGATATGCTAGAGAAATATGCGTTTACAAACCCAGATCTGAGATATTAACAAGCCTAAAGACTATATCAGAGGTGGAATTCAAATAAGGATATAAAAGCTTTCCAAATTAAGAAACAAATTATGGGCTTGAACTTCACAAGGTACAGTGACAGTAATTGACTGTATTTTTCAAGACATCCTGCAAGCTGCTCGTATCCCAATTAATATTAGACCCACTTCAGACAAGTCACAATTATTTCTACCATTATGCAACTGGAACAAAAGCTTACTACTATTTCTGTCAAAAGGAGGAATCAAAATTTTTCAGCTTTGTACCACCAGCAATTACAGTGCTAGAAGCTAGTCAAAATTCTCCTTCACCTTTTTTTCTTCAACTTGTTCTCCCTTTGCTGAACTTAATGAGATTTTAAACATGGCCTTGCACAGGTCACACAGTCACAGTCATGGCTGGCACAAGATGTTAGAAAGTGGCATTGGTTTGTTTTGGAACAAGCCAGCTAACTTCCTGATGCTGCACTGGGATGATTAAGCATTGATCCCAGTGGAGTATGACTGGCACAATACTTGTTCTTTTTCCTGTATCACTTTTGTTATTGATATCTCAAGTCTTCCTTTTAAAAGTAAACTGAAGTCCTTTATTTGTCTATAGTTGGTTTCTGAAAGTTTGCAAACTTAATTTTAATGATCTCATTTGCTTCATAAATGAAACTGAATCATTTTGACTACCCTCTATTTTTAGAGCAAACTTCTTACGAAGCTGAGATTTTAGTATTACAAACCAATCTTTCAATGCTAAAAACGATTCAAAATTTTCTTTTTCTAAAGAGTCTGTTCTCCTGGTTGAAAGTTTGTGTCAATCTGTGAAGCCTGTGTACAGATCTGACAGAGAGCACTCTGCTGTTGTTGATGCCATCCAGCTCTTCCTGAGCAGAACACTTCAAGAGAAGAAAAATATATTTGACTGCCAAATATTTTAGCCATCCTCACTTTTCAGTATTTCATTATTTCTCTGAGACACTAGTCTCTTATTGAAGTGATAATTTTTAGGCTATAATACAAGAATAATGATTAAAAAAAGAGAGAATAAAAACATGTAATCTAATGTGCATAAATTGTCAACTACCTCTGATCTCCAGTTTTCCTTTACAACCAAAATAGAAATATTTTAATAGAGGTTTATTGAGATGTAAATTTTAGAAGCAATTTGTCAACTTCACGATTTCTAACTCAACTTGTATCCTTACCTTAAAAAGTATAGCAGAAAACCAGCAGTATTTAGTTCTTACTCTCATCTTTGATGGTGTTATATACCTAAAGTACAACAAATAATAAGAAATATGAAGGTGCCCGTCAATATAAATTATTCAAACTCTTCTTTTTATCTAGTATAATAATGATACTAACACAATCTCGATGTTTTCCATATTGGAAAACAGCTGCTTGTTCTGTGATGGGTGCTCAGCCACGCCATGCAAAGAAAGTGTGTGACCCAAGACATACCTAGACAAAGTGAGTTGTCTAGGTTCTCTTTAAAGTTAAAGGAGAGAAACAGGCAATCTAAGCGCAAAATTAATCTCACACAAAACTATAAAGATAAAGCAGGTCAAGCAACTCATACCATAAAGTGTATTTCTTTCCATAAAGGAAGCCTAGGATAACTAGCACATGTGGACTTTCACATGGTTGGTGTCTAGCTAGATTAAATGAATCTCACACAGTACCTCATCAGAGCTTTAAACCATCCTGGTAGCACGGTACTCCTCTGATCTACAATATTAGAAATCTTTAATACAATATTAGAATCATTTAATCTGCATTTTACAGCCTGAGACTAAGTTGCTGTAGAAAGAGCAACTCAAGGGAAAGATGTTTAACAGCCTAAGTCAGGTCTGAATAGAAAAGTTCTGCCTGAGGGAGAAGCCTCTTGGATAGCTCCCTCCAGATCCCTTCCAGGATTTGGAATGGACATATTAGCAGTAAAGGGATTGTAAACGGTGCAGCAAATATGTGCCACAAGCACCTGTAAAAGCAGCTAGGGATTGGGTCTTGCCTAATTGGACCTGAGACTGCACCACCTCTCAGAATTAGAAGAGCTGTGGTTTAGAATCAACTTAAACTCTCTCCTTTTCCTCTTGGGTGCTAATTCTGGATATGGCAATGCCATTTCATCTTGAAATACCCATGCTAATACTTTCAAAATTATCTTGGTTTACAGCTATTTTACAGTGCTATTAATATTATCTGCTTGTCAGGTAAGACAGTTTACTTAGATGAAGCTCTGCCCTTTCATGGGTATAATGCTTCCAAGGTCACTTCAAGCTGGCTTATATATTTCTAAATTTTATATTTTGTACATTTTTATATTGTACAATACATCAAGGAACAGCTCAGAATTACATCCATAGTTTTACCAGCAGTCAAGGAGTACTGGACGGAAATATTTATTGATGGTAGACTTTAATACAGTAATTCAAATTTCATTTAGTTGTAATTCACCAGAAAATGAGTACTTTAGGCAGTAAATCTGGCCTCGAGTTACATTAATATTTAACATGTGCAATGACTTGGGAGATGTGGTATTTCAATTGAAAATCAATATGACTGTAAAATCCTTGCACTTATGACTTTTTATCATTTTGTTTTATTTCAATGATCTCTTCATGTAATATACAGCTGTAATTATGATCAAAGATGAGCACTCAAGAAAAGGGAACAAACAATACTCTTCAAAAGAGTAACTTTCTTCCTGAAAGGAAAAATTCCTCTGCTTTTGATGAGTCTTTTTTATAGCAACACGTTAGTGCTTTTAAATGAATTTTAAGTTGCCTATTGTCCTGGATGAGCAATTTGTTTAAAATATGAAAGAAATACATATATAGATAAAATACTTACTGAGCTATCTTAGCCACTAAGACTGCTGCATGTAAACATCCCCAAACTCCAGCCTGAGAAAGAAATTTCTGACTAATATCAGTCGATCTTCCAACTGCAAAGAAGTCTGTAGCATTTTTTTGAAAACCTAACTCTTGCCAGTTGTTAAGAGCATCAGCAATGTTGAGTGTTTCATCAAGGGCTTGACACCAATATTTAAAAGCAGCTCTGTAACACATAAAAAACATTCTCATCATATTGCTGACATTTTCCAAAGTGGAAGATAAGACTCACTTCATTTTACATTTATTGCCTGAAGTATAACTAATTCTGATTAGGTCAAAAACTGAAATACAGTTTCTAAAACACAAAAAGATTCTGTTCCTGGTCAACAGACTTATTGGGACTTATACTAATTCTTAAAAACACATAGAGATGCTTAATTAGTTTACATAATTGCAATTAGCTAGCTAAGAAAAACAAACAATTCCTAGAAAAAGCCTCTCAAAATATAGCTAATAGTGAGTTAGATGAAAGAAGTTATATGGACTTGAGGACAGCACAAGAACTTACAAGGCAGTTGAAATTTATACGAATGCAAATTAAAAAAAAAAGAAACAATGCTCTTTTTTAAAATCAATAACTGTGTACCTTTTGTTTCCAGCATAAAAGTGAAGATTTCCAAGTTCGTGTAAAGCCTGAACCTTGAGGTCTCTCTGGTTATTTGTTTCAAGGATTCCTGTTATTTATTTTTTTAATCAATTAGAAAAAATATTGTCACGTCATTAAATCAGTTACTGAAGCTTGAACAAATTTTGCATGAGAAGTAGACATGCATTCACATGTAATTCAATGCATAAATATTTTTTGAAAGTTTTATTAAGCTTGTATATTTTACTTTCAAAGGTACAATTTCGTATTTTTACTAACTTAAAAACAAAGGCAGGATGTATTTATGGACTATGGACCTGTTTAGCTACGCTTTTGTATTTTTGGTTTTTTCAGACCTCTCAAATGTCATCTTCAAGAGATACAGTGGGATGCAGGCCATTGGATCTGCTAAACAACACTGCCTGCATACAGCACAATAGTACTGTCCCTGGCTCATTTCTGGATCCCTTAACTCAAATAAAACCACTTACGGCATCTGTTGACCTTCTATACCTCGCTTGTTTTGTCATGCAGCAAAAACAGTTAGTACTGCTGAGCTGTAACCGTATGAGCAAAGCCATACTAGAATGTAAGATTGAAGCCAAGCAACTACATCTTATATTCAAATGCACAGAATCCACAAGTTCTGTTTGCTAGAAAAAAAACTATCATGGAAGTCAAGTGAATCTGCTAAATGTTACAGAAGATTTTTAATTTGGGATTAACGAGTATAACACCAGCTTTTTTATATAAAACCAAAAAGCATTACTTTTTTGAAAGCTTTTTTATAAGATGGGATAACTGTAGAGGTTATGAAACAACTAGTGGCTTGTTTAGGATCTATCTAATGCAGATTTTCATCTGAATCAACAGAAAGAAAGTTGTGTATCTCTGGAAACCAGCTTTCAGACAGTTATAGCTGTCTGACAGAGGAAAATAACACTGGAATAAACATATATGAACACAGATAGGCAGAATGATATTACTTCTTAGCTGTAAACAGAAATTTATGAAAAAATTTACCAATTGTTTGTTCATAGGAAGAGATAATTACAGAAAGCTGTGACTGTGGTATTGGTTTACTCTCAACCATACTGGAGAAATTAAATTTTTCTTGAGAAATGTCACGTGGTGTTGGTAGAAATATCAGTTCAGCTCCCACATTAAATTCCAGCCTTCTATTTGAAGAGATATGACTGCTGATTGCTCTTCCAGCATTTTCTAGACCAGAAAAGTGATTTATAGCATTAGTTTGGAAAAGTATTACACTATTTCCAGCAGCAGAAATGTTTCCACACCACGTTACTTGAACAAATATACAACTCCTGTATACCCTATTTTTATCTGGTTTCCTATGCTATGATTCTGTGTGTGCCTTCTAATGAAACTCATTGGCCATAACCCATTGGTCAGTGCAACCAAACGAAAATATGTGCTCTATTAGAGAAAAGAAACTTGGGAAGATCTGTCAGCCAGTCCTCTGACAGAGGTTTGGCTGCAGACAGACAAGTGACACAGCTGCATGACAAAAAAATTTATCGTCCAATCATGAGACAAAAATAAGAAAGTCACACTTAGAGCTTGTGCTTACAGACCTTCATGTATAACTTTGTATTCTATGTTTTCTCTAATGGTCAATAACAACTAAAACTTGAATTTCAAAAAAACAACTCCTTTCACTGTTTACTATTTTAACTGAATATATACTTTATTAAGTGAGAAACACTTCAATATATAACTCACCTTGTGTGTGTGAAAGAAATAATGAAAGTAGTTTTCTGCTGTGTCTCAGTGCTCTGCTGTGATACTTAGATTTTTGTAGAGTTTCTCTAAAACATTTCAGTGTATCATTCACATCAAGAGGTACATAAACTAGGGCTTTTGCTTGACTGCAACCTGAAAGTAGTCAATAATTATGGATAACAATTTTGCATTACGTAAATATATATTTTTAGTAAATCACCCTGCAAAACATGTATTTGAACAATTCCACAACTTCAAAACTAAGATATATTAATGTAATTGTCACCTTTGTTTGCTGATGGATTATGAATTAAAGCAAAATTATTAAACACCAGGAACACTTCTGAGCGTTTATATATTTTTCAGTGTTACATTTTAGTTGTCACGTGGCATCTATATTCACTGAATTCCATCTGCCCTGGGCATGCCTCAGCTCAGCTGTCTGCTCTGAATTCTGGTGTCTGAAATCTGGAAACAAACCATTTACTGCAACTGCTGATCCTATTTACTACAATTACCATGGCTTCTATGTACCAAACCTGTGAGTTGGCATGCTCTCTCCACTGGGTGCATGATATTATCTACCATACACATACCATGACATATCTGTCATATGAGGAACCATACTTTACAAACTTCCATTAATGGCTATAACATTTTAATCCTGACTGAAAAGAACAACTGTGGGGAAAAGAGGTGTTTGTCACCTTACAGTTCACTTCAGTTTTTCTGTTGGTTCTATGGATAACAGTGCAGGTTCACATTAACTTCTGGGTATATTGCTGGGTATCCAACAATGCCAATGGAAAATTGATCAAGACCACTGAGCTCATTCAACGTACAGTAGTTCATCTGGCATTTGGATAACAACTGCTTTTCTCTGCTTTCAGACAGTTTGGATATATTTGGAAAGGTCTTGACAACATTATTCTCTATCCAAAATATCAAGAATAATAATCTGAAGAGAAAACTGAGTTTATATTAAAAGGAACAGATTATAGGAGCAGTGGAAGATCTACAATAAGGAGGAAAACAAAAAGAACTATCCAGTACAAAAAAAAAGGAAAGAGTTTGGGAGAAAGGAGAACTCATGATACTGAAATGTGCTCTGACCTGTATAATTTTTCATCTCAGGATAGAAAAAGCATCCAGGAAAAATCTGCTCACTAGCAGAATGGGGAACAGGCAGCTGTAATTTCTGCCCTATGTAGTTTCTGCAGCTCATCTAAAAAGCAAGTTTTGTTTCATGATAATTGAATAATATTCAGAAAAATCAATGCTTGGTGCTTCAAGTTAAGTATCTAAACAGTCATATGACAAAATGAAAGAGGACTAATTTACAAAGACACCAATGACCCATAGCTAGTACCCTTGTCAGTAAGAGGTGAAATATTCACAACACCTAAATATACAACTTACAAATGTTAACCTAAATATAAGCATTTAGATGTTAATTAATTAAACTTGTATCTTATTTGGTATTTGCCATAATCATGAGCAACTTGTTGATGTTCAGCAAATATTCCACTTTCTTTGGATAAATACATGCTTGCAAAGAACCTGTCAGTGTAAGCATGCCTACAGAGCACGCTGCCTGTGAAGCACAATGTAATGCTGCATAGGGATATACAAAATAGCTCTAAGCAAATAACAGAAGCTGTCTAACCCTGTCAGAGAAGCAAATTCTAGACTTCTGTAAAGGGCTAATCCAGCACAGACATTTCATTTTGCTAATGTAGCTACATCACTTCAGAAGCAAAAGAACCCATTCAGAGCTAGTTCTAGAGTCTCTGAGTGGCACTGCATTGTGAGATGTAGCCATACCTTCCAAGTTTCTAACTTGATGATGTCTTTTTTGACAATCCTTATTACTATTAACTAACATCAGTCTTTATTCTGTAAGTTGTCTTTCAAAACTGCAATTACTTTTTCTCTTTGCTCTTCTTATGAGGAGCGGCTGAGGGAACTGGGTTGTTTAGTCTGGAGAAGAGGCGGCTGAGGGGAGACTTTATCGCTCTCTACAACTGCCTGAAAGGAGGTTGTAGTGAGGTGGGGGTTCCCAGTAACTACCGATAGGACAAGAGGAAACGGCCTCAAGTTGCACCAGAGGAGGTTTAGATTGGACATTAGGAAAAATGTCTTTACCAGAAGATGGTCAAACATTGGAACAGGCTGCCCAGGGAAGTGGTGGAGTCAACATCCCTGGAGGTGTTCATAAAACGTGTAGATGTGGCACTTCGGGACATGGTTTAGTGGGCATGGTGGTATTAGGTCAGCGGTTGGACTTGAAGATCTTAAGAGATCTTTTCCAACCTCATGATTGTATGATTCTACAATTACAGCGGTATGTGGTGGTTTGCCACTGCCCTATTTTTCACACGAAGAACAACATTCTGAACGGCAGGGCCTGAAAGAAGCCAGCAGGAAACAGCCTTATAGAGGGACAAGACAGAACACCCCCAAGACAGAACACCTGTCATTCGCAAGCCAGGAGTGCCTTCTGAGCTCCTGCAAGCCCTGGGCAGCAGTGTGCTGTCTCCAGGCAAGGCAGTGGCTCCTGAACCCCATGTTCATGTTCATAACAAACCCATTTGGAATTCTAAACCCCACTCTCCCCCCTCTCCTCCAAATCCTATGTATATATTAGTAATAGAAACATATTAAAAATATCAACCATGTGACTGAATTTAGGAAAACTTCTTAGGAATAAACCTTAGGTTTAAAAAAATGGAAAATCCTAATTTTTATTAGCTAATTCTATGAAAAATTTCCAAATGGCAGTGTCAGTTTACTAAATATATAGGGCCATGGCCTTTAATAAGAGGAACTTGCTGAGCAGCTTAGGGTTTTTTTGTTGGTGATCAAGTTTTTGAAGTTTTTTATTGGTATTGTCAGTGTTTGGGTTAACTTTATTTGATCAATTTCAGGCTTTAGGGGCAGTGTTCTAATGCAATCTCTGTATTTAATTTTAATTAATCACAAAGATTGCACAATATCCAAGTAAATGTTTTCAGGTTAAAAGACTGGCATCAAGAACTAACATGAAATTAGATTTAAGCTCATAATATGGAATGTGTACATTATGCATGGAAGAAATGTTCTCTGGGTCATCGAGTCCAGACCTCTGCTGCTGCTGCTGAAGTCATGTCACATAAACCTTTTATGAAAAACCATATTAATCTAATCAGTGAATGTACTTCTCCATATTTAGTTCAGTTCTTCCCATATTAAGAGACGGTGCCCAAAAAAAGAAATCTGTGGTTCACCTTATGTGCATTAGCAGACAGATATTTTATGAAATTAGATTTATGGCTGTCTGGGACACTGAATTGCTGTATCCTTTCCAGCAGCTGCCTCTGAGCATACACCAGCAGCGGACTCACTTGTTCTGCGTATCTCTCACTGAAAAAAAGCAAAGTATAGTAATTAAGCGAAACAACGGTATATTTAACTATATAATGTTGCTTTTTAGTTTTTATAAGAGTTCATGTAACTTACTGTGTAAATATGTTAAATTGTACAGCTATGTGTACCAGTGCTTCCCACTTCTTCATTTGATATAACAATTCTATTGTTTTAAGAATCAGATTACATATCGATTTCAAGTCAACTACATTCACATCATCCAGGGGAGACTGTGGATGGAGATTAGAACCACCGTTCTCATCCATAATACCTCCTAAGCAACTGGGAATGCAGAAGTCTCCTTCAGGATCCATGATCTACAGTGAAGAAACATTATTCTACCTGTTATTTTCAAACTTAGTTTAGAACAAATCAAATTATAAAGATTAGAAAATACTGTAATCCTCTAAAAACTTGATAAAGAGAATAACTTGGACATATCAGAATATAATGCCAGATAAACAAAACTATCTCTATTGAAGATGTGATAATAAAGAGTATATTGTCTTAATAAAAATAATTTTTACCTTAAGAGACTTGCTTGCTTGTAGTTCAGTTATCATGTCAATGCTCATGTCTGATGCCAAATAAAATGTGAACCAAATGGTGCTCGTAAGAAAATTCCTGGTAATGGGAAATGTATCCATATGGAAATGTGAATGGTTAGCAATCAATTGTAATTCTTGAGTATAGTTCCAAAGCTCTCGACAAGCATTTTGAAGCAACGTCCAGTGGCCACCACGATGAGCGAGAACCTATGCATATAATTCAAAATGCAATCATATTTTGGAAATCAGAAATTAAAAGCTTCATTCTTTTATTACAAACCTTAGGTATAAGCAATCTTTCAAAATTACAGTCTATGGATCATCCTTAATAACAGATCATTCAGTTTTTCAATTTACATAAAGCATTATAGAATCTTAATTTGGAAATTTTCATAGCAGCACTTAGTTATAATTTAATTTAATTGTTCTTTTGGGTGTGAGAATAAGAAATAAAAGTTAATTCACACCACCTATACACGTGTTTTCACTTGGTTTTAGAAGGGTTTATGGGAAGAATATGTTGCAAAAATGTATTTGCTTTCAATCACTGGTCCTGCTGTTTATACTACTGAGGCATTCACTAAGACCTGTAGAGGGAAAGGTAAGTAAGTCTGCAAGTATTTTTGGAAAGATTTAACAAACATGAGAAGGAAAGTTACAAAGACTGAATGAAAACCAAAACATTTATATAAATTATTATATGTTTCATGAAAATATACATTATGATAGGTGATATGTCTAACATTTCATACACCATACTTGGACATTTTGCAGAAGATGAGAAATCATTGCTTTTTCCCACTGAAGTTTTTTTAAAGTTTCTGAAGTGTGGGGTTTTTTAATGTAGGAAGCATAGTAATGCAATGCTTAGTAATAAATAAAACATTTAATAAGAAAGCGTATCTTACCACTGCTCTTCTCAAATGCAAAAAGATTTTTGTACAATGCTCCGATAAAATCGTATTTGACAGAAACTCGTTGTATTCTTTGGGGGAATGAGAGATGGATATTTCTGTATCATTTTTTGTTTGGGTTTGAGGAGTATCTATTCCACTCAGTTTAATGCTGTGCTCGGAAGATTTATCTCTACCTGAAGACAAAAAGTTCACTGGTTAAAAAAGAGTTAAAGTTCTCAAAAAAATAAAAAAGATAATATTATCAGCCAGCTAGGACTTTCCCATGGTAGCTAAATACTTAAATGTTAGGAAATGCCAGTGTTAAGGTTATCATATTTATAAGGTTATGATATTTAAAATATAAGATGCTTTTACGTAAGTGTTGGGAGAAGCAGGGATAAAAAAAATTGAGCAAAATAATAATGTGTACAAAATAGTTTTCAGCCTCAAAGCCAAAACACAACTTTCATACAATAGCCCTTTAAGGAAGAAATCACTGTGTGGCAAGCTCCCAAGAAATTTTCTGAAACCAAGGTCGCTTAAAAGGAGACATTAGGAAGAAAGGAAAATTTCTGACAAATTCTGTGATGTGTGTAGAATTGCCTCATTATTTTATTCAATACCAAATATCCTCCAAGGGGAAACACAAAGGTTCATGGTAGGGGGATACAGTAATATCTGAGCTACAGGTTTCAGGCAGAAGCTAATTTGAAGCTAAGCAGTATTTGAACTCTATGCCAAACCACACACTTCATGAAATTCTTTCATTCAGAATTGCTCCAAAGGCTAGGAGGCAGTAAACAGGATTTTCAATAGTTTTCAGCAACTTTCAGTGACTTGGTCCTGTAACTTCTAAGCGTCAAGACAACAAAGTATAACTAAAAGTAAGCTGTTGTAAAGAGAACCAGTGAATTCAACTACTAGTTTTTGTCACACCTCCTTGGAAAAGGCAAAGAGGAGGTTTGATTCCTACCTAAGGAAGTCCTACATGGAATCATAGGAGAATTTTTCTTTCTACAGCATGGCAAGAATGTGTTCCTTGAAGCACTATTGAAAAGACAAGGCTTGTGAATTCTTCTTGAACTTAATGGTGGCTAGGCAGACTACTTGGCATTGACTTGTATGTTATCACCAGTGTCTGAAGTAATAAAAGTCCTATATTTCAAGATTACCTACAAACAGGAGCCTTTCAGCTCCTGCTGAAACCTCAAAGGATGTTATTGAAAATAGCTTGGATAACAGAACAGTCAAACGTGAAAGACAGAGAATTGAAGTAAAAGTGGTAGAAGATAAAAAATTGCTCCTGAAGTAGCCTCTGCCACGGGAAAACACTGGAGAGAAAGCAGTAGAGAAGGAAAATTGTATTATTCCTCTTAAAATTTGAAAGATAATAATAAACTTCAGTCTATAATTTTAAGAAAGACTTACAGAATGACTCAGGAAATTATTGTCCTGTTGGGAAATCTAAAGGAAACTACAGACCGATTAACAACCACAGAAACTGATAAAAATCATTGCATTTATAATAATCTTGAGTATTATCAGCTTAATAGGTCTAAGTAGCACGGCTTCTGCAAACCAAAATCTAGTATCACTAATTTATCAGAATGTATAAACTTGTTATTAAAGTATAAGATAAGATAAGGAATAACCACTTGATTAAAAGTAATGTATTTATCAATACAATAAAAAATGATCAGAGTTATTATAAATGTCCCATTATTGACTACGATTTCTTTTATAACAGGTATGCCAAAAGATAAAAAGAGGACATGTTTGAAATCCAGAAACATCTTCTACATCTTCTCTTTAAATTGGCATAGTGTTTTTCCAAAGGTGATATGGAGAACTGATGACAGAGGTCAAGATAGCAATTAAGAGAAAGAAAAAGTTAAGATGAAACTGATTCCAGTTGTGCACCCATTAAAAGTTCTTACAAGTTTGTTTTTCAGTTATTCCTGACTTTTTATGGAGAGGAGGAGTTGGTGTTCTCGTGTTATTCTCTACAGCTTCTCTCACCAGTACAGTGCCAGAATTACTTAACGAGAATATTTCGGGATCCAAAATATTGTAACTGCAGAATGAGAGAAAAAAGAAGAAAGCGCAAAAAACCCCTCAGATATAATGTTAAAAATAATTTTGATATACACACACAAAATTCAGTTTCTCAAAAGTGAGTGTTGATTACTTTCCAGCAGGTTTAGGAATCAGAAATAAGGAATGATAGACAAAAGCTATAAGGAACAAAAAAATAGCACAATATCTTATATTTCAAAAATTTCATCTGAGCAGTCAGGTGAGCAATCAACAGTGTGCGTGTCACCAGCTATATGATGGAAAGCAAAACTTGTTACATAGTAAATCAGTTTGCATTTGGAAGCTGAAATATTCACATGACAAACTGACTGATGATACTGAAATTCAGATTTGTTTGCACTAATGGCAATAACACAATAATCTGTATTAATAGCAATCACCTGTCCAGATGCTGTGAACCACAAACTCCAATGTTATATTGCTCTTCCAGTTTCTTTTTAAATAAGTTGTAGTGTGCAACTGCCAGATAGATATTCATCTGAGACCTCCAGGGCATCTCTTCAAGACACATTTGATGAAACTTCTTTCGGTTTAAGTAAGTACTCACAACTGGTTTCAGCAGTACCACTAAAGTGTGACGAGCTACTTTTCGCAACTCTTCCTTGCATTTCCTAAACCAAAATATATGAAGTAGCAAAACATGAAACTGTGTTTTACTGAAGCTCTAGAAAAGAAAATCGTGGTAAAGATACACAGAAGTATCCCATTGCATATACAGCCTTGTATTAACTCAGAAGCATATGACATATTTCTAGCAAAAGGTTTTTTGCTGCAGTCAAGAAAAGCAATTATGCTTTTCTTCTTTAAGTGCACTTAACACATGCTAAATCCTATATTACATTTTACCAACTTCTATAAGATGTTTGCTTTAGTACTCACAAAAAGTTTAGCACTGTGTTGTTTGTGCACAAGTTATTTGTACCTGAAACATCCAACCAGATCATTATAGCAAATACAATCTGTTTCATAGAGTCTGTTCAGGAGATGGAGGGTTTACTATTATACTATAAATTTAGATCATTCTTTTTATTGCTGTGTTTTGGTAGCTAATCATCCTCAATGTGAAGAGAAAATTTTATTTCAAATTTGGATGCCTGGCTTTAATTTCCAGCCATAGATTTTTATTTATGTTTCTCTGCCAGGTCAGACAATTCTTTCTATATTACCTGGCTCACATACAATGCTGTAGTCAAATCAAATCTCATTTTTCCTTTTTTATAAACCGTAAATTGATCCTTTTATCAACTTAAATTATTTTTCTGCCTGTTTTCCACCTTTAAAATGTGGGCAGAACAGTGTACCATATACAATGTTGATTATATTATACAGCAATATTATTATGTAAGATACGAAAGAGTATTTGAAAAAGCAAAAAGCGCAGCAGAAGTTAAACATCCCCTCTTCCACCAAAAACCATGAAAATCCTGTACAGTAAGTGTTTTTTTTCTGTTGAAGAGAAAAAATGGATGATTTAGATAATATTTAGAAGATAGTGTATGGAAAATCTTTTTATTTAAAACACCCAGAATCAGTTATTTAATTGCTTATATTCAGATATTTCTAGTTTTCTCCTTGCTAATTGCTGGAAGCATAAGTGACTAAAGCACCAGGGAATGACAAATACAAATTCTTTTATGTCAGAGGGTACCATTATTATTAAGTTAACCAAATACATACAATTATCTGCCAGAAGAAAAGTTGAATGAATTATCATTTGTTTCGACCAAGAAATAGTTTTCTGAAAGCTACAGAACAGATATTTCAAAAAGACTAGCAAAAAGGATGACAAAAATTACTCTAAAACCACCTGAACATCAGGAATAAAGAAACATTCTTTATTAGATTTCTAAAAGGTAAGGTCCCCAACACAGTTTGAAAAGCATTATAGTACATAGATTAACATAGCTTTTCCACCATGATGAATCAATATGCTCAGGCTCACACAACTGAAATACAGTATTTCATTGTTAATACAAAGACTTAAAAATCTGCAACAGTTATTCTCTGAAATAGAAATTAAATAAGATTTTGTTCTCTTGAGTGGAAGCTGATTTTTTATCAAACTAAAACAGAAAAGTGAGTGGACTATGCACAAATTCATCCCTTTGATAGAAAAATGTTTTAAAATACACACTTAATTGTAAACTAAATTTCAATAAAAATATTTTGGTTCTGAATATGAACCTGGCAACTTATCTTCATTTACCTTTGTGCTTCTGGAGATTTCACTATGTTTGAATGTTTCACTAAATACTGTCTAAGAGTCTGTCTTTTTCGAATAGGACTCAAGGCTTCTTTTCTTGGTTTCTTCAGAGTTGATGCATTCGGTTTCTTTAAAGATGAGGTCTCCATACTCTTTAAAAAAAATCTTCCGTTAAAATCTTAAATATAATTGAAATACTTATTTATACGTACATTATCAGCTACTTGAGGTGTACGGCAGTTTGGCTTATGCACAAACAGAACAGAACAGAAAATAAAGTCTGGAACTGTTTGTCAAAATAAGACAGCAAAAGAAATATTTAATATTCCAGAAAGCTTTACAATTTTTCTGGAAGGTATATGTCATGTGCCTGAGACTAAGAAGCCACCGGGTCCCCAAATATTTTCTTTCATATACCAGTGTTTTTCATCTCAAAAATAATGATAGTTCTTTTCTTATTATTATAAATAGTAAAACTTCGCAATGTAAAAACTGAGACAGGAAATCCTTTCCCTAATCTGTCTCAGATGCTAGCAGTATTACAGCATTACTAGAGGGTTGTGAGGGAGAAAACTCTTCCTCCAAAAGAACACAAATCCATTAAGATTACTCTTACCTCCCAATAAAGGCAAAAATGTATTTTGCAAGAATTCTGAACAAAAAGCCTTTATTATGCAATTAGAATATCTGCACAAGGAGCTCATCATGAACATCTACTCATGAAACAGTAAGTGCAACACATTGTACGAAAAGGCCTGAGCTGATCTTTTCTTAATGTGACGGTACCGAAGGCATTTCCTAGTAACGTACTGGGGTTTTTAAAGGGAGATGATGTGAGGTGTTGAAAGCTTCATTGATTTTGGAATGCATTACTCTAACTCATCTCAAATTCCTCACAATCGTTGGTCTTTCAGATAAATCCCATGCCAACTTTTCTTCCTGGTTTTAGGAGGGCAGAGACGAGTTAACAACTAGAGTTTGTGTCCCAAATTTTAGTAATTATACGTGTCTCTAGCTGAGGTTTTTATAAGACAGCTTTTAAAAATTTATTTTTGTGCTTATGGTATTGCTCAGTAGACATACATGACTCCTTAAAAATAAAACTCACTTTCTGAAACTCCATAGCTCCTGTAGTGTATCTATCCGCTCCTTCTGACGGGGTTGGAGAACTTGTTTCTTGTGTTGAAATACCATTGATACAGAGAAGGTGGTCGTTCCTTCTGACAAACAAATAATGTTAAAATCATCATCATCATGACCATAATGTTCAACTCCTTCCATAGTTAAAGGGTTATCTTTGGGAACAGGTAGAGCACATGCAATTCCTTTTTCACTGGGAGTTTTAAATTCAGCAGGTTTTCTTTCCTTCTTTCCCTTCAGAAAACATGAAGTGCTCACTTTCACGGTTTATTATAGAAATCTGAATTTATAGGGAACAACTAACTATCTCACCTTCCTAACTCCTAGTAAAACAAACCAGTTTGCTTCATTCCCCAAATTCTAGTGCAGAATTCTGCAAAGAACTTCTTCATGTCCAATTTTTTTGGTCTTTTGTAACAGCAATTCCTGTTCCCTATATTATATCTCCTTTTCATTGATTATTGGTCTTTCAAATTTTAGAAATACTGGTGTGTGCTTTTAACAAAGTTACAGTTACATTTCTTTGGGATCTTTTTAGGTAAGTGTTACCAATTTGTTCCATTTATCTTTTCAGTATAGAAATTTTTTAGACACTACAGTAGGCCCGAATCAGTTTGCTTTTGATTTAACCCAACATACTTTTCTAAGTTATCCCACTGCCTCATAATAATATGGCAAATGGCCATATTACCAAGTGGTGTCTGTGAAAAGGAAAATCTTAGAAATTGCTGATGGTAGACAGGAGTTTTGAACAGACAGAGCCAAGAGAGAAGTCTCCATGTGTAACGAGGTCACAATACAGTATCTTCTGTACCTATATAATGCTCCGTGTTCATGGAACTTCTGCAGACTAGGAGCCATGGAATTGGCTCCAGACGGGTCTTCTGCCAGGTACAATTTACAATTTCTGCTGTAACTGTGACACTGGTGAACCTAAGTAGTAGTTTTTCCCTACTACAATTATCAAGATCTACCTTTTCAAGTAAACTTGCACTTCGCCTGTCCATTCCAGAACACTTTGAAATTTCTCTTCATTCAGGATTTTGTGCAAAACTTGAACAAAGAACTCAAGAAAACGTGTTTCCTTTCTGAATTTCATCACTGCAACAAAGTAACAAATAATTATCATGGGTTTTGTATTTATGCTGTAGCAGGTTTCTGAATTCAGCTATAATTACAGCTATGTATGTCTCAAAGCAGATATTTATGTCATATTACATGCTGATGAAGTAAGGGCATACTGATACTGAAATCAGATCGGTCATGATACACAATAGCAGCTGCTAAATACTTCCTCTTGTGATGGGACATCCAGAATCACAAGTTCACTCTATTTACATACCTAGAATGACAAACATTCTAGGTACTGAGAAAACAGGTTTGGAACTATTTTTGTGTCATGCAGTACATAGTGCAAAAATATTTTATAACAATATTCAACATGTCTCATTGTACATGTGCCTGAAAATCCTGAAAAAACCAATAAAGCAAGTATAAACAAAGTAACTTCATCCTATCCACTTAAGTTGCTCTTCTCAGTGACAGTCACATTAGAGTACAAGCACCACGCGGTTCTCATTGCAGCAGTGGCACTGTGTTGTCTAGATTTTAAGCAGCTTTTTAATTGTTTGCAAACTGCTTTTACTGTTTGGCTGTCTTCATAATTTTTTTACCATCAAGAAATAAATAATTAATTATCCTATCTGAAAGCTGTACTAATTTTACAGGCTAGGCTCTGTTGTTATTTTGAACACCAATCTTACAAAAAATAAGGCCACATAGCAGAATCTTAGACGCTATTTCAAAACCACAAGTGTACTCAGACTTTTGCAAATTCCTCTTTCAGTAACATGATTTTATGTGGAAATGGGGTATCTCAATTTAAAAAGAGCATTCCACACAAACAGAATCCTTGAAAGCTTCACAGAACTTAAAAAAAAATGAGCTCATTTTTAAGGTTATTGGAAAATAAACATTATTCAAATTTTTTAAAATATTAGTATTTTATATACTTAACATCAACATCTAAACTAATTTGTTGCAAGTATTTCATACACTTCTAAATATGACTATGTTAAGAACTTCTTTTAAGCTCTGTTTTACTTGATTTTGTATATTTGAGAACAAAATTAAGAGAAAATTTCCAAGAGCTTATTCCAAGCAAGAGGTAGATAGCTCTACCGGCAAATTTCTAAAGTAAGGAAGCCTTTACAATTGAAATAAACACCAATTATCCTACCTTCTCGATAAGCACTGTCTGATGTCCAACATGAAATTACAGGGTAGAGGAACAAAGGATCTTCCTGTCCTGTAAGCTCTGATCCATGAGCTACATCAATAACCAAATCAAATCCATTACAACAAGCAGTGATAGTGCACAATAGAAACTCTACCTGAAATTGTAACTGAAGACTAGAAAAATCCTTCTTTAGCAGAGTTTGCTTTTAAATCTCTGTCATACAGAGAGAGATTCAAAAGCTTGCTCCTTTCTTCTAGCATAAGTAGCTGTGCCACTTAAATAATGAAGAGCTTATGGATGTGACTGATGAAATCCCAGCTACTAGACTAATGAGCAGGATGTCTGGAGTTCATCAGAGGTCTAACAAAGGTCCACACAAATCATCTGTGGAGGAGGATGTGCAGTAAGAACGTGTCTAAAAATGTTATTTAAAGCTATATAGCATGAACTGAACTGAACACATGATGCTACTAGGGACTAGAGCTTACATACATGCTCAGCATATGGATAGCATAAGTAGGTAAAGGATTTTTTTTTCTTTGTCTAAGTTTTTATATAAATATATGTATACAAATGTATTTCTATTCCATAAATAATGTAAGTGAAAATCATATCTACAATATATAGATATAAATAGTATATAAAATGTGTAGGAGAACAATAACTTGGATTCAAGCTTCCGAGAGTTAAACACAACTGTGTTACCAGCTGATGAGCACCAGAACAATGTTTCATGTGCTAGTTGCTATTTTGCCTTAATAAAGAAACATGACTGCTTAAGCAAGTTCTGTGGTTGAAAAAGATCAATGCAGATAGTATGTTGAAAAAGCAAGGTTAAAAATGCACTCTGGAACAACCAGTTGTGATAGTGGATCGATAGCTACACCCTCCAGTGGCAGCAGCCAGTTAAAGTCTGTTGAATGCAAGTAATTTCCAATTAAACAGGACAGCCAGCAGGACAAGCAGACTTTTTTTTATTTTCTTTTCAGGACAAGTCACACCCTTTGTTAGTATCCTCTCCTATTTGACAAGTTCAAAAATGTATTGCTTCAAATGAGCATTTTCACAAAGAATGATACCTCCCAAAAATTTTTAAATGAGAAAACCTTTTAAATTTCAGAATTTAAATCGCATTGGTTATGAAATATTTTTTCCCAGATTCTTATGAAAGAGGCAGATTCATCTCTTTTTCATTTTTCTTATAGACCATCATCAGTGGAATACTAAGTGTTGATCCCCTTTAAAGGATTTCCTACGACAAAGTTTTTTCCAAAACATTTTTAACAGCATGCCCTATAGGTGTGCACATTATACACATTTGTAAGGGTGGCTGTAGGCTTTGTTGTTTGTTTTGCATGGCCTCAGCAAAAGACTCGTCTTCGATTTGTGTCCTGAAACTTATTGACAAACATGCTATTTCAGCAACAGAGCAGACTTCAGCCATCAAGTATTTGCCAGTTACTGAAAGGGTGTTCTTCTCTAACTGATCAACCCATTAATTTACCTTTCTGTTAAGAATGGAACATCATTTTATTAAGTAATCAATGTAATTTTCAATTAACAGAATTCATTCATTCTGTAACTTGTTTTGCAGGAATACAGGCATCAAATTCAGCAGCAAAAAACAAAGGACCAGTGCACAGATCAATGGAATTTTTGCGTCACTCTTTTTACCCTATTTATTGCAGAAATGCTTTCTCTTCTAAGGCAAGTGCGATATACAGAAATAATGGACAATAACTAGAACATGAGTTAGCAGCATGCCCTTGCAGCAAAGACCAGTTGCATACTGAGCTGTATTAGATACAGCATAGCCAGCAGGGCAAAGGAAGTGACTATTCCCCTCTATTCGGCACTTGTGAGATCACATCTAGATTACTGTGTTTGTTTTCAGACACTGTAGTAGAAGACACTGACATACTGGAGTAAGTCCAGTGAACAGCCACCAAGATGATAAGGAGCTAAAGTGCACGATAAACCAAGAAAAGGATGAAAGAACTGGGTTTATTCACTCTTAAAAAAAGGCTAAGAGTAGTGTGCACCTACCTAATAGGAGGAATACAGAATGTGGAGACAAGACTGTCCTCACTGATAGCACAAGAGGCAACAGACACAAGCTGAAAATCAGAAAATTCCAGGTAGATCTGAACTAATTGTGCCTGTTTTGAGCAGGGGGGTTGGAACAAATGCCTTCCAGAAATGCCTTCCAACCTAAATTGTTTTATGATTCTATCCAGGCTCCGAGGAGTACAAATACCATGTACATAATGGGGAAAAAAATCAGTAGTGGATCTGTGGTTTAAGTTCTAATCAAATTTCTTTTAGAAGTCCTACTTATTAATTCATCTAACTTCAGTAGAACTATTAACCTGAAAATTCTTGTGCTTCATCGAGTCTCTAAGTTATTTTAAAGTTGATATATTCATTCCTGAGTTACAAGGTGGTTAAATGCTACTGTACATGTAATTCTTACACAAAAAGGACAATTTCTGTTAATTTTCTTCAGCAAGCCTTTTCTCCACTAAAATTTCCTGCAGTGGTCATTACTACTAGCACTGTTAGGATAGTAAGACATGCTATAAATAGACAAAGGTTTTTACCACTGTGTTTTCTGATAACATGGAACCGAATTTACGCAGATTGGGACATATATATTTGCAGAATAGAACAAAAATGACCATTCCTTTCTAAGAAGGAATGAATGTTTCAGTGGAAATGATGAAATAGATGAATAAAAGTCATTATACACATCACTACCAGGTATAAATAAAGACCACTGAAATTATGATTTTAGTTGATTTATCATGGAAGATACACGAAATAAAAGTACTTCTTAGGTAAATAATTTTTACAAATCAAGCATAGAAAATTCCATAGAAAAAGTTAAGAAGTGTTTTAACAGGAAACCCACCTGGTTTTGTCAGTCTGAGGAGATTTGATTCAAGAGCACTTAGATTTTCAGTTGCTTTTTCCATTGCAGTTAAATGGGATATCTTTGCAGAAGTGATCTGAAATATCCAATACTTAGTTATGAAAACTTAGCTTTTACCTAACTAAAACCAGCAGGTCAACAGTGGAGTTTAGGTTAGATCCCAACTCTTCTAATTTTGTATCTGATAATTTCATCAATATTGTCTTATTTTTTTTTTTCAAGTGAAATAAAAATTGATGTTCATGAATTTTTTAGTATGGCTTCAAAAACCTGGCCATGATTCATTCTTGATTGATCTCCAAGGAAATGAGTGGATTTGCTCTGCCACCAAATACATTTTAGGAAAGTCCCATATGCTACAACAACAACATATCTGAACAGATTGTTTGACAAAATGTGTTGTTTTCCAGAAAAAATAATCTTCTGTAGCTTATTTTCTACCTACAGAAATCAAAATCTTCCTGTGGAAAAGTTTTTTTTCACTTTGGTGAAAATGTAATTTTCAGTCGGTCCTACTGGGCTTGAGATACTCTCTTGTTCCTATCATCTTAGATTCCTTTCTCTTTTTAGGTATGAACCTGGGAGCAGCTAACACAAATTCAGCAATAAACAATGGAGAAAATTTTTCCTGGATCCTGTAAGTGTCCTACAAGTTTTCTCAAAGACATCCTTCCCTAAGCTGATTAAGTTTTCGCCCCTGTCTTTAATATATCTCAGTTTCATGTTCACACTGCTTCCTTTCTTACCTCTTTTTCATACCTCCTCTCCAGTAAAATCTCTTCTAAAATTATCTAAAGAAAATACAGACAGAAAAGTATGGAGATTCAACACTTTACTCTGATTCTAAGTTGCAGGAAATCCTCACAACCTGATGCATCTCTTTGTAATTTAAGTATTAAGGTCTTTGTGATTGAAAGTTCTTCATCTGTTGAGAAATATTTTTTAGTCTACACAATTCCTAAGTTACTCTCTTATCATGACTGAGTTTCGAGCAGCTGCTACCAAAATTAGAGGCTGTTTCTACATTATTTGGGATATTTTTGCTCTTCTTTACTTATACAATTCTTTAATTATTTTTTCTGTCTAATAAAGCATTCCTGGAAACTGTATGTGAAGATCACTTAGGGACGTTTGTATAAATATCTGCAGGATCCTCATGGCTCTGAATTGTAACATTGCTAACCCCTCTCCAGTTCAACAAGATGAGACCCTGTACCCACTGCATTCTGCAACTGGTCTTAACGAAGATGGCCACAATCAAATAGAAGTCTCTCAGCTGCACTTGGGGAACTCTTATTCCACAAGATTTATTCCATACAATCACTTCTAAAATAAAAAGTTAATAAATGTAGTCTTCAAAATAATAGAATACAGTATTTAGAGAAAAGAAAAAGTAAAAACCAGAGCAATTACTTTAACTTCTTTGTTAGTGTGTGTTTCTTCGGTTTTCACAGCTCCTGACAGGCAGGTCGATCTTGTTTGTGAGGAATCCAACAATTTTTTCCCATAGTTAACAATAATTACTGCTAGTTCATATTCTTTCCATGAACGTAGTACCTATTAAAGAATCATCTGTTATATATTTTTGTTTTGCATAACATGCAATGTTTCATTATTGGGTACTTATAATTGTCATTGTCAAAACGCATGATTACAAATAATAATTAATTACTCAATACTTAATTTTCCTTTCATTAAAAAAAAAAAACAACACCAGGACTATAGACCTGTAAAATAATTGGAATTGCAGATATGTTATCCATATGTTCTCCTTCTGCTTAACCTATCCCTCAGAGAATAGAAAGGTTTAACCAGAAGTATCTATTGCTGTGATTGACATTCTCCCTGTTCTCAGGCAGTACTGCTATCAAAGAATATAAAGGGTAACTAAATGATCCTCATTTACCTCTCTGGTATCAAGTGCACATTTGAAAATCCCAGCTGTATTAGTGAAAGGAGTGTTGAAATTTATTTTTTAAATTATGAAATTTATAAATGAACAGTGTAGAGAATGTTTTTAGATGGCTTTATCTTCTTTAGATAGAGCTCTAAAGGCCAAAGAGCTTCTACTATGTGCAAAGTAACTTCACATTAGGATGTTTGTCTTTGGGATACAAAATAAGTGTATAGATTACTTTAGGATAAATACAGTGCATGGCCTGACTGTAACTCAACAGAAAACCATACACCACGGACTAATGAGAAGCATTTGCAATTCACTCATTCTGTTTGCTATTCTGTATGCTATTCTGTTGAAATGTTATCTCTAAGGAAAAAAGCCAAACAGCAGTACAAGCAGGCAGTCATTTAGCTGGGGAATCCAAGAATAAACGAACACTATATCAAGGTTTCAAGGTTCCTAATAGGCTTTATTGGCCTTGATATCCTCCACCTGGGCCCTCCCCCATGGGGCCAGGAGCTCCCTTTCAGCTCAGGCCTAAGCCTACAGTCCCTGCCAGCTGCTGTGTGGCAGGAATGCTGGTCTCCAGCCATGCCTGGGCCTGGCAATGGATTCATTGGCCTGGACACCTGACCCATGGACTGAGTCCTCAGCTTGACCTCAGACTGCTCCCATCACGATGACCAGCCTGCTGGGCTATGTCTGACCCTAGCTACCCTCACCAGACCTGATCCTGACCTGCAGATTGGCTTCCCAGCTTCATCTCAGACCTGCCTCATATCCACGAACTCACCCGATGATCTGGACTCCTGGTTGAACCTGACTGCCAGGTGCTGCCCTGTCAGCCACAGCACTGCCCTCGCCTCCTGGCTTCCCAGCCCTCGCCATGCCCTACCACTGCCCTCACAGCCATAAAGTAATTGGTTAATACAACGGAAATGACAACACTAAGGCTTAAAATACTCATTTTTATAGAAAGAATGAAAACTGGGTCTTCTTGTAGTGTACTTTTAAGGATATTTGACACTGACCTGGTCTTGTAAGGTGAGCACAGAGATCCAGCTCCTATAAAGACCAGGGTGAAGGATCACCAACACAGGGGAATCCCTCAAAGCATCAGCCACAGCTCAGCTTCAGTATTAGCTCTCAGCTGAGGTGTATTCAAAGCTAGAGGAAAGCTGACTGTTTCAGCATCATATATTTATCATGGTGGGTACTTTAACTCTAGCATGTCTCTATACCTGAAGAAAAAAATCCTACTGGTACCACGTTTCTCCTTATCTCACTAAATAGATTGAGTATCTGAATCACAAATGTGATCTACAGAGATGTATTATGGTTAAAAGTCAAGGTGTTTATGTTCCTGCCAGCATGCGGGACTAAATAGTACAAAGTCTCTTGTATCTAATTAGCAAATAAGACAGATATGCTACTCTGATTAAAACTACAAATATGGCCTATTTGCAGTAAATAAACTTTTAAATTTATGTATTACATAAAGGCCTTATTGAAAATACTACTACCTTAAATGTAAAAATACACACAATGATATAAAACACAGATTTCATGTCATGGACAATAGTTGCTAATAGTCTATTTACTGAACAAATAAAAATTCTCAATTCTGTTAAAAAGTCAAAAATGTCATTATTATATGAAATGCACTGATATAAAGATACTAATAAATATTTCTTTATCTTTACTATTTAAGAGTGGCAGTTCTCTGAGATATCACTCTGAAGGCCAGCTTACTAAATCTTTTTTTTCTCTAAATGACAAGAACTGCATCTTAAACTAAGCTGTAAGCACAATAATACATACCATACCTTTGCTGTATAAAATGAAGTACAAGCTATCATATGTTGAATACTCTCGTAACATCCTGTCTGCCTCTTCTGCAAAGTAGCACTTGGAATTTCTTGAAGGACAGCCAAGCACTTAATGAGGATCTGTAAATACAAGGGTTAAAACAAACTTTGGAGTATGCCACACACTTACGAGCTTCTACCTCTGTCCAGCCTACTGTATTTGATGTTGAACTTTAAAAATACCTTGAAAACTAACAGACAGGATGAAATCCTAGCTCTACGAAAGCCAGTGATAAAGTTTCCATTGAATTTAACGCTGTCAAGATTTCAACCACAGCCCTTTGGAATAAATGACACACTCACATAACATCACAGATATTAAATTACAGATACATGATGGATATTTTTGCTGATTTAATTAACATGAAATCAAAGAATGCTTAATTCAGTGAGATGACATATTACTAATAGAGATCTGCTTAAAAATGTATCGAGCTGGTCAGAATTTTAAATAAAAGAAAACTGTTTCTAATATGCTCTAAAAATGAAATACTTCTTTCCCTCCTTTTTGTCTATCAGACATGAAAAGAACATGTGACTAAATTATTTTTCCCTTAAATTAGGAAATCTGAAACAGGAGCCATTTCCAGTGGCTAGCTGTGCCTTTAGTAAGTCATCACAGCCAATGACTTCTTAAGCAAGAGGCTATCCCTGTATGTAAATAGATTTATTTTTTTTCCTAAACACTCTTAAAAACTTCTCAGGGCCCTGAGTGCCCCAATAGTCATTCCATGAGCAGCATTACTTGGGGCTGTCTCTCACAGGGGCCCAGGAGTTTCAAGTAAGCCTTCAGTGCCTGCTTGAGCTATGGTATTGGTGTACTGGACTTCAGTTCTGTCTCCTGGATGGACCTCAGACCTGTGTTGTAGCCTTGTCTCCAGTTTGTGGCTCCAACTCCTGCAGCTCCTGACTTTTTCTTCTGAACAGACCCTGGGCCAGCCCATTATCTTCCCCTTCTCTGGACTCTCAGTGGATCCTCTTACCAACACCCTGCTCTGTTTGCCATGTTCAGATGCTGCTAGCCTGTGCCTTGCCTGCACTGCAGTCACCTCATCCTTCCTCACAGAGTGAACGTGCTCTTACTTCTCTCTCCTGACAAAACAACCTAATTACTGGAAAAAAGTTCCATGTTTCTACTGTATCCTTGATGAATTTAAAAAACATGTCTACTGCTTCAGAAATGGCAGGAAAGGATTCAGGTACCCTTCTCAAAGAGAAGGTGCTTGCTTCTGGAAAGGAGCACATGCCTGAAAACTAAAGACTGCATTATCAAAACATTGAATAGCCTTCTTTTTATAAGAAGAAAAGAAAACTGTATATGAAGCAAACATTCCAAAATAGGCCATAGGCGAATGCTGCTTTTCTTTCCTCAAAACTGCCATCTGCAAAAAGCATTGAAGTAAAAGTTACATCACAGATTCTCCTATAGTTTAAAAATACCAACAAATCATCCTAAAGAGACAATCAATATCCTGCTGTTAATTTAGCATATCTGAGAGCAGAATCTGTGCAGCTTACGCTGAACTTATATGCGGTGGGAACACATAAAACCATAAAATACTTTTCTTTCAGCAGCTCCTAAGAACTCAAAGCCTAGGTATTTAGCTCTCCCACTGCACACTCCATTATAAGTTTAATTTGAATCACTATAACTGTAGGATGCCAGCTGCTTTGTCTTAAAATGCTCTTACCTGAACTACTGGCACTGAAGAAATCTTGTGATAAATAATTGGAGCAAGGAGACCATAACATTGTACAACAGACTGCAGGGTGTAATTTGCATCATTCAACCAATTGCTAAGTTCAATTGCCACAGTCATTCTTTCACATTCTGCTAATCTAGCAACCTGCAAAAGAAAAATACATTTCGATTCAAATATGAATTCTGTTGTTTTAAATCATCTGAGAGTGAAAGAAGACAAATGTTACTACAGTTTAAAAAACAGTGTAAGCAGCAAGTAGGACAAAAGTTTAAAAATCAATTTGCATTGTCACCTGATAGAATTATATAAACAAAAGCAACATTATTCATGACTCTAAAGGAAACGATTGTTCTTGACCTAATTGTGCCCTCTGAATGTACCCATATGAATTACAAAGCCTGGTTAACAACCTCAACCTGTATGGAGTGGAAATTTCACATGCTAACCTAGGAGTAGGCAAGGGGATGATAACAATTCCTTCCTTTCCCTTCCGGGTATCTGCTGCAGTCCTTGCATGTAGATGCAGTAAAGTCACTGAGTTATTGACTGCTCAAATTTTCACGAGACAAGTACTTCAGCAAAGAAAGAGTGGAATAGCCATATAATACAGGAGGCAAAGCTTGACTATTTAAATAAAAAAAAAGGAAGCTTTTTGTTTCATTAACACACCATTATACTATAAGAAAGTCTGAAATAAAAGCAGCTTAGTATATTAAAACCATGAAACCTTGTTAGAAGTTCAGTGTTAATGAAAATATATGTATTAAATAGCAGAAGTGTTTAGAATTAAAAATCCAAGGTGTATCTTAGTATGACAAAAATAACAATGGTTATAGTTTTTTCTTAAATTATAGTCTACCGCCACTGAAGTCAAGGAAAAATCCTTCCTCAGGCAGAATTGGTGGGCTTTGGATTAGGCAGTAATTGATTCAGAAACCATCTTTCCACCAGGACACAAAATACTAAAATACTTCAGAAAGGAAGACCCGATAACTCACGGAAAATGAAGTATTTCGTAAAAAGGATTAGCATATTGCAACATTTATTTTGCAATGATGAAATAAAGCTGATCAAAAAGTAAAATCAAATCCAGTATATTATTTTAAGCCACACATACTTGTTCCTTATAAAGTATCTCCCTGGAACAGATGGAATCACAGAAGAGTGCTCCTTCCATGACATTAATGTCACAGACAGCAAATATATTCCTCAGAAAGAGGTGCAAGGTAATAGGAGAAGTCTGAGACACAGCTTCAAAATGTAACCTACAAAATAAAAAAGCAAAAGAATGGTAAAAGCATATTAATGATGATTCAGATATTGCATGCCTGTAACTGCACTATATTAAAATATAGTCTTTAAATTGAAAATGACAGGGAAAAAGGATTACTATAGCTATTACATAAAATTAAATAAATTGCTTGAAATTTCTGACATAAAAAATAAATAAAAAGAGATAAAAGTCTTTTTCAAATTGTTGTCCCCCTTCTACTATCCTAAGACAGCTTTTCCTTAGTTGTTTCATCTAATTCAGGGAAATTTACTGAGAACTTTCTTTGAAAACTTGGGATGCAACAGCTTATTTATTTTAACTGTCTCTTTTTACACATTTTTCTGTATTTAGACAATGACGCATACGGTTGTGAAGTCCATTACTAAACATTAGTAACAGACTCCTTTTCATCACTGATGTGTTGTATTACAAGTCTCAAAAGAATCTCTTTTCTTCTGGCTGCCTTTTTATTTGGTTTGGGTTTGGTTTTTTTCTTCCCTGGGGGTAGGGGGGCATCTGTCCTTGTGATAATTTTTTTCTATTTTTGTTACAGGAAAAATGCTACAATTTTGAAATATACAAAATAAATTCCTTCTTCTTCTCTATTGTATTTCCTAAAAGAGACTGAAACTTAAGAAGGAAGATCAAATAGACACATTCACATACTTGACATTACCAAGATATCAATAGGGCTTCCAGCTGGAAGCAAGAAGTTTCCTTTCCTTCCAGCTCCCTCTACTGTGCCTTTAAGTCCTACGTACTTTCAAGCTAGTCCATCTAATTTCTTAGCTGTCAATCAGTAAAACTGAAACTGCCTTATTTCAGGTCTGATACTGCAGCTTTAAGAATCTTCGTATTAATTGAAAATGAAAAAAAAAAAAATTAGGCTTGGACATAACTGTCAGAAAAGCAAAATCCCGAAAACTGATTTGCACAGCTATTTAAAATTTTCCACCTTCATTTTATTTATCTGAAAGCAGCTTCATTCAAATGTTGTCTCTAGTGCTGTATACGTTAAAAAAAAAAAAAAAAAAAACACCTGATTAGGAAAAAAGATCAGTGAGAAACATGGGAAAAAAAAAAAAAAGCACAATGACCAGAGTTGCATTCCTGCTTGCTGCCTAGGCCAGCGATAGATTTAAAACATCCACATAGTCATGAAATAGGATGTCTAGCAATTATCTGCCTGCATCAATGCAGTCCACAGGCTGCCTGTAAATCCCAGATGCTCTTATGGCATGTAACATCAAGACCCTCAGTTAATTTGTATGCCTACTATCAGACACAGGGTGGCACTTGAAGGGCAGACAGGAAAGCAGACCACACCAGTGGTCTGGCTGGGCCCCAAAGAACATGAAGTCTGCTCAGACGTGCTACTTTCTTCTGTAACAGGATTCAAAGCACACACAAGTCTACACATTCTGCTTGCATCCAAACAGCTTTACCATGAGAAAACTGTGGGCTCTGATGCACATATATCAAATTATAGAGAAAACGTTAGCTACATTCTGTGTCTCAGAATAGCTGATAACTGGTTATTCTGTCTGTAAAGTGGAAATGGAAGTATTCTGACAAAACTTTAGGGAAATTCCCCTAATACCTATTTCTTGAAACAAAGATCTTTATTTCTTGTTTAATTCTTGAAACATTCACTAACTATTAACACACATGCAATAAGGTTGCTTCTTGTCATTGTGGTTTCAAGACTAAGACAGGCTGTCAAACTGAAATGGAGATGCTGTAAAACTGTTTCATACCTCCTCCACAAGTTTGCCAAAACTTTCCTAATGAAAGAATTAGTCTAAAAAGAAATGCACAGAAGTGAAGATGACGATTTGTGTTCAGTTATATTTGATGTTAATTCATCGTCAAATTACAAGCAGTTGGCTAACATTTAAAACTATTATTTCTTACTATAGTATTTCATGTCTATTATTTCATACAAGTCTCTTTAATCTGGGAATTAATTACGGTTTTATTATTTTTCCATTTGAATCTATTGAATTTCAGTGAATGTAACTGCAAAAGCTGGGCGTTGTCATGGTGAGAAACATGTCATATTATGGCTGAACATTTCAAATTTTTTTATAAATTAATTAAATATCTCTTCTAAAGCAGTTCATTATATTCAAATATTATTGGCAGATTTATATAGCCACCCCAAAACAAAATTAGCAAGCATTTACCCATTTTGAGTGGTGTTCTTGACAAAATTTTCACAATTTCTGAACTCTACTCCTCCCTTAATTGGAAAGTCAAGAACACAGTGCATATTACATATTTTGCATATGAAAATGCATCACGCAGAATTAATAGCCACTTTATAAATGTTTCCCAATTATCTTAAGAAAACAATCATTATAAAGTATTAGCAGTTTCATAAATAACAAAAATCCTCTGCTAATTCTAAACCACCATATTTTTATAACACATTTCACACCTTTTTTTTCCAGAATGTTTTTCATATCGCAAGTCTGAACAATATTTCACAACCTGGTACTCTTTAAAATAAGACATGCATATCTATAATTAACCATTATTTTAACATTGTTTTCACCAGTTACCTGTTTTCAGATATAGTCAAATTACGACTTGCAGAAGTAACAGCTGCACTGGCAGGCAGTGGAGAAGAATTTGAAACAAAATAATCCCACATTGGTGAAAATGATTCTCTGGCTAATGTATAGTTGCCAGTCTGATAGGCTACCTACAAAAAAAAAAAAAAAAAAAAAGAAACAAAACCAAAAAAACACCAACCCCCCCCCCCAAATAACAGCAACAACAACAAATTTTAGCAAGTTTCCATGCTCATCAAATAACCAAGCCAAGGCTATTTGCTTTTCATAAAGGTTTTCAAACTCCTCCCCAACATGTAAATTTACAATTTCTGTAAGAATATTCTGACCTGTTTGAATAAAACATATGTAGTAGCAATCTGTTTCTACTAATACTAGTTTGCCTTCAGAATTAGCATCAGAGAAGGCAAAAGACGTTCTTGACTCTTAACCAAGGATCTAACTGCCCTTTGTGGAACACTTTACAGGTATTGTGCTGCAGTTTTTGAAGGCATATTATTTCATGTATGTTCATTTTACTTTTGCTAATACTGCAGAATGCCCTGCTGCTCTGGATAATGGGATGTAAACAGACTGGCACAAGTAGGCATAAAATCATGTGGATATCTCTTATTTTGGAAGATTTTAGGAAATCTTCAAACTGTTCCCCGTGATCTGATCTATAGGGCTAGACAATTTCACTTTTCTCCATGCCTCAACCTGTTTTAAATTTTCTTTATTAAGAATACAGGAAATTATGATAAAGGTCTGACAGAGCCATTGTGGTCTTCCACAAGACACCAAAAATAAATTCAGTATGAAAATGGTTGGATTTGAAACCTGGTAAATTCAATCACATTTTTCATCCCATATTGTAATGACTAGTAAGATGATTTCTAGCATTTGGCCTCAATCACAAAAATCAAATAACAAATTATAAAAAAAGAAGTAAGTTAAACGCAGACTGAAAAACAGGAACAGGGATAAAAAAATTAGCTGAAAGACATCTTTCCCCTTCACTGGAATTTCCTATAATGTTGATTCAAGAACTGAGTTACTCGAATATACTATGTGTTATGATAAATTGTGATTTGTGCTTATCAAGCTTTTGGCAAGAAAGTCTTGAGTTTTTACCAGAAGAAGTTTTAGAGCTACCAGTGAAAACAAGAAATTACAACCAAATTATAGTATGTGTTTATTATCGAAGACTCTAATCCTACCTGAGTTAGATAGGCTCGAACAGTAGTAGTAGAAAGAGGTGGATAAGCAAGGATGGGTTTAGTCGTTTCCCCAATGGCGTCACCAATAAGTTTTCCATCAGAAGAATATGCTGCAACTGCAAATATGTATTTCTCATTGGGATCTAAGCCATGTATTTCCAAGAGGCTTTTCCCATCAGCTGGTATCTATCAATAAAAGTATTTTCTAATTATACCCACTGTACACATCAAAACCAAATTTCAAATTCTAAACTTTTATTCTTAAATAAATTATTTAATGATCTTGGATACAGTCAAAGTACAACCTAGATTAACAGACATGTCATGTTTCCACGTAATATTAGGTTCTTGAAGGCAATGAGAAAACAACGAAATGACAGGGGAAAAAGGTATCAGTTTTCTCTTGAATGCAGTTGAGAATACAGAGCACATAACCTAAGAGAACAGTTAAGTACCAGGACCTGGAGTTTCTCTAAGATGTTTTTGTCCATTTGCACATTCACATCGTGAGTGTGCATATCTGCAGTCATTTAACTAGAAACATTCTAGCCCTGAGCTGTGCTTCCAGAGAAGGAGCATATGATTCTCCTCCATACAGGCCACATGCATGTACTAGGTATGGGCAGAGGATGTCTCAGGTCCTCTCAGCACCATTAACAGGACTTCAGAGTTTGTGAAACAACATATTTTCAAGATGTTCTCTTCATCTTCCCTTCAAGTAGTCATCCACCTGCACTTTAACATCACAGCTTACTCCTAACAGGTTTTTCCATCTTCCCCTCCATAACCAGGACAACTGACACAAAGTAAAGTTTTAGGGTCTCAAAACAGCAAACAACTCAGTGACCAAAGCACAACAAGAGAAATGAGATCATCATAATGTAGCATCAACACAGTGCTCTCATTCAAATACCGTCTGGCCTTCATAAGGGGACCTCTGAACAACAGAAATCTTTTCAACCAGCAGACCATAAATTAGTGTGAGACAGTCAGTAGTACCCCTTTCGAGCAAGCTTTTCACATGTTAGTAAGTTGGTAGATCATTCCACCACCAAGAATTCTAAATCTTTTCCATGGAGCAGGCAGACAGAGATGTTGTCTGCAGATCAGCATTTTGCAAAAGCATATCCTAAAGCAAACAGAAGTTCCATTGATGAGGCACATGGTTAACCTCAGGTCTGTGCATCTCTAGTGCCTGCCAGAGCTAAGGCAGGCAGTGGCTTGAGTGGATTGCAGCAAGTTCACAGAAAGAACAGCTAGCAGTGGGGTGAAAGTCTCCAGTGAAACACTTAATTCACCTGGAGCAGAATAGTGTATTGAAACTAGCTCACTGGACATTGCCTGAAGATTGATTCACTGGATTTGATAATAAGAATATCAAGAATAACATCGAAGCCTCTATTGCCAGTAGCTACACACATGTCTTTTTATACACCTTGCTTTTTGGTGGGTTAGGGGGAAAAGACGCAAAGGGATAGATTTCCTCTCCATCACCAAAGACAGGTCTATCACTGTTAGTATACAGCTTGCTCACAAAACCAGGAAAGCTTCAAACATTGGGCAAAAGAGGTTGGGATCATTCTTCTGCCCCAATGCAAAACAGAGACCTGCCCTGCAAAGAACAGAACTCTTCATGAAGACTTCCGGATACAAAAATGATCACTCAGGTCTGAGACTACAGTACATTTTGCTGAAGAGGATGTGCTGAAACTTCTTTGCCCCTTTCTTAAAACCCAAAATGTGGTTTGGATGGATCACAGTCATCATTCAGGTGGACAATGCAATAGCATGCATAAGCAAGTGAAAACCAGGACTCTCAGTCTGTGCAGGAATATCAGAGTGTTATCCAAAGGAAAACACTACACTAATACTACACAAAACAAAACAAAACAAAACAAAACAAAAAAACAAATTCCGAAAATAAAATGTCAAATTGTAATGAAGAAATAATGCAAAAGAGTACTGACAATGTCACATGATCAGTCATAAGTAATCAAAGATGTGTGGGATGATTTGTCATACCACATGTTCACAGTATTAAAGGGAAACATAGAAATCTATCATGTCTGAACATGAAGGTTACTGAAAGAGTTATATTATCATGTTGCCAGAATCAAGTAAGGTAAGGTCTTGGATACAATCCTATTAAGAAGAAACAGCTGATAAAAGTTACACAACTAAGAAAAACATTAAATTTTATATCTGCTTAGAATTTCTCTTTTTGTAAATCCCTGGAAAGAGTAACGTCTGGGGCACACTTAAGTACATTATATACTTTCTTTTTCTTTTGCATTTCTTAGATGTCGCTCAAAAAAAATGGAGTTATAACAGAAGGGAGAGAGACTATAGTCTAACATTAAGCTTTTGAATCACTTAATTCATTAGTCAAAAAAGGTTCCTAGAACTTTTGGGGGGTTTTGGTATGCCTTCAGCCTAGAAAAATTTCAATTGCTTAAAATAAAGATCAAAAGATTTGTCAAAGGCTTGGCCAGTTACCTGATTAAAAAAAAAATATGTCAGATGTATACATGTAGAAAGTTGGGGAAGAGAGAATGACCTAAAGGAGTTTTACCTCTGTCTTACCTCTTCTCCTGTATTTGGAAGTTTATTGTTATTTAACCTTACTTTCATATTACTTCCTCCTGCTACAGAGCCCAAAATAGTGTACCACGAAACCTTTGAAGAAAACAAGAACAAAATTATTTGATACATAATAGTATTTCCAACTTTAGCCTAATGTAGTTGTGACAACAGCCTCTGAAAAAAAACTTAGTTATAAAAATGCATAGTCGAACTGCATTAGAAAGATTAATTAATTGATTTAGCTAGAGAACTAGGTATACTACAATGGCAATAGAAGCAGATGACTCTCCATAGTCCTATCTCCTACCTTGAGCTACACTATAACTCAAACCTATCCCAAAGCATAAACTCTATAAGTCATCCTGTAGATTTAAAGTCCACTAGATCCCATTATTTTATCCTTGCAATGGTATTCTTCTAAAGTTGACATCAGGTTCTGATTCAGCAAACTACTTGAGGACAGACCCTTCAAAGCAGGCAACAGAAATGCGAATATGAAGTAACTCAGTAATATTTTCTAAACAAGCCATGTTCTTAGTTCCTATTGAAATAATTTGGGTTTTAACGCCACCGAGCTGCGGATAATCTCATTGGCACATCATCTACACTTTTCAATTTCTTTAACCAAGGAACACGAGCATGCATTCCTGAATCAGTGCTCAGTCGAGTTCAGTAGGTCAAACACAGACACTAATTTTGATTTCATCTCTGCAGAACTTGGCAGATGGATTTCAGTAAGGCATGCATCTGATGAAATTAAATTGTTACTAAACTTCTTGCACTAAGCTTCTACTAAAATTTGCAATAAGTTTACTTACTTTGAGTAAACATTTAAACAGACCTGAGGTTTGGCAGATGAGGTCATTTTTCAACATATAAAAATCCTATACAGCTAAAAATGTTCATTCTTCTTGTAAGACACATGATTTGTCTTGCAATCAATCCTGACTGTTTTTCAGAAGGAAATATTGAAATAGAGATCATTTTCAGCAAATGAGCAATTTTAAGATCATGAAACTTTAGAGATGCTTTAGCTTCCAGTACAAGAACTATATGCATCTAATTAAATCCTAAGTATCCATTTCCAGTTAATAAGTTCTTAATAAAAAATACCTTTCATGTCCACTCAACAGCCTGTGTATCTTTAGAAAAAAAATTCTTCTGGAATAGCCGCACTGTTTCTAAGATTACTAATCACATTCCGCCATCTAGTGGCCGAGTATGTTACACTCACTCTCCTGTATCACAGGCGAACAAAATGAATTATTAACATTTACTAGAAGAGATGAACTACCAGACTTTAAAGAATTATTTTTTCCTTTTTTATGTTCATTAGTGATAAAAAGGAATAACTTTTCCCTAATTAATTTCTTTGAAATTCACTAATCAAACTGCAATAAAACTGCAAGTTATAAAACAACTGTTCACAGAAACACCCTTACAACTATTACCAAGATTTGAGTTTCTACTGGTTTTATACACATCCTACTGCTGAAGCAGCTTGCAAAATCACTATGAAAATTCCTCTCTCAAGAAAATGGCAGCTAGTGAATTTTTCATACTTCAGCCTGTTTGAACCCTTTCTGGGCATACGAAGGAGAGTAAGCTGATTTACCAAGGGCAAATCATGGCTGACCACCACTCTGTCACAAAATTACTTGATTTGCAGAGGAGGGAAGAGTTACTGTTTACCTTGACCTTAGCAAGGCACTTTTTTCAACACTATCTCCCAGTATTCTTATGTGCAAGTTAGGATGATACAGCTTGGGGGCATGAACAGATAAATGGGTAAAGAAATGGTTGGAAGGTCAGACTCAGACAGTAGTTGTTAACAGTTTGTACTCTACCTGGAGGTGGTAACAAGTGGAGCACTGCAGGGGACTATACTGGGACCTGTCCTGTTTAATATCTTTAGCAATGACCTGAGGCAAAAAGTGAGCACACAGTCACCAGGTTTGCAGATGATGTCAAATTGAGGGAAAGAGTTGATAATCATTAAGGCCAGGATTGTTATTCAAAGGGACAGAGAGAGCCCAGAGGAACTGGCCAACAAGAACCTCATGAAATTTAGCAAGGGCAAATGTAAATTCTTGCACCCAGGAAGGAAGAATCCCTTGCAAGGCTATAGGCTTGGGACTAATGGGCTGGGGAGCAGCACTAAAAGGATCTGGGGGACATGTTAGATAGCAAGCTGAATGTGAGCCAGCCATGTGCTATGGCAGCAAAGCAGCCTAAAAGCATCTTGGCCTGTATTAACAGAAGTACAGTTAGGAGATTGAAGAACGTGATTATCCCCCTCTGCTTAGCACTCATTAGATTACGTCTAGATACCATGGCCGGTTTCCCTCCTGCCCTCCATCATTCTAACAAGAAATGTTGAACAACTGGAGTGATTGCAGCAGAGGATCACCAAGATGGTCAGGAGCTGGAGCATTAGCCCTGCAAGAAGAGGCTGAGATAGCTGGGCTTATTCTTGCTGGAGAAGAGGTAGCCTCAGGAGATTGACCAGGAGCCCTTGAGTGCCTGCAAGTGATGAAGATGTAGCTAGGCTTTTCACAGTAGTGCATGGTAGGAGGATGAAAAGCAATAGACTTAAACTGAAGCAAGAGAGATTCCAACAGTTTTCCCCATGAACAGGTTGCCCAGAGAAGCTGTTCAGTCTCCATCCTTGGAGGATGTCAGAATTGACTGGATAAAGCCCTGAGCAACCTGGTCTAATCTCACAGCCAACCCTACTTTGAGCAGAAGGTTGGACTAGAGGCCTCTCCTAAAATCCCTTATGATCTGAGTAGTTCTGTGATTCTATATGTTCAACAGAAGGTAGATTTTTCCACTTGAACTATGGCACTTCAGCACTGCATTAACAGAGGTTTAAGTGTGGTAATTTCTTGCATCACATGATGCAACAGCCTCTTCAGAGGGTAACCAGGAGTATGTCAGCCCCTAAGCGAGAGAATGAACTTTTGACAAGTAGAACAAGTGAGCGATATATGACAGAAGCACCAAGGAACATGATCCATGAGATGAAGAAAGTTTCATGCAAACATGAAGATCAAAACAGTGAGTCCCAATTGACTCACAGAGTAGGGGGGGAAGCATACTTAATTAAGTCAGAATAAAATAATCTTCTCAAGAACAATAGAAAAAATTATATAGCACTATTGAAACAACTTTTGCTCTCTTGTGTGTTGTTTAGTTAGTTCTTACGCAGTCATCAGGAAAAACATTACCTGAATATCTGAAGAGAATGGGGCTGGTTTAAATGTCATGGAGCAATGTGATCGAGAAAGTAATAGAGGAGGAGGAGGAATCCTGCTTTTTTTCTTGCTGCTCATAGCTTCTTTGAGACTGTGATACAATGCACTTTGTTCAGTTTCAACTTGCTCAATTAAAGTTAGTGCTTCCTATGATTTAAATTAAAACAAAAGGTAACAGCTATTAAAACATAACAATCAGACAGATTTAACACTTATAAATGATTTTCAAAATTATCTTACAAAAATTCATTGCTATATAGAAAACTTTTATACATTTTCATACCATCTTACATCCTAAATTAGGATGAACGGTAGTTTATGTAAGCCTTACATATGCCAATTAATTTCAAAATGTACAATAAAGAGAATACAGGATTGCATATGAAAGAGCAGGGCTGAGGCATATCCAGTTTTGGAAGAACCGATAGGAAAAAAGAGTGAACACAAATAATGTTGATTAGCATTTAGTGTCAACCAGTGATTAGCTCCAACAAGAAACAAAAAAGATATCTACTCTTATTTAGGAGAGTGATGGAGACCTAATCTGTGGAATTTCTGAAGGAGCTGTATAAGTGGTCAAACTGATTTTCTGTACTCCAGAAATAGAGCAAAGAAATAAAGTCCAGAAATAAAGAAAAGGGAGGAGAATGCAGGCACAGAAAAAGTAGGGCTAAGCTACTTCACTTGGTTAGCTGGAGAGAGCTGAGAGCTGACTGACAGTCTATTAGTGTCTTCCAAAAACGTGGGGGCCTCCTGCACACAGTGATTATGTGTCCATTTGGATGGAGATCTGGGTAGATTTTTTTCTTACTGGACTGAGTGGCAAATTGGTAGGTTTCTTCACCTTGTCTGCATTGTCAGGATAAGAGAAACCTAACCTGGAAATCTAATATTAAGAACTTAGTACTTTTATATCTTTACTTGTGTCAGCTGTCCAGTGCAAATCAAAGACAAAAAGGCCAGCTCACAGAGACAAAGAGATTGGGGATGCCTTGGACAAATTACATTCTGTTGGGGGAAGAGAGATGACATATTCCTACAACTAGGGCTTTTATTTGAAACCTTTTAGTACCATTCACTGGATCAAGGATTTAGGCTGAAATGAGTCTGAAAGATAAACTGAAAACGAAAATCCCAAGTTGTAGGCTATTCGGTGACAGTCCTATAATCTTGCACCTTCACAATTCCTTGTTTCTGACCTCATACTTTTATAAGGCTGTGAGCACAATCATACGGCGTCGGATCACAGATTGAATAAGCCTTGTATCTCACGTCTGAACATGACGAAAAACTAGCCATAGATTTATAGTGAAATTGGGAGCTAAGATTTAATAGATCCTGAGTCACATCACATAGCTAATCATTTGCACAGCCCCTCATTTCATCCCATGCCCCCCCCCCCGCCCTTTAGATTAGGGTTGCATCCACTCTAGTGAGAAATGTTTAGGGAAGGATATGAGATAAAGAGCAAGATAATGGAGTGACTCTTTAACTTTTGCAACCAGTAATAAGAAATGTCATTGCTTCCTTAAAAATTACACTTCTTTATGGTAATATGATACAATTTATAGTTAAGAGAATCACAGACTCATTCTTCTCTGAAGACATATTTCTTATTAGTGCAAGGATAGAACTGTCCCCAGGTTGGATAAAGATAGTGTTGTGACTATCACATGTGTTGTGAGAGTGGTACTGCATGACCTGTACTTCATTAATTGTAGAACTTGGAAGATAAGAAATGTGGCAGTATTGCAAAAGACGAAATAATCTTACGGTTGAGGAAGCCAAATGTCACTATAAAAACACACGTTTTATCCCTGCTTCTGCCACAGACTTGCCCTGTGATAAACCACATTTTATTCCTGCCTCTGTCACGAACTTGCACTGTGGTATTAGCTTAATCACATTAATTTGATTTTACAGCTGGCCAACAAGAACTACAAGTGTACCCAGTTCTGCAAAGACTTGGATGTCCAATTAGACATATAGGACAGGAAGGAAAATGAAACAACTCTGAGAGAAATAATAATAAAAATAAGAAAAAGGTACCCAGTAGGTCAAGTAGTTAAGCAGTGTGATGTAGATGAATATAAACATATGACTCAAAAGCTTCCATACCTGCTTGGTGGTTTACTGCATGAGAAAAGGTTATTTGTATGTTTCTCAAAAAAAAAAAAAAAAAAAAAAAAAAAATCCGCTTTCCTATTTTACAGCATAACAACAACAGACATAGCATACCGTGATGAATACAGTAGAAAAGACCAGAAGATACGAGTAATTCTATATAGAGCTCTTGGATGTTCTATGATAAAAAATGAAAAATCCTCTACACAGAAGCACGAAAATAAAGGTCCAAATTTGCTGTTTATGAATGAGAACAGTCCACCTCAAAGAGGAAAATTAATTGAGCATATAATTAAATATTTCATGATAGTACAAGTATCAAAGAAGATCACGCTAACTTTCTCCAGGCAGAGTTAATTCTGACATTTTCTGGCAACTGCCTGCAAATATATTATACTCTTTTTACCTATATCTTTCTCTGTGAAAAGTACACAGAAGTAAAACATAGTGAAGGTCAGTATAAGGCCTTTGTAAATGTTTGTTTGGGATAACCACACATTTCTTGGTAATTGTGTGTAAGTCTTCATTGGTGACTACAGTTACAACTTTCATACCAAATCATTACATCTTATATTCATAAATACCATGTATTTCACAAAAATATGAGAGACATTTTTAGTGTATGTCTTTTCTGAATCAGTTTTTGCATTCTTTTGACATAAAGGATATGCGTGTTAATTATCATGCTTCCAAATTCGTAGCACTTAAAAAAACCCTAGTTAGTAACTTCTTGTTTAAAATACTTTTTCATACATTATATAGTGAGAATTGTAGATTCTATTATCTGTTGTACAGGCTATAAAGAAATTTTGTGCCCTGCTGATGAGAAGGCAATTTTCATGGACAGCTACTGGTACAAAGGTCAATAGAAAGACTCCCATTGATTTTAAAAGACTTTGAAATGAGCTCATGAAGAATACACGTTTAGCCTCATTAAATTCCAAAATCTCCAATTTCTAAACTGTTTATTTAATAAGAATAAAATAAAGTCCATGTCATCATAACCAGCCACGGTAATCTAAGACAACTTAGAGATCTTGGAAAAAGGACGTTGAAGCTTGCATTGCGGAGAAGGAAATCTGCATGACATTTTGGCAAGGCATGGGATCATAATAGCAAAGTCTAGGTGATTAAGCTTAGAAAGAAAGATCATATCTTCTTTCAGGTTTCCTGCAAGCTGCATGTGTGCATAAAATTTGGGGATGTGCCCTTTCCTTGTTTTAAGCCACTTTATTCTTTCATCATAATGAAACTCCTCAAGGAAGATTTTACAACAGAAGTTAAAAACATCTGATGTCCCTCAAATCCCTTCCCTTTTTCTTCTTTTTGTAACAAGGTGTAATCTGAGTCTTAATTATACAGAACATGAAAAACTGTGATAATGATAAAGAATTTCTACCATAAGATTATTTTTTTTTATTACCTCCAGTAGCTGCCTTTGGGAAGAAGTGGTCAACTCTTTAGGGAACCTCTGTGCAGCCTTTTGCATCAAAAAGATTGCTCTGGATAGTTTATTCTTTTTTATTTTTCTCATTATAAGTGTCTCTGTAAAATAGATATTTTAAGACATTTATAAAACAGTAGCAATAATTCATTATACTTCTAAAATCTTGATTAATAAGCCTTACCTGTTAAATAATGGAAATCTTTAATTTTCTTCACATGAGACTTGCTAGACTTAAGACTTCTCTCATCCTTTTGAGCACCTATGTGGGAAGGAAATCCCAAGTTACTCATTCTGACAGTGCTATTGAGAAAATGCCAGTGACGGGGGTTAAAACATAGTTTTGTAGTTAAGCTCTGCTCCATCTTATTCTCTTTTCTTTGGTTAAAGGAGAATTTCTTGGACTGACCATGCCACTAAAAATATTCTACCCTCATGTTCTAACATTTTTAGCAGAAAAAGAGGGATCTTGTTTGATCATAGGGAGCAGTGCAGAGGGGAGCTCTACAGTGTCAAACTAATACTAGCTTTTCATTAAAAAAAAAAAAATAAATAAAACCAACACAGGAATGGGAGATCAAGAAGACTTTTTTTCAGAAAGCATTTGGCAAGAGTGGGATAGATGTTGACTGGGAAGAGATACTGACAGCTTCACAGGAGTAGAAATTCAGATTACAAAGAGCATTGAATAAAATATTCAAGTCACTCTTTAGAGAGAAAATTAACATTACAGAAAAAAAAAAATCTGCAGAGCATCCCCCAATTCTCCCTTAACAGTGCTGTAACATTTAATATTATAACTAAAATACCACAACAAATTGTCTAGGAATCAAATCCAGTAGTTGTTAGCAAAGTTTGATTCCCACTGGTTGAGCAGAGGTTAGAGACTAGTATCATGTGGTAGATCTAAATTCTGCCAATTCAGTACATTATTTCTGTCTGTACATGGCATACAAACTGCCCAACATCAGCTCCTCTTCAGAAAATAGATACTCCTTTATTTTTTAGTATTACAAAATATATTAACAGAGGACTTTAATCAAGCTATGAACATCATTTAGCTTTACTGAAACCTACCTTGTGTCATTTTAAGTAGTTTCACAGCTACTCGATGTTGGGCCTGAATGAGCTCTAAGTGTAGATCCATTACAAAACCATTACCTGTTCCTGTCTTATCATTACCATATCCAAAAAGAGAATTCAAATTCTGATCATTTGGGTCCACCTAATAAATAGGAAGTGGCAATTAAGCAAACACAAACTTTTATTACTCAGCTTACTGCTTTTATCTTGACATTGATATTATTATTTCAACAAATTGACAAACTGATATTTGTCATATCTGTGTAATATGCAGTCATTCAAGAAAGCCTGGAAGGAAAGCAAATGACTAGACAGAGAAAGAATGGGTAGCAGACAAAGAAAACTGACCTAAGAATCAATGGGAAACTGAATTAATAATAAATAGAAACTCTAGAAAAAATTGGTTTATTGCATTATCAGTCCACAAAACAAAAATCGTATTGATGTAGAATGCTAACATTTCTGAACAGTTGATGATAGTGTAGAATATTGGTCCAGAATGCTAACAACAGTTGATATCTGAATTAATAAACAGCTGCAAGCAATAAATATAAAAAGGATTTCTGCCTTTATTTTACAGGAGAAAACTGTAAAGTATAATTATTTCCAAAAGAAAATGGCAAAGAAAACCTAAAAGAGTTTATAGTTCATTACTGAAAGAGAAAAAGGCTATTTCTGCTACACAGAGATTTATTTTTTCTATTCTCTTCTTACACAGGGCAGGGAGACAAAGTACATTTGATAACACTAAGATTTCTAAGTGTGAAGGAAAGATGAGTTTTGTGTCACCACCACTATTTATAGATTTTGTTGCAATGTAGCTTTTTGTACACTTTACCTTTGTACAGCAGTTGTCAAATATTGACTTTCCATCTGGAAGAAGGGCCATTAAGCGAGATGTGTTCATTCCAATAATTGCTTTTTCAAGACTTTCATAAGCAACTTGTAATTGTTCTGTGGGACTTTTCTGAAATGAAAAAGCATATAGACACATTTTATTAGACAACAGTATTAAAAGCTATAATATGGACTATCAAAAGTAAAGTGCTATTATTTTTAGCTGTTGCAGTTTAAACTCTGTCAAATACTCTTTACACAGGCACTGCTCCCCGTGCTTTCATATACTAATATCGATGTTTTAAATGTCAAGTAATTTTAATTAATTTAGGACTGAGTTTCTTTCAGCTCTCAAAAAACAATTTACTAACTCAAAGAGTTAGCTAATAGCAGAATGAAACCGAACTTGAGTTAACAAACACAGTATTTTTCACAAGCAGTTTTTCAATGTTCCATTAGGTGCTGTTGAGAAAACACTTATTTTTCAGCAAACACCACCTTTAAGTAGACTGTCACTGAATTAAAACTTGTCCATGTGTGTAAGCATTAAGAGATATCATTGACAAAATTCCTGAATCCTCAGGCTAATGAATGTCTTTTCTTCTCAATGTGTTTTAGTAAGTAATTTTGAACTATTTGATTGGACACTTCTGCAAAGTGCTGAGCACTGAACACACTGTACAAAGCAAGGGCACTTAGGATGTTCCGTCTATTCCACATCACCTTTACAAAAACAAACAAGCAAAAGCACAACCCAAAATATTTTCCTAAATGAAGCACAGACTAAAGTTTGTACGAACTTTAAACCATTTAAAGCTGCTACTATACACTGGCGTAAGAAAGAGTCTACAGTGGAAACCAGTATGATCATGCTGTAAAAAAAGATTCAAATAAAACTTCTTCATAACACAGACTACTAAAAAAGATTACAGGAAAAATTTCAGATTTTATTTCATTTGAAAAAATATATCTTTGAATATATATATTCAAAATATATTCAAAATTCAATATATTTGAAAAGTATATCTTTGCTTTTTTCCTCTGCACAAGCATGATTGTGTGAAACATTTCAGCTTTATAAAATTAAATGCAAACAAGCAGAAATAAGTGTTCTTAATGCATTGAAAACACTGTATTAATAAAAACAAATTAGACGTTACCATCAGTATTTCAGGCATATCACATGTTTCATCTTGTGAGACAGAGGCACTTCTTCCTGTTTTATAGGAAGAAAATCAGAAAGTCAAAATAAAATATACTCAGAAAATGTTAGTACCAATTGCTTAGCTTCACTACTTAAGAGTCTGGCAATAATTCAGTTCTTCAGTACTATGAGATGTAGTTGTATGGTTTCATGAAAAGGTTTTGGTGTTTTAAACACAATAGCAACGTATGTATGATTATACTAATTCAGTGTAGTATTTTTAAACGTACTCTATATTTCATAGCAACATTATATCCAAGCCAATGAAACTTGGACTCATTTTGTAGTTCCTCACATTGTAGAATTCATATCAATTTTCCATTTTCAAATCAATTCAAATCTATTGTTACCTAATTTGCTGTGGCTTTAATGCTAATTTAACTAATAGGAGGATTTTTAAATAAGTGAGGTCACGTTTTTATGATATATATTATTTCAATTTAATATTCCTTGAAAGGGTATTATCACCCTTCTAACATTCATTTGTATTGTTTAAACTATTTTCATTTATAAAGATTGCATCCAGAATTTTCCTTTCCAAAACAAGAGGAAGCAGTTTCTTTGTTCTTGGTTACAGCCCTCTAACCTGTCGAAATCTTATTTCTTCACCAAAATAAAGTCATTTTTTGCCCTTTCAGAAGGACAACCTTCTAGTCATTCCTGTACTCCTTGTACACTTTTGCCTGTTTATTTCTGCTTGTTCCCTGTCTCTTTCCTATATATAAGAAAATCTATATTCACTCAGCATTCATTCAGTAAAAACTCTTCTCAGCATAAACATGTGCTTAACTGACTGTTTATCAGCCTATTTTGACCAATGGCTCCTATCTATTCAGCTTTTTTTCCTCCAAAAAGTCATATTTAAACTGAACGAAAAAGAACAGTAGTGATGCTACAATGAGGAATCATCCAATCTCGATCAGAACGGCACGATTTTCATAATCATTACAGAAAACAATACCTGCTCTAACTTTATAATCAATAGCAGTCTTTGAAGATTTTCTTACTTTCAAAAGAGCAAAAGGTATTGTCATTCTCTTCTGTTCCTAGATATGCTCTAAAAGGGTTTTTGAAACGTACTTTCTAGCTACTATAAAACTTTTATGAGAACTATGATTCATATTCCAAGATACTACATCCACAACAACAGAGAACTTTTTAAACTACGTATAAATATTCATATTTTACATCATTACTCAGGTTTTAGAAGTAAATTTGTTTAATTTGATTGTGATTGCATTATATCTCAATAATGTCAGCCAAGTTAAATTCAAGTTTAAAGGCAATTGAATTCCTATGCAAAAATCAAGACTTGTATAGAAAAGCAATCCAATAAATTAGTATTATATGACCCAATAAAGGCAAAAGCTTTAGTATGACCTCAGTATTTCCCTCTTCTGTTTGTCCTGCCACTAGTCAACCAGCACTTGAATACTCCAAATGAGTTGCAGAGCATACTGCCTTCTGCCTAGCCAATATTCAGAGAACATATGAGGCTACTCTGAAGGGGCTGAGATATGCAGAAGACCTGTAGGGAGGTAGAGTCATAAAAGATTTGATTCAAAATCGGGTTACTTTGATAGGACTGGAAATGTAAGGAAATAAGGCATAAATCGTCCGAAAATCAGGTTTCATTAGCTCCAATTATGGATGAAACTGCATGTACAAAAAATTCTCATTCTACTCTCAAAACCCACTTTAGAATAATTTTCAAATGTGTATATTTGTCAGTTTTCTGCTCAGAAAAGCTCCAATCTTGAAAGTTATTCTTGAAAGAAAACTAATTTTTTTGAAAGCATTACCTGCTTTTTTCTTAGATTTTCTTGTAGAATCAGCTGCATTTTCCAATATTGCACTCAGACGTAAAGTTATCTCTGCAAGCATTACACCATTAGTGTCTGCTATGCTGCTCTTCTGAATGACTTCATTTATTATCCAGAGTATGTGAACCCACTAAAAATAGGGGGAGAGGAAAGAAAAACAATCAAGACAGAATCAAGAATAAAGACAAATTTTTGGAAGATACTTATGTATTACAGAGGTAGACAAGAGTTTTGCACTCAAAATTGTTTAAAACAATTCATAAACATGGACACAACTCCTTTCTCAGATTTCGCTTCTTTTTTTGAATGCCACCAGATAAGATGCTGAATTTATACTGCTCCAAAGCCCCTATTTATTCAGACGGCAAACTTTTTTCATTTTATAATTATTTTATTATTATTTTAGAAAGGTTTATGAATATTCATAGCTTTTATACCTTGTCATAGTGTGGTAAGCCTTCCAGCAGATTTGTTCATTTGCTTTTCATTTATCCCCATATCTTCCCACTTAGTATAAAAGAGACCTGAATGCTCCTGCTGTACACACAGAGGAAAGTAACCGTACACTACCTTCTGGTGAAGCTCTGAACAATTTGACTATAAGGATCAGGGCCGCAAAATTAACTCCTCCAGAAACTGGTTAGCGTCAACTGGCAGCCTAAAGAAACTAGCGTGAATTATCCTTCAGAAGGCTGCGTTTCACCAAGAGCCTCTCGGTCTCAGGCAAATTCTAAGATAAGGCTGTGTCTCTATCCAGTGGGCCAATTACTATTGACCCCCGTATCCCTTCTCTTAAGCTGTAATGTTTTTGCCACTTTGTTCAATTGATCTAGCAAATTTTCTTGAAATATATTCTTTTCTGCCACAACACAGCAAATGCTGCTTCTTACATCATGCCTGAATGCTTTCACTGTTTTATCTTCTTTCCACCACAGCCCACTGACAGAGAATGGGTTACTTTACCGGAAAAGGCTAAGAGATATTTTGATACTGGCATATGGGAGCACAGTGTGTTCAAAGTGTATGTACAATTCACATTTTCAGTGAAGAAGACTTATTTGCATTTTACCACAAGAAAATGTGCTTAGACTGGATACCAGTGTTGTATCTTGGCTCTACTATAACAGACTGCATTCATATTAAGAGAAATACATTCTAAGAAAGGAGTACTTGGTAAGCTTTGCATTTGTGGATGTATTTTATGTAGTCACTTCCACTCATTTGGATTCGCTGAAGTCCTGTTTTACACTTCTGCCACAAAAACATTATTACATCAACAAGTATTTCTTTGTCAGGTTGGATATTCTGGAAAGAAAAAACAAAATACAATTGTAGAAACAGATATGTATATAAACACTCTCAAAACACTCAGTACATAAACAGTCTCAAAATTTTGCAAAGTAAATAAACCATTATCATACTTAGCTTCCTTATAAAAGATGACGTTTTGAAAGCTTAAGAAATTTTTTTTTTTAAAGTCATTTCTGGTAGACTGCCCAAGCTTTTCTTCTCCCAACAATACAAGTGCTTTTACAGATTTGGGGTTTTGTTTTTAATTTTTTTGTCAAGCTTATAAAAGTAACACAGACAAGGAAAGCAGTGAGCTGAAAATTACATGGGAGACACAAGCGAATGTTATAATAGCTAATACATTCGGGGGAAACTAAGTAATGTAATTTAATCATTTGGGGGGGTTAATTACAATTTTTTTTTACTACAGTATTTAAATATTTGCAGAAGAATATCTAAATTAGTAGGTTTCATTTTCCATTGACAAAGTACTTCCATGGGTTGTTGGTGCATCTCAGACGAGGGAGTGTTGAAGAAAACTTAAACAACTAGAAAAAAGGTTGGAGTGGAGTATCTAACAACTGAAACAAATGTTAAAACAGATCTGCATCTTAGGAAGAGAATAATTAACAAATTCAAAACTTTATTCAGTTAACCGCCTAATTAACACAATTTAATAGGCAATATTATTATAATTTGGATTATATATATATATATATATATATATATATATATATATATATATAAAATTATAATTATAATAGGGGAGGGGGGGAAGATTGAAAAAGAAGTAATCAAGATTACTTTTGCCACTTGTTTGGTGGCAGCAAGCTGTTAGATTGGCTCAGCTGTATCATGTAACTTCACCATCCGTGAATTCTCTGTTAAGCAGGTGAGAATTTGTCTTTCTTCCCTGGACAGATTAGGAACTGAGGAGATTTATAGGAAAGTGTAGAAGAACCAGAAGAGTTTAAATCCAGGTAACCTGCCCATGATAAAATGGTCATGTAAACAAAACTGACAAATCATGGTATCTAAAGGTATACCTACCTAACAGGCAAGATATTTTGAATGAAAATATTACACAAAAGCTAAAATTGTGTGTGCCCCAGTTATACTCCAACTGGAGCAATATTCAAATTATATCTGAAATAATTTTTGCAGTTAAGACATATGCCGTGTTAGCAGAACAGGTTTTTTCTAAGGAAAATTTGTCATTAGTCTTTTGGATCACAAACTATTTTAATGCAAATGCTAGTGGAGAAACACACTGTAATTTTCTTTACACCCACAGTAACATATTAAGAGAAATCTTAGTTTGAGCAAGTAAGCTAAAAGTGGTTACTCTGGGAATAAACCACCAGATATATAATGGGATTATTCTGTAGTAGAGACTGCAACACAAAATGACCCGCTCTCTTTGGTTTTGTTGTTGCTGCTGCTTGTTTGGTTTTTTACAGTGAGACTTTACCTTAAATTGCAGGCGTATCACTGCTATAAAGGCATTATCATTCCTTAGGGTAACTGCTCCCATTTCTATAAATATTGCAGAAATGTTTTCTACAGCTGAGCATATTTGCCCACCTAAATCTAATATACTTTAAGAAATTCGATCTCTGCTTGATTAGCTGAAATGTGCAATTAGCCCTATAGTTTTCCAAATAGATTTAGTATCTAGTAAGCATTTTAAAAGTAGCCTGATTACATAGCATCAATTAAAAAAATTGAAACAAATTTTAAAAATAAAATTACAAATTGATCACATTTCATAACTACATTTTTTCATTTTTTATATTCTTGCAGTTTGTTAATCATGCAACTGATTCCTTTGCTCTTCAATTATATGCATTCATTACAGATTAAGCAATTCATTGAGAAGAAATATCTCTAATTCTGTTATTACCTGCTTAGACATGGAGACACAGGAAAACACTGTTGTTGCCAAAATGATAAGATCATCGGAAGGTTCTCCGTGCTTTAAGGAACCCTCTACATTCAATGTTTACAAAAAAAGGAAGAAAAGGAAAGGCAAGACATTATCTCTACTTACAAATCTATCTTTGAAAACATCTGAGTGAATTGATTTACCAAATTATGCCATCAGATAATACCGTCTAAGAAACAGTAAACTGAAAATGGGACAGATATTCCCAAGTTCATTCACTTCTGTGAAAAGTGAGCATTTCTATTTTTGGAAAGAGAAAGTTTTCAAGATGTTTGCAGATTTTTTTGAATGCCATAGCATTAAACTACAGTTGCTTTAACAAGTTTTTCTTGCTTCAATGTCAAGAAATTTTACATAAATGAACTACAAGAACAGAAAAAAGAAAGTTAAACATGTCTGTTTCACTTTTTCCCTGAAAACTTGTCTGAAAACATTCATTCATTTTATATCTTTGCATATAACTTGATGTATGTTTAAGACCCATCATGCACTTTCACACTTGAGGGAAATAGTATAAAGTCATGTTTTGGCAAATGAAAACTGGACAAATTTCAAGAGGTAGCAGTTTCTCAATGGCTAGTTTTTGTCGTAGAATACTGCATGCACTATATTACATAATTTTTAAATAATAAACAAAAATTATTTATGCAAAAATATGTGAAATGCAAACATATCTATAACTGAAAAACACTCACTTCTAAATGTTTGCTTCTTTTCAGAATCATGAGGCATCTTAGCTTCTTTGGCAATATTTTCACTAATAGAAAAGCTGTGTTTAAATTTTCTTGGAAATAGTAACGGTTGCATCAGTGTAAGAAGTTTGAGTTCCATTTCAGCTTTCTTCCATGTTGGGTCATCTTGAGACTAATTGAGAGGAAAAAAAAAAAAACCCACAATAGAAACCTGTTTAAAAAATATGTACTTTGAATACTCTTCCTGACCCTCATAGGAAAAGACTACATAAAGAATGTCTAAATAGCATTCAGATTACCTGAAGAAAATTAACAACAAATTCAATAGCAGAATCAAATACATCCCACTCTTCATAGCTGAAAGCTAATTTTACAAATTTCACAGCAGCATCTCCAGACACCCCGTTTTCTCCTGCAGTGATGACAAAAATATTTTATCTGTTTTATATATAAAGATATTCAGTATTGATAAATACAAAGATAAAACTTCACATGTTTTTGAACAGTTAGCATAATCTCGAAGGATGTTTTAATAGCTCTTCAAGATAACATAGCTTTATTATTTTCCTGTAATGTCTATGATTAGATACGACTTTAATGATGTCTCTGCAATGTCCTGTTACATTCCAAAGAGGCTGTACTATTATTGCTACTAACATACCCGTGTAGAGAATACAAGGATCTGGTCCTTTCTTTGCAGAAACAGTATCACGCCATCAGGACCCTTCTTATCAGAAATTTAGTTTAAAAAATGCATAGAAACATGAACACATTCTTGCAAGATAGGTGAGCGTTTCTGATTACTGTATCAGAAAATGTGCATGTACACATAAGGAGTCTATTTTCTCACTCTTCAAGTTTATCCAAACCACAGCAAGGCAAAAAAGCGGTTTCCTGATCCTTGGAATGTTAAGTGTCTTAGCTAATATATTCAGCAGTGTTCTGCAGTCCTAAGAACATGCTGTAGTCATTGTTATATCACCTGGGCACATGGGCACTCGGATAAAAGATGTTAGCAATATTAACTTAGTAACAGACAGCTGTTATTTTCCAAAGCAGCTCAACAATAGGTTCAAGGATCTCAACAAGCTTAAGACAGTCCTTCTGTTACTGCATCCCACTTCTCTTCCATAAGAATGTACCAGGACATCATTGCAGAATTTGGCCTTTGAATGATTGTTTAGGGGCATTAATATATATAGATTAACTGCTATGGTGCACAGTATGTGATTACAATGTCCATATATTACTGTATGCTATTTAAATAATACTCGTGTTAAGAAAACCATAATGATTTCTATACATAATCCCTTTTGAATGCCTTAACATTATATATATAAACAAGTATATCTCACGCAAAGAGGACAGCATTTTGCAGTCCCTTTATGCATAGAACTACTACTAACATGAAAATGAATTCTGCTCACCAAGCATTTGCCTCACTGTGTACAGATTCCTTTGAAAATTCAAAGCTAGTTTACCTGTTAGAATCAACTGCAGAAGAGTTGATGATGCATTAATTATACCAAAACGATCAGTGCAATGACTTCTTTGAATATCAGTACTGCTCACTCCACCTATAATATAGAAAATTTTTTAAATCAGTTTATATTGTATTTGACTTGCTATATTCCAATTAGCCAATATTCATAACAAGAAAATATGATTCTGAAGTGTATTTAGTCTCTATATATTTTTTTATTAACAAAATATCTCTATACCTATGGCTATATTCAGTCCAGAGCCCAGCAAAAAAATGTTTGGAAGGAATCATCAAGTGTTTTTCTTAAGTTTTTAAATCTAACTTTTGTGTGATTTTTTTGAATAATTAAAAAAATAAAAAAGTGAAACACCATGGTATGTCAACCTTGCCTGGCTTCCAGACCCCACCCAGCTGCTCTCTCACTCCTCCTCCTCAACAGCACAGTGGGGAGAAAATAATATGGAAAAACTCATGGGTTGAGATAAAGACAGTGTAATAAGAAAAGCAAAAGCTGTGTGTGCAAGCAAAGCAAAAAAATGAATTTATTTACTATTTCCCATAGGCAAGCAGATATGCAGCCACTCTCTGGAAAGCAGGGCCTCAGGATGTGTAGCAGTTGCTTGGGAAGAGCACCACTGTAACCACTAATATCCTCCCATCCTCTCCCTTAGCGCCAGGTTTTGTTGCTGTGCATGATGTCATATGGTATGGAGTAGCTGTTTGATGAATCCAGGTCAGCTGTCCCAGCTATGTCTTCTCCCAGCCTCCTGCCCACCCCCAGCCAACTGGCCTTTTTGCGGGAGGAAGGTGGGAGAGACAGCCTTGATGCTGTGCAAGCACTGCCCAGCAACAGCCCAAACACTGTTGTGCTACCAACGCTGTTTTAGCCACAAATGCAAGGCACAGCATCGTACAGGCTGCTATGAGAAAGTGAACTCCATTGTATTCAGAAAAGATATGTGTAAATTACTGTAGATTTTTACTGATATAATAGACCACAGAGACCAACCCAGATTTTTGTCTTAAATTTTATGAAGATAAGAAAGATTGCCTGCTTTTAGAGGTGCTATTGTTATAAACGAAATATACGCCTTCAGGCAAGTTCTTTCTTTTCTAGCAAAGAAAAAAATCATAAAATTGAGGTCTGGCCTCCTCATCAACACTCTTTTTCCTCCTTTATGCTGTTACCTGAGAGGATTTCCAGGCCTGCAAATAAAAGCTCCGAAATGACATCACGAATTTCAATTTCATCAGGAACAGGTGGGGCAGGGCGCAACACATGCCTGCTGCTATCAGACAGGGCTTCCAGGATGGCAAGGAACTGAGCTGCAACACCATCAAACATTTCTGACAGCAGCCGTTCGGTAGTAGTGCGAGGCCATGGCAACTGAGTAAAAAAAGGTAATGTAAGCCTTGTAATATCTAAACTGAGTTACAATAAAGCAAGATTTCTTTCAAAACGGTTCTCCATCACAAAGCACACATCTAAAACAGAAAATAATATACTGTAAAACATATTGTTGTTATGAATTTCATGCTTCAAAGGCCTCATGCTAAGTGGCTATAGTACTTAAAAAGTGCCATAATTTCATAGCAACCAGACACACTGATGCATGGTATTTTACTTAGAAAACGATACAACAGAAATTATGAGTGAGAATATTAAGGCCATTTAGTTTAATGCCACCCAGATCTCTCCTTATAATGACAACAGACTTGACCATAACGAGCTAAGTTCTACACACTTTCCAGAAAACCAGAGAAAGTTTAGGATGCTCAGCACAGCAGTGAAAGCAAAACACTATTATATTCTCTCACTTGCACATTTCAAACAGCGTAACATAAAAATACAAGGCAGAACACACAAAAATATATTTGCACTATCGACAGCTAAGAAATCAGAGATCTATATAAGAAAATATTTTAAAATTTTATATAAATGTTCTGTTTACATGGTTACCAAACCACTACCAGACATAAAGTAAATCAGAGATACAGTACTACAAAATGTTGCTCATAATCCATCAACATTTCAGTTCTATTTATTTGGCACTTTTCCAAAGAAAAGCACTTTAGACTGGTTTCTATGTACATTTGACTAGACAAAATTTTTGGAATTTCCTTCTTGCTTTGCTGGATCCACATCCCTTATTTTAGCTTCCAAATTAATACTCACAGCAAGCTCAGGTACATGTACCTGATGAAAAAAAGACTGATCTGTTCAATATCTGTCAGTATTTAGAGTATTAAAGCTAACGGGTTATTTTTTATTTCAAATAGCTTACATAATGAGTGAGCCTTATCAATACTATAATTATCTATCTTTTCCAAAGAAGGAAGAACTTTTTCTGCTGGGAGTACAATAAAAGTAAACACGAAAGTTAGTTTATATTGGATACTGGTGGAGCAGCTAATCCTGGAAACCATTTTGAGGCACAGGAAGGACAACAAAACCGTCAGAAGTAGTCAGCATAGATTCACGAACGGGAAGTCATGCTTAACCAACTTGATACACTTCTATGTTGAAATGACTTGCCTGGTAGACTAGGGGAGAACAGTGGATGTTGTCTACCTATAATTCAGTAAGGCCTATGAAACTGTCTCCCATAACCCTCAGCAAGTTTGCAGATGACACAAAACTGGGAGGAGTAGCTGATATGCCAGAGGGTTGTGCTGCCATCCAGAGGGACTTCAACACATTGATAGAACCTTCATGATGTTCCACAAGAAGTGCAAAGTCCTGCACCTGGGAAGAAACAAACCCATGCACCAGTACATGCTGGGAGGGCCATCCGGCTGGAAAGCAGCTTGGCAGAAAAGGACCTGGGCATCCTGGTGGGCGCTAAGTTGAACATGTGCCAGCAATGTGCCCTTGCAGCAGAGAAGGCTCACAGTACCCTGGGCTGCATTAGGCAAAGTATTGCTAGAAGGTCAAGGGAGGGGATCCTTCCCCTCTACTGGTGAGGCCACACCTGGAGTATTGTGTCCAGTTCTGGCCTCCACAGTGATAGGCATAGATATACTGGAGACAGTCCAACGAAGGGCCTCGGAGATGTTTAAGAAACCAGAGCACCTGCCCTATGAGGAAAGGCTGAGAGCAATGGGACTGTGCAGCCTGGCAAAGAGAAGGCTCAGCTGAGATGTCATCAATACATGTAAACACCCGAAGGGAGGGTGCGAAGGAGACAGAGCCAAGCTCTTTTTAGTTGTGCTCATTGACAGGACCAGAGGCAATGGGCACAAACTGAAACACAGGAGATTCTGTCTAAAGATCAGGAAACACTTTTTCACTGTGAGGGTGAGCACTGGCACAGGTTGCCCAGAAAGGTTGTGGAGTCTCCATCCTTGGAGATATTCAAAAGCCGACTGGACATGGTCCTGGGCAACCAGCTCTGTGTGGTCCTGCTAGAGCAGGGGTTGGACCAGATGACGCCCAGAGGTCCCTTCCAACCTCAACCACCTTGTGATTCTGTGATGCACATTTTCATAGCAAAACAAGTCCAAGACAAATTTTCAACATTTTTTAAAATAATAATGCTCACTGACTGGAGGGAAAAAAAAAAATCAAACTATAATTTTTTTTCTATTTTTTTTTGTCATTGCATTCAATATACCTTTTTCCCCACACTGCGGATTTGTTTTTATGAGCCCAATCTAGTAGAAAGCTTGCATATCTTGGAATATATTACATATATTCCAAGACAGGCTAAGCACAAATTGCAGGTATTGTTTAAATACCTTCGTTAAAATGCAGAGCAGAATGGGCATGTAATTTCCTACTCCTAATATTTTTGCATAAGCATTGTCTTGTCAGGTTTAGAAAACAAATGTTGCACTGGTGCAGAAGGACCTCAAAGTGAAAGCTAACAAACTAAACAGATTAGACCAGCTTGTTTCCATTTTTCAAGATGATTTAAGTACAAAAACAAATTCCACTGCATACATACTAGAAGGAAGAGCTTTAATACTTTGCTAGTCCAAACACAATGTGCTTTGTAACATGCTGGACTGAGCTCTAAATATAACAGTTCTACCTGTTATACTACATTGTACGTGTTCTACAATTTAAAAAAGGAAATTGTTTTGAAAGTCAAAACATTAGGCAAAAATAAATGTCCCATATTTTTGCATTTACTTGACACTTAATAAACCTGCAAAATATTCTGAAATAATGATTAAAACAGTGCTTTCAGATTTTACATCATTCAACAAGTCTTGTAAAACTACAAAAGGCATGCAGAAACAAATATGAAAATTTAGTATCATTCCTTCTTAAATAAGGTAATGAAAACTAGCACATTTTTAGAAGCAAAAGAGTTTTGGTGGGGGAATTATGAATGGTGTAAGTTCTAAAAACCTGTTGTTAACTTCAGGCGTTCAGTTTTGTGAGAAAGTCAAACAGACACTGCAGAACAAAATCAATTACTGAAGATTTTTCAAGCTTCTAGAGATCAGGTATACGAGATTCCTGCTATGTGACAGACATAGGTCCCTAGTAGCACAACATGTCCTGATGAGCAAACACCCTATCTGAAAGCATGCTGAGTTCCTAACATCCTAATTGTTCAGCAAGACTTTTAGATGATCATCATCCAGAAGTACTTAAGTCTTCCAGAATCAACTGACCTTAAGAAAGTTGACCGGTACATTTATATGTGCAAACCACATATATTTGAACATGCTGAGGTTTGGGCCTCATCTTGGATAAGGAGAAATTTCCAGTAAGTGAGGTTTGGAATGGATCGATTGTGCTGTCTACACAGCTGCTAAATATTAATTATGATTCAAGTCAATGATTTGAAACTGAAGTATCAGATTATCTTTTAAAAGGTTTGATGAATAACTTACGTGACAGAAGTGTTCAATGCAAGCAGATCGCATCTATAACATATTGGTATAAATTCATCATAATTTTTCTGTTAAGCATAAGCGGTTCAACTGAGCAATTTCAGTTGCTTCTGGTAAGTCTAATACAGCCAATTTTCTTTTAAAAATACAACATAATATAGAATAATGGCAAAGAAATTATTGAATAAAAATTATATCAATATTAAAAAATTATTTAAGACAGAAAATACGCCATTCTTATTTCAAATTATTTAGTTTTTTCTGAAGTATTTTATGAACAAACTAGATAATTATGAACAAAAAAATCCAATTCGTTCAGCTCTGAATGTTTCAGTCTGTTCTAGCATCAGATAAACTGTGGCAAAGAAGTTGTCACTTTGTAGTATCTCTTTGCTTTTGTCTTTCAAAAAAGTGCAAAGAGATTCATCAACTTTGCCATTCTATTATGAGGTACATAGGTAATGGTTCTATACCTATATCATGAGAACTAAAGGATGATGGAATTTCAGTCCAAGGAGACCTTGAGAAATTTGAGATAGAAGTTCTACTGGCAGAAGTGCCAATCTCTGCATCTGGGGAGGAACGCATTTGTACGGACTAGAAACCAACTATCAGAGTAGCAGCACTGCCAAAAAAGACCTGGTTGTTAAACTTGAGCCAGCACTGTCCTCTTGTCATATAGGCAAACTTCAGACTGGGTTACACTAGGAGAAGTGTACAGCACATTTTCTTCCCTTACTTGGAACTCATGAGGCTCCACCTAGAGTACTATGTCCACTTTTGGGCTTCTCTGTGTGAGAATGATGCTAAGAAACAGGACAGTGTCTCGTGAAGGTTTACCAAGATGATTAGGGGCATAAAATGTAAAATAGTTGAGGAAGCCTAAGTTTTTCTGGCAAAGCGGAGGCTAACGGGTGACCTAATAGCTGCCCACAACTACTTATCACAGAATCATAGAATGTATTGGGTTGGAAGGGATCTCTAAATCTAGTTGAAGAAGCCAAACTCTTCTGAGTAGAAACAGATTGTATAACAAGGAGTAATGCCCACAGTTTCAACTTTGTGGGGCTGGACTAGACGACTTCAATTCACATGACTCTGAAAGCATCAGGGACAACTTGCAGATTGGACATTAGGAAAAGTATGTTAATTAGGAGGTTAGTGCAGTACTGGAAGAGGTTATCTAGATTGACTAGGAAATATCCTTCATTGAAGTTTTAGAAGACAAAGCCACAGCTGATTTGATATATCATTGGCAAAAGTCATGTTTCAGGTCAGAGGCTGGACTAAACGGCTTCCAGAGGTCCCATGCAACCAACATCTTTACTCCTATGATAGTGCAATAACAATAATTCTTCATAATGCAGTGTTTGCAAAACAAAATATTTTACTCTGTAAAATCAAACCATCTGTATTTATATCACCATCAGCTAACAACATTCCACAGAATAATGCTTTTTATCACAAGAGAGTGTCACAGTGCAAAGAGATCATGAACTTTTGCTTACACGGGTGCAAAGCATCCCAATGAGCAGGCAATATTACTCAGTAAGAGAGTGTGATTTTGAGAGCTTGCTGGTTAGTATTTTTAGTCGCTCCTCAACAGCTTCCTATGGAATACTGCAGGAATTAAATTTATTTAAATCACAGTTGAAAACAGTAGAAAAGCAAAACAACCATCTGTCCATCACAAAGGGAATAACCACTCAGAAGTATCCTCTTTGGCACAGTGAAATCAAAGTGAGAACTTTCTATTCTATCTGTGCAGTCCTACATCTAGGAAAGGTCTCGAATACAAAAGACCTATTGACCTATGACCAAAAATGATCTATACAATCTAAGTTAGATGCATAAACATTATAAACCCACATTGTAGCATAATGGCATAAACTTAACTACTGAAGTTTGATATACTAAAGTCTATATGCTGACGAAAAAAGGGACAATGCACTCACACACAAAAAAAAAAGCATTTTCTTTGATTATTTATAACTATCATCCCAATGGATCACTCATTTTTGACACTGGCTGAAAGAAGAACACAAGGAAAGAGTGAAATTCGAGGAACTTCTTTACTTCCTTAAAAGTCAACTTTGTATCCTGGATGCCTTTCTCTAATTCATTGGATTTTGCAGAAGAGAAAGTGACCTTCAAAAACAATCTCTCAAGAGAGTTCTGCAGTGCAGATGGACCTGATGACCTTAAAGGTAGCTTTTTTTCAAAGTACCCCTTTATCTTCACAGTAATTTAACACAGCAGGGCAAACTCAGGACTCCCATACACTTGGTATGAATTTGAACAAGATTTCTCTTATTTTTATTGCTAACATAATTGCTAAAGGAAAGAATGCTAGAAAAATCAGTATTTTCTAAAGTAGTAATTACATCTTCCTTCCTTTCAAGTTTGTTCTGAGTTTTATTAATAAATTATGTTAACTATGAAACTAAAAGAGGAAAACTTTCTTCTTGTGAATAGCGTGTATTAAGCAGAATTACATTACATATTAATCACATGCAAATAGTAAACAAAAAGAAGAGCATTATGAAATGTTAGACTTACGTGTTGTGCTTCTTTCAGGCTAACCCGTATCTTAGGTCGTAAGTAGCTTTTCGGCTTTCTTCTCGATTCATATACTGCCCTCTTGAAAATCATTACTGACATCTGACACAAAGAAAAAAGTAAGTTAGCAACGGTGTTACGTGTTCTGTCTGTAGAGACTGTAACTACTCTACCTGTTTATAATGAATTGCAGAATGATACCTTTAGAGTGGCCTCTCGAAAAATCTTTTTTGTCTCTGAATTTTCCAGCAAAGAACTGGTATTTTCTAATTGCTTCAGTTCATCAACTTTAATTAGACCACGGCGAGCAAAGACCTGTCCAATGTATTTTAAAAAAAAAAATAAATTATACTCTGTTTTCATATTCTGGATGTCGGTATTTAATTTTAGAATCATATCATTCTTGAATTCAGACAACTGCAAAGAGCTGCAATGAAAGCCAGGTCATGAACAACAATTGAAAAGAAAACCTTAGCAAAATACCTTTTGCATATATGCATGGGGGCTGGCCACTACTTAATGCTAGAAGTCTATGACTATGTTTATATTACAAAGTACTACTGCATTTAACTTTGAATTGATTACACATTTACATGTGGAAACACATCTCTACTTTGCAGCTAAATTTTGGAATATGGGCAAAACTCTAAATACACACTATCTGACTATAAGCAGAAATATTTAAATAAATATTTATTTCCCGTTTCATTGCATTTGAAATGCTACATATGGTAAATCAGGATACCTCTCCATGAATGCTGGCTTGGCCATCAAAGTAACACTGAGAAACTGCAGTATATAGGGTGGTTCTCCACGTCAAATAATGTATGGATAAGAGCGGAACGGATGATTCCATACATATACTGGCCCACAGTAAGTATTCCAGCACCTGTATTGGAGAAATCCAGTTTCAAACTGAATGCATTTTAACCTGTATAAGCATACGTCCTATTACTAAAGGACACAAGAAAGACTTATCCTCACCTGGTAGGACAAATTAAAAGAGAGGGAAAAAAAATCACAAAAACTGTATTAATTTTAACAGGTTTTATTGTCTACAGAGCATTCCTCCTGCATATTATTGGGTTTTTCCCATCTGAAACTGTTGTCAAACATATTTTAGCCTCCAAGCTACCTTAACCACTCCAGTTCACTATAGCCTTGCCACCATGACAGAGGTCCTGCCCTTCTCTCTCATCTGCTCTTATCTTGAGAGTTATTCCTCTCCTTCATGTCAGCTCTAGTTTTTTCTAAGTTAGTTTGCAGCTAGATCAGCCAGTTTATTTGTGATGCAATGGAGTATGCCTTCTTTGGTGACAGCCTGTGCTTAGATTAATTTACAACCATGGAACTACACTATCAGCTCTTACCTTTAGGGCCAATACAGTCATTGCAGCAGTCTAATTTTAAGAATCAGCCCTACTAAATTGATTGAACAATATCTTCCCCTCATATTTTCTTTGGATCAGCTGTTCCCAGAGGTACACAAAATATGCACAACCTTAGTCCTAAAATAAGTCAATATACAGATTTTCTTTTTGTCTGAATTTAAAGAATCTGAAATACCTACGATCGATTCTTCTGTTTCCTGTATAGCAAATGCCTGAATACATGAAAGGAGGTGCTAAATAATGTCTGACTTCAATAAAAAATGTTCAAAGAGAAAAAAATCTTTCCTGCTCAATGAAAGATTAATATAGCCAACAGATAAGAAAATATACTGGATAAAGGCTGAGTCAGGCTCTGTTCAAGTTTTAGGAGTAAAAAGTAAAGCTAAGACAAACAAAGATTATATTCACCGTTAAAAAGAAAAAGGCAGGCGGGGAAAGGCCAGGTAATTTTTATTAAATATTTACAGCTAAAAACCTAGCCACTAGGTGTCAGTACATTTCCACATGTTTAAGAAACAAAAGACCAGTCCTTGGGACTTGATATAGTCGTCCAAAAAAAAGCATCCAGAACCCCCTGAAACAGTCTAACACATCCCATCTCAAAGACCAGCAAGACACTATGCTGGGCTCCATTCCACACCTGAGGAAGGAGCAGAGTCATGAAGGCATGAGGGCTTAGAAATTAGCCATTCAACATTTTATTCCCTTGTGACAAAGTGTTACTCTTGGCAATGACAATGAAATAGAAAAGTCAGGGTACAGCGTTATGCAAAATACAGGTGCATTTTCCAATCTTCTATAAATTTTTCAAATGTCTCTGTTTATTTTGCCATACCTTAGGAGATTGACCTATCATCATCAAATGTCTGCATATGGTGTAAATATGAATAGTACCTGCAAAAATAAATTAAAATAAATAAGAAACAGGTAAGTTCTATAATCCCACATTAAATTTGTTATGCTAACCAACTGAAACTTTTTCTTAATATCTGGGTTGTTATTTCCAGAGAATGAAAAATAAAACTAACGACTTTTCTATATAACTACTTTTAAATTAGAGAAGATGAAGCCATTAAATTCTTGGGAGATGTTAGCTTCCAAAATACCTACACAATTTAAGAATGAAAACTTAAAGATATACTATATCAAATTTTTATTAAGTAATTGATAGAGAGAATAATCTTATTTTTATCCCCAAATGCAAGCCTTTTTTAAAAAAGCATTACCTCTCCTTACAGACCTTACCTTACATGATTCTTTTAGTCTGTCATGGCACTGTCCTGGCAGACAACACCACTATTATATGATATTAAGTATGATAAGTGAAATGAAGAAAATTGATTGTGACTACAGTTTTCAAAAGCATCAAAGTGACTTACAAATAAAATCCTGTCAAAAATTTCCCTAATTTAGGCTATGTCACAAAATTGCTTTTAAAAAATCAGCCCTAGATGTGGAAAAGATATTGCAGTTCTGGGGAAAAAAAAAAATGTCTATTATTCTGTCTGTACGAATGTTCAGAAAGGGACACTGTGGCAGCGGGAGGCATCACAATGTCAACTGTCATAGCTAGAAGGGTGTTATTATCCCAATAAGCAAGAATGGAGCAAGCATTAGGAAGATTTCTTTGTATCAGTCAAATGTGTAATGAGACACAAAATCTATCACCAGAAATTGCAGAAAAATGCTCAGGAACTAGGGAAAATCTGAGTTATCGCCTACTTCTAATTACATTAGATTATTTGCTAGGCTTGACCCACACACTGATAGTGGGACTTAAGAATGGCAGGTGATCATATTTTAATTTTAATTTTTCTCCCATAGGAACAGACAAACAAAAAACCACACCTCAAAAGTAGTGACTGAGGTCAGTAGCAGTCACAACAAAACAAAAGGATAAAAATTTTGACCAATTATGGCTTGGAGAAAATAAATTTTCCAAAATTAAATTAAAAACACACTATCTCCTCAATTAATACTGCGACAACTGACCATAGTAGAACAAATTAATAATAGTCTTTTGACTTGTAACTAAATAACATTGCCTTTCAAAACAAAAATACCTGTTGTTCTTGAAATAAAAATCTTGATACACCATTCTCAGTTCACAGAAGTTCCAATTTTTCCTCATTTTTTTCCTAATTCAAACATTTATAAGTAGTACACTAAAATCATATACAGATATTCAAATCCTTAAATGTCATATGGTATTTTTCACAATAGTTGTATTATTAACCCTAGCCTTAAGATCATTTAAAAAATCAAAGACATAATGTCAGAAAATTATTTTCTACTCTTAGATCTGCAATCCCCTTTTCAAAAGAAAACACCAAACCAAACTCATTAACACAAACATTTGATTGATAAAAAAATCTTGAGGGTTTTTTTAATTAGGTTTCACTCAAAAAATGCCCTTATTATGCTGTTAGATTTCATTTTATTAGTACACTCTAACCACAGCTACGATGAAAAAGCTATTACTTTTACAACAGTCCACCTGAAAAAGGCACACTATGTAGAAACTTCAATTTAAAAATCCCTTGTTTTAGAAAAAAAAAAAAAAAAATTAAAAAACCTACTGTGATAGAAGACTAACTAGAGATTTATTCATGACCCTTAGGTTGACCCTAAAGAATATGTAGAAAGTTTCCTCCACAGGTTTGCTTAGCAAAGAAATAGAAATGAAAAGCCTGGGGTACCATTGTAGATAAGCCAACACAAATTCTCCTGAGGTAGAGCCACTTGCATAGTGAGTCGTAATGAGGACAAGACGTTGAAACAAGTCTGCAGGGACTCTTGATTCTGGAGATTGCTGTCACTGCTGCAAACCATCTGATAAAGGCAAACATTTCTCTGTTGCAAAGCATGGAGCTAAAACACATGGAACATATATAGAATTATTATATACTGTTAAAATAGGCGTACACGTCAGTTTCACATCAGCAAAGTACAACAAAATGGTGAGTACCAAAAACCAAGCATACCAGAAAAAAAAAATCAGTGTGGCATTGAAATGAGCATTAGAATATGGAGAAAGTGCTAAAGCTTTAAGGTTGCTGTACCATTAGCCTGAGTCAGCTTGCACTGTGTGGAAATGCACCTAGAGCACTAGGGCTTCTGAAAGGGGCACAGGGAGAAAGGATGAATGAGGCATTAAACTGATAATCAAAGAATCTGGCTTTAATCGTCTCTGTAGATGTCCTCTGCAAATTAAGGCAAGTCTGAAATTTTCTGCACTTCTCCATCTGTATCACAGATCTATTTCTCAGTCTCATCCGTTACTTTTGTCTTCTGTAGATGCATTGTTCCCTCTCTTCCTTGTAATACCTAACATAATGTGATCTTGGTCTTGTCTGGAGTACAGTATCATCTGAACAAATCAGCATGTGAGAAAATAAGCTAAGTGGGACATGGCCAGTCAGTACCTATCAACCTCTCAGAAGCCTGCTAACATAATATTTGAAATTATATTAATTTTGCAGTTAATTCACTGGAACTGGAAGTTTCAAGACCTGGAACTCCATTTCTATGATTTCCTCTCTGTTACATTACAAAAACAAAAACTAGCCACAGAAATCTGGCCAAAAAAAATTACATATAAAGCCTTTAGATGTAATCATTTGACACATTAACATTAGTTGTTTCCAAATGTGGAGATCACTGTCAAACTAAAGTCCATATCTGAAAATTTAGGGATATCTCAGTGTCCAATTTATATCTCAAAGTCCAATTTATAGAACAGGCATTTTAGTACAGACTCATGATAACATCTGGCACTAGGATTGGTTCAAGATCTAGGCAGACATACAGAAAGCAGGAGAAACCATCTCTGGAATTTCAAATTTATTTACAAAGCATTTTAAAAATAAATAAATAAATAAACAAATACAATGGATTAACATAGTCTTTGATCATACTCTCTCTAGGAAGCTGAACTATGTTTGAAAAACAAAAAAAATATATATAAACAGAGTATCTCCTCTATCATGACATCTGCTTCTAGCTTTTAAGCAAACTGTCTGCTTTTTTCTCCTTACTAAACACCTATTTACAATCTAACTGACTAGAGGAATATGAATTTGTTTAGCTCAATACACACGGGATGCCTATGGTTTCCTTTTGTTGTTCTTGATCACAGAATAACTTGCATTAGTTTACTTCAAAATATCCACCTTGTACTGAAAATAGACCTTCTCAGCAAAGAACTGCTTAAGGTAAAATCTAACATGCAGTTAGCATTTCCCCACCTACAGAAGCACTTTCTTCCATGGATAACAAATGATAAATTGCAAACCCCTACCTCTATAAGCAATTAACACAGAAGGACGCCAACATACTCTTGAGGTCACTGAGCTACCCAGAGCTTAGAGCACTCACAAAACTATACAGCATTCTGTCTCTTTTGTTCACAGTGAGCAAATAAGCTACTGAGAGCAATGCAATGCTGCTTTTTACTGTGTCATGAGGGTTTTTTACATGTAGTATATTTGCACATTTGTGGCACAAATTACAGTACAATGTTTTAATTCTCTTGCACTCTGCCCAGTTCTTAGATCACACGGTACAGAAATTTCTAGAACAATTTCAGGACAGTTATAAAGTTCTGCCCAGATCCTGGTTCTAACAGTGGTTAATAGCAACTATTTCAGAGCAAAAACTGCTGTAGACAGTTACAGAATAACCTATTCAGAGAAAATTGCCTTTTTAATGCTAAACTGATAGTGGTTGGCTTAAGCCACAAAAGCATAAGCACTCATATCCTCTTAAAAACGTACACCAACTCTGGAGTTCATACCACACATGTGACTGTTAAATCTCAATACAATCTCTATTGACAAACTATTAAAGATTAGTTAGTATTAATATTTAATTAATATGAAGTACATTTGTGGAGGATAAAATAGGCTACTTATTTTGAATCTGTGAATGTCTTTGACAAAAAAAAAAAAAACCCAAATAACCTACCGTAAGTGCCGCATTTTTGTCTCTGAAACCATTTGGAAAAAAGATGGATTTAAATCGATGCACGTCATCTGTGATATCATCAAGGTTTACAGAAACAAATTGCTGAAGGTATCTTCCATAGCACTGTAGAAGTGCTAACTTATATTCCTGAAGAACAAATAATAAGTACTTTTTATAGTTTGTATATTTCTATAAAACGTGCTATTTTTTATTACCTTTATGTGAAAAAAGTATCAATGTGAAAGAGCAGCTGGAAGTAAAACACTAAAGTTTCACACAAAAATTCAGCAATGTAATTTCTAATGTGAACACTCAGCATATGAAAGGTTCAAGTACTTAAAAGAAGACCTTGTGGTTTGGGAGTTTCTGTTTATTTTAATCATAAATATGGCATATCAGACAACAATCGTAAAGTATGATCCTGAACAAATGTAATAAACTCAAAGTGTTCCTGGAATGTCCCGCAGCTCTGCAACAGTAGTGATAATAATACCAGACTACTGAGAAAAGTACTTTATAAACAGTACACAGACATTATCACATTTCTCTCCCTTGTCTCCCTGATGTCAAAGCCCCTTTTTTATAAAAGCAGAAAGGAAGAGAAAAGGAAGAATGAGATGCACTAAAAAAGAATGAAGTAAGCGACAACCGGAATTTACATATGGCCAAGAAATCAGCATTAACAGACCAGAAATTGCCCCTGGGTCTTTAAGAGCTGTTAACAAACAGGATGTTGCTTTATGTCTCATTCAAAACAGAGCTCCCCAGCAGCATGTTGAACCACTCTAGCATCATGCTGAGACTATAGTTCAGCTCTGACTCAGATGTGGAAGTGCCATTCACTGACTCACCTCCACCACTTCCTGCAGCAAAGATTATTTAGAGGTTTCTCTACCAACCTCACTAATTCTAGCACACCACACCAGTCGTGATAAATTCCGGGGGAAAAAAGCAATTAATTTGTATTCGTAAAAATGTTCCTTTAATGTTTAATCACAGAAAATTCAAAAGCATTTCCTTGCACTCACTTTTTTCAACATAAATTCCTACCACCACAGTGACATGTACCCTAAATATTTGATCATCTGAGGAGTCTCATTCACATGGCCCCGCTGTCCTCTTTGCTGCATGAAAGCAGCGGCCGTACATAGAAAATTCTGCTTTCCATGGACAGCTACGGGCAGTCGGTCACTTGTGTAATCTAATACATATATTCAGGCTGTGATAACTCTTAGAAACCAGTCATGGATCAGAACATCATTAAACTAGTTACTGATATATAGCAAAAAGGTTATTTGTCTCCCAGTTTAAAATATCTATGTATGACAGAGATAACAGGCAGATACAGGCAGAGAGGGAGGGGCAAAAACTTAGTCAGTACTGATCAGGACAATGACTAATGGACTAACTAATTTCCAGATATATGACAAAATGAATTTAGGTGTGTCCTAAAAGATACATAGCAGATGTATAATAGGAAGGAATTTAAAGTGAGAAGGCATTTAAAAAATAGCAGGAGGACAGAAAGTTAAGTTGGTGCTTACCCATTGACTACTCATATTCAGTTATTCATTTTTAAAGACTTCACATTATTAAGTACTACATAACATAAAGGCAGATTAAAATTTAAAATAATCAGCAGTAGTTTTCAACTAGGAGTCAAGAGGGGTACTTATGGAATAGGCTCTACCCTACCTATCACAGAACTCGGTGTTACACCACATTCATCTTTCCAGTAATGCATCAAAATTTGTAGCTAACATCCATCTCATGTTTTTTTCTTTCTTTTTTTTTTTCTCCAGGGGAAAACATTGATTAAATGAAAGCTAAGTTTGTGGAGTCAAAGAGATGCACTTAAAAACGGGAGTTCCAAAGACAGTTCATTTCAAAGTTTTAGGCTGGCCAGCAAAACAACCTTTTCAACGACATCGATAACTTCACCTTTACTGTAGAAAACCACATTACGCAAGAGGACTGAAGCTGCAAGCAGAAGTCTTTACCCAGAATTCTAGATTATTTTTAGGCAATCTAGGGCCGGGTCATCAGGCACCTTGAACATAATGACCAAATTAGTACACTTGAGTTTTGCTACAGGAAGCCAATATAAAGTACAGAGAGCAGGGTTTGATGTATTTGAAATAACCCTACTGAGTACACTGCGCTGTGAGAGCAGCAGCTCCCAAGTACTAAAAGCTTCATGTAATATTCCAAGCAATTCCTGGGGCCCAGAAGCTATGAAAACTTAGGAAAACATGAATATGAAGAAAACATGAATGGAATTGCCTAGGCAATGAAGTGGCTGTTAACAAATGCAGTAATTCAAGCTTAAGAATTTCTGTGAGTATTCCTAAACCTGCACCATGAGCCTATACCTTCAGTTATAATGGCTCCACAGTTATAGAACTCTTCTATATGCCTTCTTCAATCCATCAGTGACTGTTGAGTGCTGCTGAAGTTCAGCTTCAGCTTGCTGTTCTTTATTCAGGAGACATGCCACTTTTGCAGAATTCTTTAGGGCAGATGCAGTGAAGGATAACATCTGCATGACACTCAATACCTTTGCCGTGGTCTGCGGAAAAGCTCGTCTAGTAGCCAATACATATGCTTTCCATAAACAGCATGAATAGCATTTATCCTCGCTGGATTCCATAAGTGAAGGACATGATAGTGGAAGGATAGTTTCACTGGATATGTTCCTCGAAAAGATGGCCCCTCAACCTATCTTGGTACAGTTCCAATTATGCCCTCTTTTTTTCTGGCAGAAAAGAGGGAAACTATCAGTGTCATATGCTGCAGAGGATGAAAAAGGGTGCATATGGGTGACAGTTGGCATTTAATTGCTTTCCTAATGCAAGAGTCAATAGATTGTTCTTAAAAACAATTTTCAATTTAAACACAGTGTCAGTTACCTGTTTTTCTTTCCAGGATGGGGGGAAATTAAAATTTAATACTCCCATTCTGAAAAAAATACAGACTTCGTTCAACCTAATTTTTTTATTCCCATTTTGTTCAAAAATTAAGTAGAAGTTACAGAAACCTTTCCAAATGCATGGAAGAATTCTACTAATACAGACTTTCACGAACTTTTGTGCTATATATGATTTGTCTATTACAATCAACTTTTTAGAAGACTAATATCCAAAATCTGTGTCCAAAATAGGCCTGAAAGACTAAAGGACATCGTTAAAATGTACACTTGACTGGTTCATAACACAGACAGACTAAATAGCCAGAGTTTTCAGCTAGGAAAGTATTAATGACCAACTAAATATCTTCTAATATGTCCGTGGCAAAAGGTAGAAAAATCCACTGATGGATCATTAAAAACACAAAATCGTACTAAGCAGATAGCATCTATGAGCTGTCCCTTACTCTAAATTATGCTAATTCTCTATAAACTTTAAATGTATTCTCTCAAGCAACTTTTCAAGTACTGAACCTTTACAATAAATTAACCTATAATTCTGTAATCCATCAGTATTTCTGCTTCGTAACTCCATCACTCGGGATCACAGATCCTTCTTCAGTCCTAAAAGGAATGACTTGCAAGTAGCTTTCAGCTGTACATATTTGAGCTGCTTCTGCGTGTTGCTTAGTAATTACCCTTGAAAGCCCCAGATTTTACAAAATGATCTTCTGACACAAATATCACTGACGTAATAAGTGGCACACCTTTGAGGGCCTTTTTCCCAGCAGACGCAAAGGACAATTATCTGAGAACACAACATAAAACCAGCCTTACTGAGTCAGACCAATAGCTACTAGCCCAGTATCCCATCTACAACAGCAGCCAGTAACAGATGACCAGGTTAAGAGTATAAAAATAGTTATCATGTAATGAAACATCCCCCAAACACTCTCAAAGTCTTCAGCAATCTAGCTCCTGGATCTTTTTCAGTTGTGATTTACCTTTTTTGAGGAGACCAGAAGTGCACACAGAATTCAAGATGCAGGAGCATCATCGATGCATACAGTTGTATAATGTGTAACTGCGCTCTGGTTTTTGTTCTCTGTTCCTCTCCTGATAATTCTTTACACTCAAATTTGGTTAACTGAGCACCGAGTTGACATTTCAGTGAAACAAACCACCATTGCTCTATCACTGTCAATTTGTACTTAAGCAGCATCTACAGTCAGATATTGTACTCTACTGTGCTGAAAGATTTTGGGGTGTTCAAAAAGGTGATGGGTGTACAGAAGATACAGATATAGAAAATATATCAAAAAATCAGGGCAATTTTACAATAATGAGAGCAAGTGACACAAGCCACCAACTCTCACTGGAATTATTTGTAAAAGTTTTTGCTACTTTCTAAATAGCTTCCAGTAAAATAGGATTAAAAATTAAAGTAACATAGAAACATAATGAAACAAAGACTGCGTGAGCCTTTTCTGTTTTCATGTGACTTACTTTGATCTGAGCAAGGGAATCACCAGCTTTCAGAAGTTTTTCATTGTAATACCACTCTGGCAGTCGAGGCTTATATTTGATCCAAATATTAAACAAAGTATTTGCTCTAAAAAAGATATAGGAGAAAAGGTTTCAGATTAATCTGGCAGTAGACCTGTCATAACAAGTAAACAAATCAGGAAAACTTCAAACTGTGAAAGCTCCTTTCTTCCAAACCTATTTGAACCTCTACATATTTCAAAACAACTGATCATTAAAACTGGATTTAAAAGGCAGCCAAGGACATTTCTGGGTTTCATTTCTGTCACTAGTTTTTATCACACATTTAAAATAGGATGAATTTTCTCCTGTGTAAATTCTTATTAAAATGTCACTGTATTAATCTCCTTGCATTGTTCAAACATGGTCACAAGCGGAAAATCTGTCTCACCTTTCAGCTAACATTTGAGAGGTTCTGTTTAAAGAAACAATTTGATATTTTAAAGAAATTTAATGAATTACAGCTCACAGCAAGTATTGGACTGGAAACTTCAAATACTAAGAGCAGGAAAAAAGATCCCAAAATAACAATACATGTCAAAAACTTGGGAACTGATAGCCATGAAACAAACCACAGAGCTATAATATATAGAGCTATACCATGAATCACAAAAGAAGGAAGTCATTAGAAAGCCTCTAGCATGAACTGCATTTGGCATGAAATGTTCGGGAATTTCAAATCATAAAGGGTAGGATTCACAGAGACACAAACGACACATTTGTTAAAATAGAAAGGATTTTATGGCAATAGTTGCAATGCTCCTTCTGTTGCCCCTGCCTGTTATTCTAGCCACAGTTGTCATCAAGGATTACTTTGTGTAACAAATTACTTATTTGGCTGAACCAGCAAGCCTCCCACAAACACTAACTGGCTCTAAGCAGTTTGCCTCCTCTACAGAGGAACTGACTACACCATGCCAGTATTATAGTCCCTACTGACTGCGGTTCGACGGGTTAGTGCCCTCATGTGTTCAACTTTCCCATCCTAGACTTCTTTAAGAAAGATATATTCAAACTGTAAAATAATAATCGATCAGACAGACTGATAATAAGCACAAGGATTTTTCAGAAAAGAATCCTGTTACCTAATTATTAATAGCATTGACAGCGTTCACGGTAGCAGGCATCTCTTACATTTATTCTCTTAACAAATCACTTGTATAGAAGCCTCAGCAAAGAGTGCCTTGTGAAACTGCAACAGCTAAATTATTCATAGGTAACACTTTATGGGGAAGTAAAACAACTGAAAAGAGAGGAATTAATGTTTGAAAACCACCTTCTAGCTGAATTCTCACATGTAAACCTTATGCTTACTGGTGTGAGGTAACTGGAACTTTTCAACCTCTTAAGACAGGGATGGTAGACTAGAATGCAAGACAATTTCTTAAACTGTTTTCTGGCATTCAGGAACTTGGAATCCTTCTCAGTCTCCCAGACAGCTCTTCATTTCATCTTATAACAAGACTCCCAATAACAAAAAAAAAAAAAAAAAAAAAAAAGGCACAACAAGTAACATCATTTTTTCCACACAGAAAGCTGCAAGCCACCTTCACATTTCAAGGTGAAACAGACGGCTGTATGGGAAACCTGTAAAAATGATCTTTAAACCAAAGAATTACAAAAGTCATAATCCTTTTTTTCTAAAAGTATCATCACAGCACAGTTCTTAGTTCCTGAAAGTAAGCAGCAAAGAAATAAGTAGGACATTCTAGAGGTGTATCCTAAAGGAAAAATGCAGTAACAGCACAAAGTAGGCCAAAAGCAACAATCTGAATAAAGTGTTCTAAGGCATTATGTTTTTTAAGCAAACCATAGACCAGTGTAATGAAGAGCACCTTCCAAATGGGGAATGAGTCCCTCCTGGTCCATCCATAACCGATTAACAGCCTGGGTGGTTAATGACTTCTTATACTGAGAGAAGTATCCCACTCCAGTTAGCAGGGACAAATCTGCAAAAAGCCTCCAAAGTCAAGGAATCTGTCAGGCATTTGAGCAGAGTTGCCTTGGACTATCAAAGGAAGAAGCTTAGGAAAAGCACTGCAGAGTCCAAGAGGTTTGATGGATACTGCTGGGGTGGAGAGGAGGGAGGGGGAGCAGGGAGCGGGGAGAAAGAAGGACAAAAATAAAAGATAATTATCAGGTTGTAAGGCTGTGAAGTAACCGATAGTAAGAAGGACCGTGGATAAAGCTCTGGAAGGTGAGACTATCTAATTTCTTTAAGATTGTCCGCTGGAAAGTCCCCAGTTGAAGGTCATCTTCATTTTTTGTTTTGAATGTTCGTATTAACACAGGAGATTCTTAGATGCAATAAATGAGAAACAAATCTGTAATACATTAGTTTAGTCAAGTAGTGACAAATCTGACCTGACTTCCAACTTCAATGGGAAGATCAAGGTAAACTGTATCTGCTACAACGCCATGGGTAACTACAAGTGAGTTTATGACACAGGAATTTTTCTTCTACACAGACCAGGAGGTCTCTCACAGGAGGAGAGTGAGACACTTCCCGAACAGCTCATCGCCCTTTCCTTTAAACAGGGTGCAGGACACCATAATAACAAGCTAAGCAAGGGAATTCTTAAAAAAATACTGGGCTATTGGACTCAGAGGTGAAGTTTCTTCATTTCCAACCACTCTACGAATAATAAAAAACTTTCCCTAAGGTCAACCCATAATAGTGTGCACAGGGTAAGGCCCACATGGCTACACTTCTGGGCTAAAAGTCTGATTAAAAAGATTCCTGCTTCTAGTACAGGGCAGGTCCTCAGTAATTTTTGTTTCTTACATTAGAACATTGTAAGTGCCTAAATTATGGCCTTACTGTTGACTTACCAATCCCAAAGGCTGACAGCATTGGAGGAATGAAGCTGACAATTTTATTTTTCTAAAATGAACATGCTTGCCATGTGGAAGCTGGTTTTCTTGCTCCTCGAATAACAAGATCACTTTGATCTCAACCCATCCCAGGAAAAGTAGCTTGACAAATGACACAGCAAGAAGTCTTTAAAGCATTTAGGAAAGCATCTGTAATAGCCATTACCTTCAGAAATTCTTAGGAACAACTAGACTACAGCTGGTTCTGCAAGCAGCACATGCTCCAATTTTAAGTTATCGAACAATGAGAGGCAGGGAGAAAAAACCTTGAAATTTCACAATCACAAATAAGTACTCATGACTTTGCCAGCTGCCTGAACATATGCTAATAATCAGAATTCCAGTCTTCTACCTCTGTACTGCCCTTATACAAAGGAAGAATGACAAAGGATGCAGAGCTTCGTGTTACACAATGTTCTCAATGCCCTGGAATTTTGGTGTGGTTCACCACTACCAGTGACTTCTGGAATCAAGACCCATGTAGCGTTAGCTCTCATCTTCATGATATACGCTGCAGAATTTTTTGGATGAGAAAATGCCCTCATGCTAACTGAGTTATGTGTGGACATGGGTCACAGATACCAGGTTGAATAAGACAGCCTACTCAGGTCAAAATATTCCAGAGTGTAAAGTGACTTGGACACACTGTTCACAAAAACTGGCAACTTGGCATGACATTGCAAACAGTTCAGATTCAGTACACCCGACTCCCAACCAGATGATACAATGAAATGTGTAAAAGATACAATGAACGTGTTCATTATCAGCAATTTTGGTGGTGTCCGAAGCAGCTGAGTGATGTTCCTAGAGGGGATAACTTTCAAAGTAAGAATACAGACCAGCTAAATCAAAAAAAGGTCTGAAGCCACAGAAAGGATTAAAAATAGCAAGGCACTGAAATCAGCCGCTGAAGCAACATAAAAAGCCAACATAATGAGATTCAAAACACTAGAGGCAAAAGCCTGGAGGCTGATACCTGCATGATAGATCTAGGCCTAGACCTGGAGATGAACATGCCACGTAAACAAATTAGAAATCCAGATAGCTTACAAAAGCAAAGATCTCCAGTGCAGACAAATGCCAGGCTGCAGAATCTGAGTACCTCCTGAAAATATATACAGATCCTTTAGAGAACAGTCATTTGTTGTCTACATCTAGGAAAGTATTGAGTGAAACACGTAAGGGTAGAAGCTGCACCTAAGTGATAAGCTAGCCACCTTGCAATCTAACTCCTGAGCTGGTTTTGTATGAAATTTTTATAACCTGGGAAACTTGCTTTTTTTAATGTTAAAGACCTGTAAATTTAGAATAGAACACTGCTCAGATAATAACGACAGAAAATTTACCTTGAAAGAAGCAGTTGAACTCTTATCTCATAACATACCTACATGCAGGAGGGAGAGCTACATGAGAAATGCACAGTCTCTAAAAGACATATGCAAGCGCTATGAATCATACACTGATTCCAGTTGCTCTGTCTTAAGTGCATTACAAAATCTAGATTTATGCATACCCACAGATATGCATGTATGCGAGCAAACAAATATGCACAATTATACTTGCCATATGCTCTGCCTGCATCTATGGGTATAAAAATATACCGACGTAGACATAGACATATGCACAAAAAGAGCTGTGTGGCGTTATCCTCATGTAGCCCCACTGCAAGCGCATCTTTTAAAGGCATGTACGTGCCCACAAGTATTCGCCCACAAGTATTCACGCAGCAGCACATGCTGGTGGGCTGCCAGCTGCTCCAGCACTGGGAAGGGATTTTCCTACCAGAAAGCTCAGGCAGCTCTGATATAGCCAACAGTGATGCTGCCAACTTCCACACCACCTTGTGCTTTTTCCCTAAAGCATTAACTTCTAGGAAGTACTGAAAAAAGAAGGTGTTCAGATTTTGGAGTGTTTTAATTTTTTTAAAAAAAAAACGGGGGGGGGGGGGGAACGGATTGCCGGGGAGTTGGCACACTACTGGAGAAGCTGCCCCAGGTGAACAACCTCCCGGCGAGCTCCCAGGCCAGGGGGAGAGGGAAGGAAGGGGCTCCCCGGCCTGCAGGATGTGGCGTGAGGAGGGAGCCGGGAAGGGGCGAGGAGGGCGCCGCGGGGGCGCCCGGCGGGCTGGGAAGGGCAGGGCAGGCCGAGAGCCGCGGGGTGGGCAGCGCGGAAAGCCCCCGCGGGGCGGGCGAGGGGAAGGGGCTGCGGAGGAGGAGGAGAGCGAAGAAAGAGGGGAGCGGTTGAGGGAGGGGGGGGGGGGGGGGGGCGGTGTGAAGAAAGGGCAGGCAGGAACGGCAAGTGGCTCCCGGCGCGGGTGGCGACAAGGGGGCGACAAGGGGGCGGCGGCGCAGCCCCTACCCGCGGCGGTGCAGGTCGTGCTGCTGCGGCTTGGCCTCCCCCGCGCCGCCCAGCCGCCGCAGGAAGCCCAGGACGTCCCGCAGCTCGGCCTCGAAGCTGTCTACCACCGGGTTGCCCGGCGCCACGGCCCCGAAGAAAGAGGCCGGCGGGGGCTGCGGGCCCGAGGCGGGGAGCGGCGGCCCGGCGGGCTCCGCCATGCTGCGGCCCGGCCGCTGCGGGAACGCGCCGGCGTCGCCAGGCAACGGCCTCCGGCAGCGGCCCCGCGGAGGCCTCTGGGGCCCGGCTGCGGCGCTGACGAGTCCCCGCTGCACCCCGCGCTCCGGGAGGGGCGGCGGAGGGTTGAAATCCGCCTTCGTCCCCGGGGGAAGGGGTCTTCGGCTCGGGGGCTGGGTTGTAGCCCCCGTGGGGGGGGCCTCGCAGAGCCGGAGGGGTACGAGCCGCGAGGCCTCGCACCTCTCCCCGGCAGGTGGAAGAGCCTTTCCCTGTTTCTGAGGCTACACACGGCCAAGAGGCAGTTGAAGGAGCTTCACGGGCACCGTGAGCAGCAAAAGGCGTTGCAGTATCGAGGTGGTTTGCCGTGAGGAGGGTGCTGGAGGAAGCTCGGACAGGGCCAGGAGGCACCTCATGGGGCGGGTTTTCAGGAACCTGTGTTTCACCAGGGATGTCATTTTGAACTTACCGAATGCATCACTGAGCCTGCACGACTCCAGATAAAAGAAGAAAGTGTGCTAACCCTCTAAACGGTTATATCTGTCTATTAAAAAAAAAAAAGGTGGCAAACTAGGAAACAACCAGGCTGTATTTATCAATGTTATAGGAGGCGGCCATAGCAACCTATGTGTTTTATTGGCATTATGGTACAGGGGTTTGGGAGGGATGTGAAGGAAACCGGCTATGTTGCCATGTTCATTGTCATGATGAGCCTAAGGGACAGCTTAATTGAAAACATGAAAGCTTAGAAATGTGGTGAGTGAGCAATGAATCCTGGCAGCCAAGGCCAGTTGAAGGCAGTTTCTTGACATTGAATGGAAAAGGATCAATAGAGAGGGGTTAAGGAAAGAAATACCTGAAAAGTGCATCTAGGTAATTCATAAAGATAGTAAAGGAACCGGCCTTTGAGTGACCAGAGAGATGCAGCATTGGCATGCTGAATGATGGGAACCAGAAAATACTGCATTAACCAGGCCAGAGAAATTATATGGGAATCAACTGGATACTATGGGGAATTTGCAAAAAAAAACCAACAAAATTTATGAATAACGTGTCTGACTCATTTTACACATTGATTTTTTTATTGTCACCTGCTTGGAGTAGTGTGGATCCATCGCCCAACAGGTATTGTGTGACTACAGGAAGGTGTTAGCAGAAATAATTACAGTCGATTCATATGCGTGGAGTTAATTCCAGTGACAATGGTTATGCATTCGGGTGGCAGCAAATGGCTGAGTACAAGAGGGAGCGGGTTCCTCAGATTTCTGTGAAGGCAGTAGAAAACAAAGCCTGCAATGAAAAGACATGGCACAGAGGTGCTGATGCTGGGATTTAGAAATCACTGGGTACAGAGGCGAATTTTACAAGACAACTGAAATATGAGAACTTGGAGAGCAATTACTGCTGCATTTAAAGATTTTCCCTGTGCTTTGCCACGCTAACCGAAGAGCTTCCTGTGATGGATTCCAGATGACTAATAAACACTGGCCCCTTGTGAAAGGCTGCTTGTGCCACTGTGAGTGTTGCTGGTGGCATCTGTTCCAAGTCCCTGTGAAGATCTTGAGCTAGTTTGCCTCACTAGATGGTGCTGTATCCCAAAGGGCTGATCTTCACATTTACGGGGACGCAGAGGAGTGCACTTAACAAAACAGCAGTGGCTAGAAGTTTCAAGAGGAACTTGAGAGACTGGAAACAAGACTGCTGAGTAAAACTTTGCATATCTCTAAATATTTGGCTAGCAGATGGTGGGCTGAATGTAACCATCCCTGGAGGAGTTTAAGAGACAGGTAGATGTTGTACTTAGGGACGTGGTTTAGTGGTGTTGGTAGAGCTAGGACAAAGGTTGGACTCGATGACCTTGAAGGTCTCTTCCAACTGAAACTATTCTATGATCCTATGATTAGCCGTTTGAATTAGTGTTTCAGCCATAGAAACAAACTTGAATCAAAGAAAACAGTAAGAGAAAGGGAGTATAGCCATTTCCCAAAGGGGAAGATTACAGAACTATGTAAAGATAAAGCTTTAAACCACTGGGAGGTTGATCAGGGTGGAGCTGATCAGCCAGCTCATGAAGAGTGTTCAGTCTAAAATTCCTGGGGCAGAGCTTGACATGGTGCAAGCATGCACTCTTTGCGAGGCAGAGGTCAGTGTAAGGAGGGTAGTTCTGACCCTCTCAGCACCCAGGGTGGAAAGCTTTGGAGAACCATAACAAGGAAATACACCGCAGCAAGCATTATGTGTATTACTTCAATTTTGGATGTTTACAATATTGATTCCTATCTTAGTATTCTGGAGAGAACTCAAATATACACTTCAGATAGTCTCCAGCTAACATTTAATAGGCTGAAAATTTAATGGGTCCAAAAGACTTATAGGTAAATGAATAGAACTTTTTAACTTCAGAAAGATTATAGATTCTTCAGAAGCCTGAAGAATAGGAAAAAAAAAAGCTTGCTGTACACAAAACAGTAAGAGAGTGATGGCTATTGAAGTTGCAACCATGATAGAATTTCCTCAAAAAATGGATTATACATATCAGTGCCTATATGACTTGGAAAGTTTATAGCAATTCTTTGAATTACATATGTCCCTACACCCTCAAAAATGTGATGTGTTGATGGAAGGCTAATGATTTATTCATTATTGGTAGGTGAACTTTTAGATACAATCTGAATTACAGTAAGGGAAGAACTAGGTGAGATTATGGAGAGTTGGCATAGACAGGATCTTAAGAAATGGAATTTAGGTAAATCCATTGACCCAAGCAGAGAGGTCCTAGCAACCTGTGATTTAATACTACCAGGTCAGATAGGAGGAAGCTGTCTCAGAAACAGAAGGACCCACAAAGAGTCAACTTTGTAAAAACCCATACAGGAAGTGTCTGCTTTCATGGCTGTAAGGCCAAGAGTGTGCTTGATTTGGAAAGGGGAAAATCTTTGCTGCTAACTCAACAAGCTGCCTACTTACTTCTCGTGTGTCAGTTCCACTTGTGTGAACAGCAGTGGATACTGAGAGCAAACAAAGGGGGGAAACACTGTATGATCACAGCAGAGCTGGGCAGGAAGAGTGTCCAGTGGTATCAGGGTACAGAGGCTGAGGTAACGTCTGCCAAGCCCTATTTAGTACATTAATAGAAGTTTGTTTCCTATGAGTAATTCTGAGATGCATGTTCAGATCAGTTCCTAGGATGCTTGTAGCAAACGTACACCTGAATTATGGTGCCTATAGATTTTGCTGTTTGATATTCAGAGACGAGAGGCAGTCATGGATGCTGTATTACCAGACTTCTGCAGGGTAAATTGACAGTCCTCGGAGATGAAAGAGCTAAATTTATGTCATCTCTTCCTTGATGCTTTTAGGAAAAAAAGTCTGAGTTGAGGTGATTCTGGGCCATCGCTTAGCATCTTTAGGCTGATAGGCTAATGAAAACATGGGACTTTGAAATAATGTTTATCATGTTTATGGACTAGCATATTCAGAACTGCGATCTGCATTTACTCTACTTCAGGTATGCCTGCCTGGTTGTAAATGCCGGGGAGAATCCACAGTTCTCCTTTGAGTGGGAGTGCATTGTTGGGTTTAAAAAACAGAAGTAACGCTAGAGAAAGCAGCTGTGGCAGGTATGTGCTGCTTCTTATGGAGAAATTCAGTTTGTGAGTTAGGCAAGGAAAACAAGGTCAAGGAAACAAAATGCCTTATGTGACAGCACAGCATTTGCTGTTCATGTGGTATAGGGGTATCAGATATGATACAAAAGAATACCTCTAAGTTGCCCGATAAAGATTCTTAAAAAGCCATCAGATAGCTGGAAGAGGTGAACTAAGTTGCTGAAGCCAGGAGCACACTTTATAAATGTGATTAAGTTGTCCAATGGGAGGAGAAAAAGGAAGAACTTGTACTAAGCTCACAAGAGGCAAACTGCTTGCTGGAATCATTGTACCTTTCAAAATAACTAACTGTACAGGAAGCAGAGAGGTGCAGCAGACGTGCAAGTTTATTGCTATCGCAAGCTGTGGCACTTCTCTACACCTACAACTGATGAGACAGATGTGGGAATACAGGGCTTTTATAGGTAGCTCTGAGGGATTATACTGGCATCATTTCCTTCCCATCCTGCCCTTCGTGTTTTAGGGCTGTTCAGTGGAGAGCTGCTTGTGGCTTACTGATAGTGAGTCTAACTCAGATGCCTTACTTAAATCTGCCTTTACATTCAAACTGAATTTGTGGATTCCTAAGCTTATCTAAGGGCTACCTGCTGCCTTTCGATGGAAAAGAATAAGGAGATGACACATACGCTGTCACGTTTTGATAGCATTGGTATTTTTTTGCTGTACTGTGAAGAAACAAGTCCTGAATTAGGAAGGTACGTGCCTGACTGCAAAGGTAGAGAAATGTGAAAAGATGGTGGAAATGGCTTATGCAGGACACAATACAGACAGCTTTTCAAACAAAACACGAGTCCTTTACTGAGGTGGTGACACATATTTGTAAAGTATTCCAGTGCTCTGCCAGTCACCGAGCAGTATAAAAAAATTGTCAAACAATGGAATGGTCTCTGAACTCTGGAACATACATTCACAGAGTAGCTGAAGCTTGTAAATCTTTTGATGAGCAACTGATGGTCTTTTAAGATACGCCAAAAGCAGATCAGGGACAGGTTTAATGCAAGTGAATGCTAACAGAAGGAAAATGGTAAGTTTTTACTTGAAAATGGTTCTTGGCTTCCTTTCTGATCTAGTGCATCAGTGTAGTACGAGGAAGGGAAAAGAGTGATCAACACGAAAGAACTGCAATGACTGAGAACTGTGCAACTGCCAGGTTCTTACAGAGCTGTGTTCAAGTTTGGGGTGACAGTTGTCACAGTGTTTTGGTTGTATCATATGAAAGGTTTCAGTGCCAAATTCTAAAGATGAAGTGTAAGCTTTCAAGGTTATAATATAGAAGTAATATTTTTTTAATGTGAGTGTGAATGCTCACAAAAAGGTTTTCTCAGATTCTTTTTATCTTTAGGGAAATATTCTTAGGCATATAGAAGAATTTCACTTGATTTGCAGAAAACGTGTTATATGGGAGAAGTGATCTTGTTGATTTTTTTTTTCTCCCAAAGAAAGTGTAGGAATGTGTAATATTTGCGTGAACAGTCTGTGAGATTTGACTCACCCACTTTGGCTGTATTGTTATGTATTGAGTGGGTTAACCAGTCTTTGGGGAGGGAGATGGAGCAGGATTTTTATACAGCTGCCCAAGTTTGTAAGAGGTTTAAGTTGAAACACAACAGATTCTGAGATCTGCTTTATGGACCTAAGTACATAAGGTAACAGCTGGACACATCAATGACTTTCCAAAACATGAAACTATTGCTTCAATAAGATAGTTTGCCTAAAATTTCTGTTATTTTCTTTATTTGATTAAGATGTGCTTTATTCCAGTTTACAAGTACATTCTACTCCAGTAGACATCAATTGATATAGCTTATTTTGGAAAGACTTCCAGGGACCTGCAAATATTTCTTCTGAGGATGTACTAATTTTGGTTCATTAGACAGACCATGGAGGTACACTTTTTGTCTCACTCAGAGATCTTGTCTCAAATCTCAGGAAGCTGTAGGCTTTCTTCTAATGAAGAAGCTATACCTAAAACTAGTTTAGAGTGATAGTAAAGATGTCTTGTGCAAAAGCCCTGTAAATCCCTTCCAATCATGAAAAGATGAAAGTGTGAACAAGATTTTTAGTGATGTGCATGAAAGCTCCATCTTAGAAACACACTCAAAATGTGGAACACTTAGCTGTACATATTAAAACCTAGAGAGATGCCTGAGCTAAAGACAACGTACAATTTATTGAGCAGAGACAGGCAAGATGGTTATATTTTCTATGGAATGTGTGAAAAGAAGTAGCAGAGATGGAGAATGGAAATGAATTCTATTTTAGCTGCTTTCTATTCAGCTTAAGCTGATTGCTAGGCATCTAGTAGTTAAGATTTGATTCGGGAAAAAAAGTAGTGACATGTTTTGTTTAAAACCATCATGCATTTTCTTCATTTCATAAAGATTCTCAAGACAAACTTTAAATGAGGGGAAGTACAGTCTATTCTAAGAATTAAATTGAGTTCTGAAGACCTTCCTAATCTCTCTTTAAGCCAAATATGACAGTGCATTTTTATTCATATTCTCTTGATGCACATTTGCTGTTATAATTCTGAGCTGCCACAAATGCTGTAGATAGAAATCATCTTGGGGAAGTAACACCATTGTTTGTATGCATAATTCCTGAGTAGCCAAATGCATCCTTATCATAACACGCTCTCTGTTGTGCATTTGGTCTGGGAGTACTCACAGGATCAAAATAGACTCTTCTAGGAATTAACCATTGGCAACAAACAAAGGGAGACCTAAAATAACCTGATGATGACCTCCAATATTTTTAGATCGATGCATTTCTGTTCAGGACGTTTCTTATTGCCTTACGGTATGAATTCTGAAACTTTTTGGCCTCATTGCTTTCATTTTCCATTCTTATTAGTTTCTCACTCACTTGCCAGAATATTTCACTCCAAGGTCAAGTATCTGCTGATTGAGGTTTGTTCAAGCAGCTGACAGAAATTGTTTTGGGCAATAGCCTGACCTTGGACTAGGAGATTTAGCAGCTTGGAATTCAGCAGTAGAAAATTACACAATGTGGAAGGGTAGTTATTTGTTGGTTATTAAGCCTTGCTTGTTCAAGGAAGTAGAAAAACATCTTTGTCTTCACATAGCTACTTGAATATTTCATATTTTTGAACAATACTTTTTTATTATTCTGTGTAATTGTATTTTCTAGGTTATTCTTTCTGATAATATAGACCAGTCTGAGCTTTTGGTATACATTATTGTATTATCTTGGTATATATTACTTCTAATAATGATATATGTAATTATGTGATTGTGAGCTTTTATCTCAGTACTTTAGGATTTTAGAAAATTAATGTTTAAGAAGAATTGTTCTGCATTCTACATACATGTGGGAAGGTTATTTGTCTAGTTCCTAGAATAGTGGAACATTGGCATGCTGGCTTTATTTCATTTTCTTTTTGAAGAATGTGTGAATTACTTAATTCATACAATTAAGTAAAAATTAGAATCAGTTCTTTTTAGAGCAATTGGTGCTGTTGCCTGATTATATTTTATGAAATAAAACCCATCCAGAAACAGGATTATATGTTTATCAGTATATCTATAGAAATGCAGATACTGGATCATTAAATCCCTTGTAAGGCTGTAGGAAAAGCTACAATATCAAAGTATAATGACACTAAAGAAACATAAAGAGTTGCTAGAAGGAAGATTAAAATCCCAGACTTGCAACCAGCTGCTAACGAGAATGGGCAGAAGTGCAGGTGTTTCCTGCAGGGATTCTGACTTCTTTTGGTGGTAAACCACTGATTGCCACTGATACGTAACCCTCAGAAATTAAGCTGGAGAGCAGAAGTAGCTCTGTTAGAGCTAATGTAGTTGAAGTAAGCGTTCCTTTAGCCTTTTTTTTTTCCTTAACACTTTAAAGGACAGACCATTATTTTCAGTATTAATTTCAAAAGTTAATAGTATTATGCAAATGCTTAATGGGAGTGGAGTGCCTTTATTAAATAAAAAAAAAAAAATTACTCTTCCTGGTATTTGGTCCTGGATCTCATAATCAGCGTGGCAAGTGATTTCTTGTTTTGACTGCAGTGGATTTGAAATAGCTGATACTTTTATATCTCTTCCTTCTTTTTTTCTCAGCCACCCTTGTTTGCTATGCATTTTTATTATTATTTCTATTTAAAAGCCTAGGATTTTCTTTTGTTTTAATTTATTCAGATTGTCTTTTTACTAGAAGTTTTGGCTAGGGCTTATATTTAACAACATATAGTCTACTTTAAAAATACTTTAGAATTTTATAATACTTTATTAAAATTATATTAAATGCCAATAGAGTCACCTGGAAACACTGTTCTTTCAGAGTCAGGTAATTTAACGGTTAATGATCAGCCTGAAAGACCCTCCACAAAATTGTAAACATGCCTCTCTTAATAGGCAGACAAAGTGAAGCTTATTAGCTGTACATTTGAACTTCTGTCTGAGGCAGACAGAACTCGGATGGAGTAGTATTCCAGGACTGAGCTGGACTCATGTGAAACTTTAGGCTGAGAGCTCTCTCTTTTGAGATGAACAAAAAGGAATGCAGAGAAAGAGAGGCAGTAAAAAGATATATATGTATATGAAATTCCAAAACATACCTATATAAAATACCAAAACAAGAACAGAGTAAAGAGCTTGGTTATTTGTAATTCAATAAACTTTAGCTTGTCTGCCTTAACATATACTTTCATCTAGCAACAAAGTGTAACAATGAAAAAAATTATTAAAACAGTATTGGCAAATAATCTGTAATATATATAGTCTGTTGGGAATCTCTGTTCAAGAAATAGTGACATGATTTTGGGGAACTTACGTGAGTGAAGAATACTTCAATCATCTTGTGAATTTGAGATCTTATGCATGACATTTTTCAGGTGTTTTCAGTATCTCTATTATAGTTTTTCAGATTAAAAAAAAAAAAAAGACAATAGCTCCTAATTCTTGCAGTTTTATCATTCTGTTAAAGTCTTAAACTGCCAAGCTGACAACTTTTCTCATGAAGAGACTGTTACTTCCCATTCTCCAAAGATTACTCTGAACCCATGCAATTAGCTCCTTACGAATGTATCAATAGTACCATCCATTCCTTTAGCATAGCATTTTGGATTGCCATTTTATAGAACACAAAAGACCATTATCGACATTATACATACAACTACATACATTTCTGGTCAGCATACTATCAGTCTGTTCTTTACTTTTTTATTTTCATCCAAGAAATACACTAAATAACATTGTAATCTTTACCCTTTTCTCCCTCAGAATTTCAAATTAGAAAGCTCAAACTTGCTTTACTGTTAGCAATACAGTTGCTTAATAAATTATCCTTAAAGGAGCAAATTTTGTTATGTTGTACCTGTATAATTCCATTCTAAGACTGACAGAATGACTCCTTAGAGAGGGTAGACACAACTTCACTGAAATAAAGCATTATACATCCGAGTTAGCACAAAGGTAACTTAAATATAATTTAGTCATCAGAAACATAATCACTAGGTACCCAACATGAATAAAAAAAACCCAAGCTACTTTGTAGATCTGAGATTATAGCTGCATCTACATTAGCAATTTGATTGTGATCAAGAGTGCACTTCTGAAGCATCCCATCTCCTGCACTTGTTTCCATGTTACGGAATGATCTTGAGTGCACGGGTTGAAGTCCCTCTGAACGGAACTAAGCTGAAATGTGCGCTCCACGAGCACACCTGACATCTTCCAGCTGGTACTGGAGATTCAGTCTCTAGGAACAGACTAGAATGAGTACAAAGTAAAACCCCCAAAACGTCCATTATGTGAACATTTGGTCCCTGGGACTAATTGTTTCATGGTACAGATCTGCTCTGATTGCACTGCTTTCCTTATTAATATAGCCATAGCCTACTTTGGTAATTATGAAACAAAAATTTTTGAAGCAACATGAAAAGCAATTATGCCATTTCTGGAGAGTTGCTTTTTAAAATACCTATACTTGAAGAAAAAGCCTACTAAGACACCACTGCTACCTCTACTTTTCGTTGCAGACAGAGGAGAGAGAATTTGCCACAAGTTGAACATTTCATACTTGTCACAGAAAAGATTTTCAGTGTCTCCTCAGTGCCATTAACATAGATGACAAAACTGCAGTGATTATAAATACCTAACAAAACATGCCAGAGCATTGCATACGGTATCTGTTTCAAGGTTTACGACTGGGACCTATGCCCCTGGTTTGTCTCATGATTTAGTTAAGAAAAAAGGATCACATCATTAAACTCTGCTACAAAAAGTGTTCTCCAGCTCTGGAATTACAATTTTCTTTAGATCTTTGGTTTATGTCTTAAAATAACAAGCTGAATGCATCATGTACTTTCATAGGAGCTTCCATGTTTTTCAGGCTATTCTTCACAGGCCATCGACATGTAAATGCTGTCCCTAACCCAGAGACCACTTGTCAGTGCAGCTCAGTTGGTAAGCAGCAGATCAGTCACACTGACTGGAAGATTCAGTGTGAAGGCTCTCTTCACACTGTTTTACTACACTCATTTGCAGGGACTGAGAGAATAGAGAGCCTGCCCTTGTCCATTCTGCAGATGTGCATGGTTCCTCCAAAGAACCCATAATAATTTCCTCAAAACACATTAAGAATAATGCCTATCCTACTGTAATACTGCTCCTGATGGTTGTTCAGATATGCCAGCAAAACCCACCTAGCCCTCACTCAGCAACGTGCACACTCCAAAGAATAGGCTTCTCCTCTGACTTTTCAGCACCTATATGATCTATAGTTCACAAGAGCCTGATAGTTCAAGGAGAGTGAAAATCAGTGTGTTTTCAAGGAAGAAGAAAAGGAAATTAAATGACCAGTGCCACAATGCCAATTTCCAATTTCAGTAAGAGATCAGATGGCTGTTGCCAGTCCTGATCTGACGTCAGATGCAGCATCTGAGCCAGCTCTGAACAGGCTTAGCCACTTGGCATAGCGCTGTGCTGTGTGGAAATACCAAAACAATGTAATTACAGCAGAAGGATGTACCAGAACAGTCTGTCTCTGAAGTTAGTGTATCTGGGTTCATGTTGTGTATTTCTGATAGGGTGCTACTTTGCATAGTGTGGGTGCACATTTAATGGCCAGTATTCATAGTACCACAGGTGCAAAAAGTGAAGGATCTGAGAACATAAAAATATGGACATGATAAGATGGGAGAGACTGTTGGGAATGGGATGCAGTAAGAGACTGAGATTTGCCTTGGAAAGCTCAAGGGCTGTAAGATGTGGCATCTGGTGTACAAGGAGAAGGAACTGTAGTAGGTGATAGTACAACTTCTGTTGTAGTTGTACAGGATGGAAAAGAGCATGCAAGGGGTATTCTTTTCGGGGGGGGAGGAGGTGAGGGGGGCAGAGAGAATATAGGAGAAATAGAAAGCACTGGGCAAGGAGGCAAAGACAGAACAAAGGGGAGGGGAGAGGAGAGGGGAGGGGAGGGGAGAAGGGAGGGGAGGGGAGAGGGGAGGGGAGGGGAAGGGGAAAAGGGAAGGGGAAAAGGGAAGGGGAAAAGGGAAGGGGAAAAGGGAGAAGGAAATGGGCTGCAGCATCCTAAGTGCCCCATGATGTTTAAGAGTAGAATCGCAGGAGGAGAGTTCCCTGAAAAGAAAAGAAATCATGCCTTGAACGCTGATGGAAGTAGGTCTCTCAATACAGCCCCAAAGGCTGCTCAGGAGAATAGCGAGAGACAGTCTGGACAGAAGAGGGAAACATACGAAAAAGAAAAAAATAATACCTTCTTCAGAATTCTTCCTAAAAGAGATACTTTCATATATACGTTTGTCGTGGTTTGGGTTTTTGGGCAAGGAACAAGGTTAAGTTAGCTGTGGCAGACCCTAGGCCTCAGTTGCTCAGATCTAAAATCAGGCAAACTTCCCTTTGATAACACAACACTGACTAGTACCTAGCACCAGCTCCCTGTGTGACAGTGACGCTGGCTGCCTTAACACATTAAAAGGGTTGTTCCAGGCTCATTTTCTAGGAAAAAGGGCCTTAATTTGTTATTGCAAAGAATATGGTATCAGTAGCACCCTGCAGTGTTTCTTTTGTCTTTGGAAAAGCTTTTGCACCGTTTAAAAACAAAAGTGAAGATTTTCAGCAGAGGCAAAGGTGGGGGCTAATGCTACTGCTCCTACAATTTCCACTATCTGAGATGTATTTTGGAGAAGCAGTTGGAGGAGAAGGCAGAGAGTGGGAGTGCTGAATGGGAAGGTGAGGGGGTCGGGCAGATCTCTACAGAGCGGGTGGAGCTCCCTCAAGCCTCTGACTTAAATTTCTGAGTCAGAGAATTCAGGGTTGATGGTGGCAATTAGGCATACTGGGTACAGCAGAGATCTGAAATAACGAGATAATGGTCTTCCTTAGGAGAAAAGAAAGGCAGTAGCTGAGAGCAATAGAAGAAAGGAAGAAGAAAGGAAAAAACATGAAGTGGAAGTAGGTCAAGGCATATGTTTTAGCAATGGTGCTGGAATTTCAGGTCTTTAAACCTCTTTAACAGGTGATACTTCCTCTCTGGAGCTCTGTAGCTATTAATATGGAAGAGAGACATTAAAATGTAGAGAGACAGTCTGGCGCTTAGTCCTTGAGAAGTTTGCAGACAGGGACCTGTGGGAAACTTCCTCAAGGAAAACTGTTTAGCCCTGAGGGTATAAATGGTGGAGCGTTTCTTCAGGGTTGTTCCTAAGCAAAGGCTGCTAGGGAGGCTCAGGCCAAGATGATCTTCTCTTCACTAGTGAGCTGGAAGAGGTCCCAGTGTGTTTTGGAATGTTGAAGAGATTGCTGTTCCTAATTGCCATGGGATGACTTTTCACATTCACCCTGTTGTAGCCTGAATGATTTGATAATGCCTTGTCTACACTACGCTCCTCTTACAGTCTAGGGATGTCTCTGTGCTTTATTAATTTTGTTGGTAACGTGTTTGTTACCCAGCTTTGGTCTGGTGACTTCATTTTGTGTCCTTTTTTTATTTAATTTCAATTTATTTTACTTTATTTTCTTTTTAAAATTTTGCCACTTAGTGTAAAGTGATTACTGCATTTTAATAACTGGAATTACCGCAGCATTTTGGAAGTAAACTGTTGATCGCTAGGTAGGCTGAATCCACTTCCCTTTAAAAGGGTACTTACCCAATGACAGTTCATATGTGGGGTTAAAGAATATCAACAGTAGCCTGAAACTATTCTACACTGTTCTATTCAGTGAGTAGATAAATTTGCTAGATTTCAATACTAGTAGTTGCTTGGGCATCGTTATTATATACGAATTTAGGGGTGTTTTTTTTCTGTTCTATGCATTTTTGTAGCACCTCTGTTATTACCATAATTTAGTACACCTGTATTATTTCCTTTGACTATTATTTTCAATGGAGAATACCTGAAAAGTGGACACAATGAGATTACTGAATAATCTCTGTAAAGAGATTTACAGGGAGGAAAAAGAAAATACAAGCTAATGGCTAGTTCAACTCTCATTAAATAGAAAATGTAACATTTATGATAAGGTTTCCAAATTCCTTAAGCATCCTCTATAGCCTATGGCCTTTGTTTCAACCCAAGAGCTGTGCAGCCCCCTCCATTAAAAATATTGTTCAGAGGAAGTGAGATTCTTGTATTTGCAGGTGCATATGCGTTCAGTAAAATAGTTTCCAAGAACTGCTGAGTAAAATTCCAGTTCTCCAGATCATTCCTACCTCAGTGGGACCTGTGGAGCTCAAAAACACTCCGATTTCTGAATCCCCTTCTAAAACTCACTCTGATGTTGGAGACCTTTTTTCTTTATCTCAACTCTATTTATCTCAGTCAGCACCTCAGCCATCTTCTCTTTACTGGTGATTTGACATCCATCAGAAGTGTACGCTACCAGGATGTTCCTGGGCAAAGCACTAAAAATCATCAAGGTGAATGCTTGTATCACTCCAGAATACGTTATGATTTGAAAGACTGGACTTATTACAAAATAAGAATACTGCTTCACTGTATGCAGAAGGAGAGTTATATTACTATGTGGAGAATCAAGCTCTGCAATCAAGCTATTTCCTGGTATGTATCTCTTCATAGCACATGTCACATGAGTATGTTTTAAAAGGCTAAACTGAAGCAAAACAAGTATCTTCATTTTACTTCTCTGGTTTTTGAGGGAAACATGCAATACAAAAGGAAATTAATACATCCAGCACTCTTGGGTAATAACTATCATAAGTTTGAAAAACAGTCACAAAAAGAAGAATATATGCAGAGTCAGAGACCACAGTGACCTCCCACACTGCAAAGTTCTTCAGAATTACTGAAATTACAAACAAAGTAAAAGCTCTTCTTTCCCAAACAGCCGCCTTGATGTCACTTGTTTCCACATTCTGGCTTCTGTTGCTGCATCCCACACTCTCTCTGTTGCTAAGTGCTTTAGGCTTCTGCAATATGTTCCAGCAGCTCCCTGTTTCTCTCAGATCTCCAAACGTGCTATCATCTGAGAGCAGAATGTCTAGGTTTATCTGACATGGTAAGAAAAAAAGATTAAACTGTACAAATTATAGCTTCCTTAAGAACATGAGAATTTTCCATATGAAAAAATGTCTTTGTAAACTTGCATGCCCGTTCACAACATTTTGTTAGAACATGTTTTCAATTCACAGTAGGATATGTAAGGGATGGGGGCACATTACGGCTCTCGAGAGCAGCTATAACTAAAGCTTGACTGTAAGTGACAATAGCAGCACAGAGTACTTGCAGAAGCTTAGATCAGGGCTGTCACTGAGCTATGCAAATAAATAAGCTCATAAATAAATGGAAATCATAGGGAAAAAAAGGACAATACAACAGTTAAGAATTTATATCACTTTGTAATTATATTAGCAAGTATTGATTGTTACATCTATTCATCATTCTGACTTAAACATTGTTTGGTTTCTTCTACCCTGGTAGCAGGCACGTAGTAGCTTCCGTTTAGAAGAGAATGATTTTGTCACAGTTATTCACCCAGCTATGCCTCTTTTTTATTTTTTTCTTGGTGGGTAGGCATCTTACTGAATGCAGTTTCCAGCTCATGTGCCTTTACCCATTCTGGTGTATAATTCCACAGCTCTCCCTGTATCCTCAGCTATGGTACCACCATACCTACAACTGTGATTGCTGGCAGGTTTTGCTATATCTCCTCCATTCAAGTTGAGACGAGCAACAGTAATAGAGCTGTCTTAAAAGCTAACATATATAATTAACCTGGGTGCACATCCCCCCATCAGATACAAGAAACATTCTAGGTACTATTTATGTTAGATTTGCCATATCCCAGGGCTAGCTCAAGGTACAGGCAAAGTAGGCAGTATTTTCATGAGAAAGTAATTCAGCACATTAGGAGTGGATCAGTAGAACAGTTGATACTGAGGCACCTCATTTTTCCATGATATGTGTTTTAGGCGTTTATTCTGGATTATATTTAGCCTGGTCCCCAGAACCAAACACCTCCGCTACACGTGTTTCAAAGCTTTCTGCGAAGAAGAAGTGTTAGGTATGTGCTAGAGGACCTTGTGACGATGCAGCTCATGCTATTTTGGAACCTACTGTCCCCATTAGGACTGGGACGCATGTGGAGCAGATTTGAAGCAGAGCTTCTGTTTTCATTTCTTCCTTAAGGAATTCAGTTTGTATGCACCAAAACCACTCAGAATTGAAACACCACATGTTAAATGGAGACAATGACAGGATTTTCTTCCAAACTGCGCTATTGCTTTGAAACAAACTGCTAATGTAGACACAGCCTTTGACAGCTGCTGAGGGCAGCAATCTGCCAGTTCGGCTAGGGCCTAGGAGAGGAGATCGGCTGCTTTAGGCTGAATCTTTTCCCTCCATATAGACCACCTTTCAATATCGCTGCAGGCCTTCCTGCTGTCCTATCAGTGCTCTGTCTTCTCCTTTTTCCACATCCATTCTCACATCGTGGTAAAGGTCCTAGGCCTGCCCCACTATCATCCATGTGGGGCTGCTGAAAGATGATGCAGGCTGTAGAGTGAGGACTGACCACTGCATGAGACCTGAGCATGGAGGTGCCATAGCCGAAGAGAACTGAGGGAAGAGTGTCTCTAGGGTGGGGTGGGCATACATAGCTTGTGACAGAGGGGTGTAAAAGCCCCCAGGGCTTCTAAAACTCTGCTGCTTTTTTTCACACCTCAGCCTCCTTTCATCCTCACTCAGCCTCCTAAAACATCACTGGCAGCTCATAGAACCCTGACATTCCCCAGAACAAAAAGAAAGACCCCTCCCAGTGTCCCCATTCCTTCTTCTGAAATAGCTTGCCTGCTAGTGCCGCAAATTTTGATTGAATACACAAATACAGAATTTTTAAAACCACATTTCAGCAGAGTCTTTCTCTCTGCCTCATTCTCCCCACATAGAGGGAGAGTTTCTTTTTAAATCTGCCTGGCTTCTCCTGGTTCCTAGGCCTCTTCTTTGCCTCCAGACAAGTTCTTTTAACAACTGCATGCTGAGACAAGAGATCTTGACTCTGTCTTCACTCCCTCAGTTAGTTTGGGCCTGAAACCAAAGCTGATAACCACTCTTTCCCTTAATCAAAACCCAGGATAGGATGTTCTGTTGCTTGACATCTTAAAAGCCTCTGTGGAGAGCTGGGGTTAGAACACCCTCTACTTTACTGTAGTGTTAAACGGCCTGGGTTACTTTGAATCAGAGAAGAATACTAGCCAAGGCAGACATTACTCTCAGCTGGGATGCAGCAATTAATAATTAAAAAGCGGTCTAGGAATCAGCTGGCAACGATGCCTTGTCCCTTTATAATTGGACAAAATACTAGCATGGCATTTAACTTGCTAATAATCAGCTCAGTGTAAGTATTGACACAGTGCTGCAGAGAAGCTCAAATGTCATCATAATCGTTCCCCTGGATCACTTCAGAGAGAGCGCTGCACATGGAAGGAACAGAGAGAACAGTTAGGCGCCAGAGGACAAACAGGTGCTCTGCAGCAACCATGGGAGAACAAAAAGGAGAGAGGCAAAATGGCAAGAGGGCTGGTAAAGCTAGGGTCATCTGGACTCATCCAGCTGGACTCTGACATGAAGGAAAAGGAGTGCCCAACAGAGCAACTATAGATCCACATGAGGTGACACTAGCAAGAAGACTTTCACGATTTTTCTATGTAGAAAGACTAGGAAAAAAATCAGGCAGTAGCCCAAACAGTTTTGAATTCAATTCACAATGGCTAAAAGCAAAAGGTGTTTGTGTAGTTCACTGGCTAGCATCCAATTAAAACAAAACCAAAAAAATAAAACCTCGGCTGTAACGGACAGCAGTTTGATATCTTTGCTGATATGTTCCTATGAGTGCCAAGGAAAAATGCAGGTAGAAGTGACCTGTATCTCATGCGTAAGGAGATCAGTCTAGGAAGCACCGAGCCGTGTTGTGTTGCAGTGCTGTGCCCGCTCCAGTTGTGGAAAGACAACTCTCATATTCCCTTTAACAACTACAAATGTCTCTTTATGGGTAGTATACACAGATGCAGTGCATTCCCTAAAATCTATTCTTGGTATGTTACTAAGAGACGACTGTTTCTATGGAGAGCTTATTGGTGGGCAATATAAACTGTTTTGATGAATTATAAAAAAGGTAATTAATTTTTAAAACAAAATATTGCATGAGAATGCTAATGATACGAAATCATGCTAATATAGAATTTCAAGTTCATACTTCCCTTCTCTTTTTTATTATTTTCATTTTTAATTTATAGTAGACATTTATCCTAAATTCTGTACGGTCCTCAAACTGATATAAATTAATATGTGTCCTGCAAAATACTTAACTAACTGTAACAGCCACCTATGTAGTGGCTCCAAAAGCTCCAACTGAACATTTGTTTGTTTTTAAAAGCCAAGTATAATTGTACAGCAATTTATTGTGGATTATAAGTATCTACATGACCATGAATATGCCATGTTGTGAAGTGATCAAAAGAGCTTTGAAATAAGAACGGTAAAGGCAAAGAAGGAGAGCACAAATAAGTACGTTAAATAAAGCTCAGCATTTAATTTTAACACACTTCTGTGGTAACAGCTAGACTCTACAGATGACAAGTAATAGATATGTGGGGGTTTGTGGCATTCCTGCTTCTTTCTTGTTTATAGCTCTAATTACTTTATACTGCGCTGAAAAATGCTGTGCTTGACTTAGAGAACAATTTAGTTGATAAATCAACGATTTAGCAAAGTAAGTAACAAGAAGCTACCCAAAAAGAAATCAGTGAGGAATTCCACAATTAAACCAATTGGAATTTATGAATGATCATTCTTTATCTTTACATCTGTAGAGATTATTCATCTCATTTGAAGATGCACTTTGATATTTTCAGCGTCGGAAATACTCCATGTGTTACGTACTAGTTTACTCAATTGTCTTCTTTTTTGTTCTTCATAAGAAAGCCAGCCTAGGATCAAAATTCAACCTTAAATGCACATGCAGAAATGTAAAGTTTCTCACTGGCACCTATAAGGAAGTTTTTCTTTCCATGAGCAGGTAGAAGCTGCCATCTATACCCCTCCATTTTTATGCCACCCTTTTTTCTCTCTCGCTTGCAGTCTTCCAAATCTAGCACCAACATGTGGATATACACACAGCTGCCTAAAGCAGGAGGATTCACAGGACAGCAAAATTTAGTTAAGAGAAGCCTGACTGATCTGGCTGTGCTGATTTAAAACAAATTACAGACCACACTGCTTTGTCCCTCCCATCTGCCAGAGGGTACCATCCTTGTAGGAGGTGTGGCAGAAGAAACTATGAGCGTCTGAGTCACCTGCCTCAATGTCCTCACTGGTGGTTAAAGCTAATTGCCACACTATATAGGGAAACAGGTATGGTTCTGGTCTCCTCTCCCTCAGGGTGTAACAACTTTCAGCAGATGGGTAGGGCAACTAGCTGGGGCAGTAACATCTTAATTCTACCCATCTACCCTGCATAGTTAGTGTTGCTAAGATTATAAGACAGCAAAAGCCTTTGGCCTAGACTGCCAGGTAAAGCCCTACATCTACTTACCTCCTAATTTCCTGCATTTTTTCCATATCTTCTCTCTTGCATGCTCTTTCATCACCCCAGCTCTCCTCTTGTCCCTCTTCTCTTACCTTAGTGCTTGTTTTGCATAGACGATCTCCCACTGACATCTCAAAAGCCACCATTATAAATTTGAAAGCAGTCCTGACAGCCAGCTGCCAGTGCACAAAAAACTCCAAAATGTAGTTGATCTGAGCATGCACAGGGATCTCTAGAATATATAAAGAATTCCCTGCACATCAACAATACATCGTATGCCCTTGACTTGCAGCGCAGGGAACAATGAGAACAATGTGTGCAGTACTCAGTCCTCCCTACAGTAGCCTAATTTCCCTCAATTCACTTCATTCTGTCCCCTGATTTCCTGCACTTCATTTTATCTCTAACATCCACTGCATATACTGATTCTATTTTCATGTGCCCTTTCTCATACACTTCATATTCTCTACACTGGATTCTAGCTCCAGTCCCAGTTCTTTTACTCCCATGTCTCTCCGCACCTTCCTGTCCAACCTTCAAAACATAAATTTGACAATGATCCGGTTTCATCTCTGCTGGAGCAGATGCCATCTTTGCTAGAACAAACTTCGGTTTTATATAACAGGATTACAGGAAAGTAACCAGCTGCCATGACTGAAAGCAATTTCACTGAAGTCCTAAAACTCTCTGGAGAGAGCAACCATTACAATAAGGAAAAAAATCAGAAGTTTGACACCTATAATCTTGTAACTGCAGGAGTCTGTCTGTATTTTGTGCTTTATTTTCGAATCCACTAAGTACTTTGAACTGGCAACAGTACACATGTTCTGAGACTGACTGATGGCATTTCTAATCAATTCAGTGGGTAATGGCTGCAAATTTCTATGAAGCAATTTACTTGCAATGAAGAAGAGAAAGGGATGTTTGCTATTCTGTCCGAGACACTCAACCTGCATGAAAGAAACAGAGGAGAAAAACAGGAGCCTCTTCCTCTGCCATTTCAGATTTCTATTTCATAAAGGGAGAAGTGTATCCCTGAATGGTACTTGAAAAGGAGAAGCAGCAGAGGTGTGCATATACAAGTGACCAGCTTTCATTACCTGCAGATCTTCATTGTTTCGCTCAAATTCTTTAGTCTCCAACACCAAATGTAAACAAAACATGAGAAAAAAATATCTCTTTCTCTAGGCTAGAGTTTCACAGCGACCTATCTTCTACTGCAGAAACCTCATTTATGGCAATCTACAGAAAATACCATTTCCTATCTGAGTATGATAATTGTACTGCGTTGGGGCAGGCCTAATATCTTTGGTTTTGAAAAGCAGGATGTCCTCCTTTTCAGAGCAGTAGCAGAGAAATAAAGGAGTGTCTAGACCTTTGTTTGCAAAACAGGGCAGAAATACACAGAAAGAGTCTCTTTGTGCTATTAACTTTCTTCTAAAAGGATTAATCTAACTTTTGCTGAAGACAATGTTAAAACTTTATTTATATTAGATGGAGGAATCCCCAACTAGAGAAAAAATCAAGAAAAATCAAGCAAAAGCTAGATTCTCCACTAAAACAAGGCCCCACATCCTAAAAACATACACAACTGATAGACACTTTGTAAGTCCAAGTCCCAGAAATGCCAGATATAAATAAAAGCCTCAACTCAGATATTGAAAAGACATAAATTACTACCTACATGGATGATAAATAATCTTCAAAATTTAGTCATACAATGTGTAAGGAAATGAGAAATAATATTTAAGTAGCATTTTGATAGGATGTTGTGAAGTTACATATGAGAACTAAAAGGCTGAGCAACATAAAGGAATCGGAAGAAGAATAGAGTGATATGATGTGTATGTTATGTCATATGTATATGTCATGTCATATATAATAAATATTTATATGCTATAAAATGACAAAATAAAGGGATAAGGGATAAGGATGACACAGACCTTCCAGTAATGACAATTTCTCCAGCAGTTGATCAGTCTCCAAACACCAGTATAGCTACACAAATGCAAATCTCAAATGTAAATAACGAACACCCCGCTATTTGCACCACAAGAATTCTTTCCTGCTTGCAGAACAAGCAAGGTTTCCAAGAACAGATAGTAGCTTTCCCTGTTTTTATCTGAAATGTACGGTGCAATGAAGTCCATGGCCAGTTACCAGTTACTCAAATCATGGTAGAAACGGCTACAACTGGTGTTAGCAGAAGTACATCGCTTTTTGTTGCTTGCAAGGGTGACGTTCTTGTTGCTACTTCCTGCTTCCATTCATTCAAAGAGGAAGGGGTTTGGTCTTCCAGTGATGTTAGAGAATTATTTTTTTTTAGCCTAGAGGCCTTTGTACTAAATCCAAGTAACCGGGAAAATACTTTATATGAATACCAGCTTGGTATAAGAAAGCAAGAAACTACCTTAATTTGATTATTTTTAAATGGATTGGAGCTCTGCGTAGGTGGAAGACGATCATTACAGAAAGGAGTGCTACACAGACCAACATATAAATAGCTCGTGCTGTGCGCAGAACAATAGCTCTGTTTCTTCTCTCTGTGCACAGATACAATTAGTTAGAGGATATTGCATTCTTCAGAAATTGTTGGCATCCAATAGAAAAAAAAAACCAACTGTATTTCAACCCAAAATATTGTACTTGAAAATCATTTCCCCTTTTAATTACCTGCCAAGACTTCCAGTCTTTCCCCTGCAAACGAACACATCCCTTGTAGCTGAGCACAATGCTTTCCCACACTGCTGGCTGGTTGCGAGGTCGCTGACTCCTGCTGCTGCAACACAGAATCCTGAACTTGGCTTTTGGCAGGAAAATAACTGCTTTCCACATACATTGTGCTAAAAATACATACGTTTCTGTAAGGTTTCCATCTACCATTATGTGCACTTCACTGACTTAACTCCTATACTTTTACTGTCACAAAATAAGTATGTCCTTCTGTTCAATAAATGCAGAGGCAAAGCCAGTGTATTCATATTCAAAGCAGGAAATCCTGGTCCCCTGACAGCACTGTATTCCTTCCACTGGATTTATATTCTAATGGCTGATGTAGATTTCATCCGATTGTCCAGTGGCAATAATTCATTCCATGTAACCTGGGCGTACTCCATCCTCTCTGGCTTAGAGAGCAGACCCATTGCACTCACCAGCCAATCCATCTTAAAACTAGTTTAAAATATTAATAATCATGGTTAGCTAGATGGAAATATGATTGATTACTACATATTCCACTAAATAATAAAACAAATCAATAGCTATAGTTCTAAAACCAGACTCATGGGATAAATTAATCAAAATCAGTGCCTACGTTTCAAACTTATGTCTATCACTCTGTCTTACTTCTGCACAGCCTTTTGCCCAGATGTGAAAATCTTTCTGTGAGGGCACCAGGTAGTGGTGGCTACAAAGACCAGACAGATATCAAGTGTCATACTGTTACAGACTCTTCCCTTTTAACAACTCATTATTCTCCCCATTACAAATGGGAAACCTTAAAATACTCTCATTGCACTGCAATCAGTGTTGATCCTCTGTTTCTTGGGTGACTCATCCTAACTGCTCATTTTTTAGTTTTTTCTTTTGTTTGTCATGATTACTTTCCTGTCATATCAATGGCAGACATGAGTATACAGTAAACCAAGCATATTTTACTGATATTTTTAATACTTGAAAACAAAAACATGGCTTCATAGACTTCCACCTTCTCCCCATACCTCATTTATGGAACATAATCTACTTGGACATGCTGCAATAAATGCACTCACTGCTGCGCTGTCTCAAGAACTTGTTTTACAAATCACGTATATAATAACAAACTTGCACACAATCATTTACAATGATATTACTTACCCAAAATAGCCTTCAAATTGAATAAGATAAAACAAAACACACATCATCTTGTTAGCCTTCAAAGATCAGGAGAACTGGTAGGTCTAGCAAGAACTGGTAGGTCCTGAGCTTTAAAGGAGATCCATAAGGGCTCTCTTTGCATTACCAGGAAGTTCAAAGCTTGAATGTCTGCTTTCTCTGTGTTAATAAAAATCCCACAAGTTTTGCAAACGTAAGGTAGCTATCCTACGTCTCGAAAACATTCAAAAAGACCTCAGTAATCATGTTTTGCTCTAGAAATAACAAGTCTGTTTCTGAGTCATATTTACTTCTTTTTATGCTAAACTGATTTCACCAGAAGTCTCCATCAGCATGAGCAAAGTGAATTTCTGACCATGTAAGAAGTGGTTTCATACTTGCACTCCTTTTTTAGGCAAGAGCAAGTGACTTCTGTTTACTGGGAAGCATATTCGACTGTGTTCTGGTTTGCTTATGCTGCTGGAAGGGTGCAACGGAGCTGGAAGCGGGGGAATTTTGAGCTGGCACTGCTCCTGTGAAGGCAGCTCCCACTTGGCCCTGCTGTGGAGGACTGGCCAGAATAAGCTGCACAGAGCCCCTCCAGATCAGGAGCTTGCTGCTGCTGCTGCAAATTAAAATACACTCTAGTCTCCTCCCAGACACAGCATAGCACAGACCTGCTTGCAGAACGATGGAGCTGTGGCCTCCCTCAGCATATGCAGGAGTGTGGAGAAGCGAAGACTCAAACAATCTGCGAGTTAATTCCTCCTAAGGAGCCTGTGACGTGGCCTGATGTATGCAGTCAGTAACCCTGGTCTGCACGACCACGGGAGGTCCGTTTTGAAGACAGGCCCTGTGGTCGTGACACTGAACTTTAGCTGACAAAGTAAGAGGGAGTAAGCAGGCCAGCAGCGAGGATCAGCAAATGTCCAAAAGGAAAAAAAAAAAAAAAACCCAAACAATTTGCCACATTCTGCTCTAAGTGTACCTATGACCTGGTATTTGAAGTTCAAACCCATGTCACTCAAATCACTTCAGATTTGACCTTCCTGTTATATTTTATTCTGTGTGGTGGAAATATGAAAACAACAGATAGTGCAGAATAACTGGCTCACAAGACTAGCTTCTAGCTTTTAGGTCTTCTTCAGTAATCCACAAAGCCTAAGAAATTTAGGGGTGGAAAGGGCTGAGAAGTGAGGGAACACAAACTGGATCACTTTGAGGGGAAAAAGATTCAAAGACAGGAAGGAAGCACAGTTGGCGCTGGCAGAGCGACCACAAGGAAGACAAGAGGGATAGGTACGGGGACCGTGAGCGGAAACAAAGGAAAGAAAATACCACAAGAATAAACACGGAAAGGACGAGTTAGAAATCGATCTAAAAAGCCACATGGCTTCCCTAAACTGCAGTCACTGACTTGTCAGCCGGGGGCGGGGGGGGGGGGGGGTGTGGGTGTTGGAAGCAGAGGGGGAATGCCTGTTACCTCAGAGATGAGCTAAATCACCCCGCAAACCCAAGAGGAAACACTGCCAGGAGCCGGAAAACATGAAGCGACCCCACGCCCCTTCCCACACTGCCCTCTCTGCAGCCAGTCGGGGAGACCCCCTCGGAAGGCCAGCCGCGGGCAGGGCCTCGGGGCGGCCTCCCGGGCCTCGGGAGCCTCCGCCGGGGACATCGCCTTCCCCCCGCGGGAGGAGCCGGCTGCGCAGGGCCGCTGAGGAGGGAGCAGCAGCGCCCCCCTCGCTCGCCTCGGCTCGGGAGGGCGGTCCAGGGAAAGGCCGCGGCGGGAGCCCCCCTCCCCGCCTCGCCCGGGGCATTCCCCGCGGCGCGGGCCCCCCGCTCCGCCCTCAGCTCTCCCCCCCCCCCCCCCGCGGCCGGGCCGCCCCGCTTTCCGCGCACTCTCCGGCTCAGCCGGCGTCGGGGCCGCCGCGGCGGCCGCTAGGTGTCGCCGGCGCCCGGGCCTCCCCCGCGGCCCCTCCTGCGCTCCGGCTGCCGGCGGGGCTGTCTCAGTCCGAGCCTCCGCGGTGCGAGCGGGCGGAGGCGTCAGTCCGCAGCCGAGACGCGCAGCCCAGCCCGGCTCGGCTCGGCTCGGCTCTTCCCCGCGCAAGCCCGCTGCCTGGCCCGGCTGACGCGAGCCTACCCGGGCTGCTCTCGGCACCGCCAGCGGCCGGCCGGGCGGCTTCCGAGCACGGCCTGCGGCCGCTCTCCGGCGGAGGCGGCGGGGAGCCGCGGCAAGGAGAAGGCTGCGGCGGCGGGGGGAGCAGCCATGTTGGAGCGAGGAATAAAGTGACTTTCCTCGGGGAGGGAGCGCGGCCGGCGGCCCGGAGGAGGCGGCGGCTCTCGGGGCAGCGAGAGAAGCGGGGTGGGGGGGGGGGGGTCCTCGGCTCCCAGCGGCCGGATACCGCTCCTGGGCGGAGGAGGAGGGGAAGGAGAAGGGGGAGAGGAACCGCCCCCGGACCCGCGGAGCTCCGGCGCTGCTGGTGAGTTGTGGCTGCTCATTGTCTCCCGGCCCCGGGGTGCGGGTCCGGATCGCGGGGTTGGGTCCTGGCCCGCGGGGGCTGCAGGGGGCCCTCAGCCTGCGTGTGCGTGGGACGTGCGGGGGGTGAGGCGAAAAGGCGGCCCCGAAGGAAGGGGGAAGGGGATGGGAGCTGGGATGGGAGCTGGGGCGGGGGGGGGTGGGCGCCCCGCGAGAGGGCCGAGGGGCTGCTCGGGGAGCCCGCGGGGGCCGGGGGCGCCGGGGCCGGCCCGGACGGGGAGAGCTGTGGGGGATTTCCGTTGCCCGGTGGCGGCTGGGAGCGGCTCCGAGGGGGCCGGGGGGCAGATCCGGGGGGCTGAGCCCCGTCTGCGGGGGGAACCGAGGGAAGCCGGGCCTGAAGGGTGAGCCGGGGCTTGCAGCTGGCGAGCACCGCGGGGTTTTTTGGTGATCCCATGTTCGTAACCGTCCTTTCCCCACCGCCTCCTCCCCTTCAAACGAGGCAGCTTTCTCCTGACAGCTCTTCTCCTCGCAGCCTCCGCGCGTATGACACATTTGCAGGTCTCCCCCTACACGCACACCCAAAATATGTAGGTTTCTGTGCGTGGCATAAGAGTTTTTGTGCCCTGAGCTCTTGAGTTCGTAGATGACAGGATACGTGAACATTTGCTGACCCTGAACTTCTGTGAACTCCTCCCTCCCCTTCCTCTGTCAGATATGTAATGGCTTGAGTCTAGTAAGAGCAAAATGGTTCTTCTCTTGCAAGGACAGGGGAATTTAGGTGGTACTAGGTATATTTCATATTTCATGGAAATTTACTATGCCCACCAGTTCCAGTACCGTTTTCATAGGAGTGGATTAGCTGTTGCGTTAGAAGAATGCTGACCTTGATCCCCTTTGTCTTTCCTGCTGGAGTTGTTTTAAACTCGGTGCCGTCTTTGGCACCTTGCTAATGGTGGTTAACAGTATTACGGATGTTGTGAGGGAAACAGGACTGAGGTATATCATAATCCAAACTTAATAATTTAAAAACCATGTATTTCCTTTTTTTTTTTTTTAATTTTGGTGAATAATTTATATTTGTGTTTTTCTTTTTGTAATTTAGCAGAAGATCGATAGCAACTTTCTTGTAGCAATGATGGCATAGATCTGAGGAGAGGAAGCCTGGTTTAACATTCTTTCATTCCCCCCTGCTCCCTCCTTTTTTAATTCTATTAATTGAACGGGAAACTAGATGACCAAAGGTTAAATACTTGGAAGATGTGGGGCAGAAGAAAACATTTATGAAATTAGACTTAGAACCAAGTTCAGGTTTGTTTTCATATTAGAATTGGGTAAAAGTGAAGTAGGTGATCTGGTATTTTATGTGCTTACGACGTTTAAAAAATTGCCCTATTGCTTTATTGTAGGAATTCTGTATCCTCATATGCAGCTCTTGTTATTTACATCTGCATTTCAATAAGTGATTGTTTCAAATAATTAAAACAAAAGTTACAGTTATGAAAACATGAAATCATATGTTTGACATGCATAGTGAAAAAATTCCGTAAAGATTATCCTGTACTTGAAAAAACAAAATGAATTTACTTCTCCGACATGGAGAAACTATTATAATGTTAACTTGGCATTAAGAGGGCCACTTAAATTGGAAAGATGAAAGCATCTTTTTTGATGGAATTATTTAAATACTGCTTTGACAACAATGAGTCTGGCGTACAAAAATCTTCAGGAAGGATAACACAGTGAAGTTCATACCTTGTGTTTGCATATTGTGTGGTGTAGCTGTGTGTTTACCTGGGATGGAGCTGTACACAAATCAGTAGGTGGGGTCTGCCTACATCCATACCGAAGAGTTTGCAAATTGGAGCCTGTATTGTCTGAAGCAAATTACAGTTTTAAAGTGCCGAGTCATTTATTTTAAGCTTGGCTAAGGATGTAGTGCATTAACTGATCTTTTTAATATGTAAAATGCAACTAACATGGTGAAATACTTGATTTATAATTCCAAATGTGATTAGGTTGAGAATAACTGAAAACCAGGACAGGGTTGTGTTTTTCCTCTGAACAACTCTGGCTTCAATTTCTGCATAACACTGCAGTGTGAAAATACGATATAGCTTATGACATGGATGTCAAAATGCTCTGTATGCCTCTGTTACTGTTACAATGTGGAGCTCTTACAGAGCAGAATTTTTTGAATGGCTTACTAACATACAAAGTCATTTAATTTCATAAATGACTGCCTGCTGCTAGAAGAAAAAAAATGTTTCACTAGTCTTAATAAGTTTTGGTTCAGTACAGTGTATTTGAGTAATTGTGCCCAAAAAGTGCTATCAGGAGAGGCTCCATTGGAGACTGATTCAGTGAACAGTCTGCATTAAAATCTTTCTGGGAATTTGCTTTTTAGCCTCTTTTCACATTTAATGGAAGCTGTTGGTATTTTACTTACTGATCAGCTTTTATTTGTTGGCCAAGAAAGCTAACCAGCTGTGTTTTAAAAAGGCGCATGTACTAGTTGTGTGCTTATTCAATGCATAATCCTCTGCAGTGTGAAAATGGACAAGATGATGTCTAAAAATCAAGCTCAATAATAATAGGGCTTTTCTAGCATAAACTCACCTTGTGTAAGCTCACTAAATGTTGCTTGCAATTCTTAAGTTACAGGTATCTTGAGTTCTTAGCTGCATGCTTTTTAATGCTTGCTTTTTTTATTTTTACAGCAAGCTCTGCATCTACTGTGTATCTGCTGAGGCAGCTGGACCACACTGTAATCAGTGGCACTTCAGAATTTGACATAAAACACTACTCCACAACTTTAGCATGTAAAAATGCTTTTAAAATGCCAAATGGTTCTCAACAGTTCTGCTTCACATTTAAAGGACAAACTAAACCAGTGTGTTGCTAGTGATCGTTGTCTTTTTTTTGCAATGCACGTAGCTATAGCAATGATTTTTTTCCTTCTGAGTGTAAGAAATGGAAATTTTTTTTGGTGCCTGTTCATGTGCTGATGTGGAGACTGCCCTGTGTGTTAGAGGTAAAAGCATTTTATATTTAAATATATTGATCACTAGACATTAATTTTCATTTATTTTTTTAAAATCCTTTAAAAATCTAAGACTAGGGGCTTTTTAATAAACTTACAAAGTGTTTTCTGTCCTGCTGTGTATACCTTTTGGGGCCTAGTAACGTTTTCCCCCATGAAGTAGGGAAGAACAGATACTGCTTCCTCCAGAACTAGATGCCTAGAAATGCCCACTAATGGTGTGGAATGTTTTCTTTTTCCTGTGTATTTTGTGGAGTTGTGATGTACTTCTGACAACTTTTATCTGAATAGTGAAAGTTAATGCTCGTTTAGGCAAATGACTATTTATAGTTCTGTATCGAATACAAATCCATACATGTGCACTCTTAACTAACCTAATGGATTGGCAGTTCTTCCAGAATTGTTGGTTTCCTGACTCCTTTTAGCAGAGATGTCAACTCCAGAGTTCGGTAGAACTGGCTAATTAGAACATCTACAAACAGTGGTTTAAACCTCAAGCATTTAACCACTAATGTTGATAGTCACAAGGAATAAACAATACTGGAACTTGAGCTAGTTTGCCAACTTGGAGCACAAGAACATTAAAAAAAAAGCATTGTTCTTTAGTTCTGTGATCCGCTTTTATGGAAAACAATAATCTTAATGTATGCATAGATCAGGTAATTTGCATCAGCATCAGTCCTTGGATAACAAGGCTTTTGCCACTTGTTGGAGATCGTTATACCCTGTATCTGACTGTATTAAAACATACCATAGACACAGTGATACCAGAAGTCATTGTAACTCCCTGCCTTACTGGCATGTTTGGGCTTTTGTGGTCTTGTGGCTGTTTTTAGAGAATTAGAAGTTTTTTTTCATTAGGGAATATCAGGCATGCTATGTATAAGCACGAATGTTAAGAGAAAAAAAGAAATGTGAGTAGCATCGACAAAAAATGCAGCAGCAGAAGAAACAACTGTCAAGTCATGTTTTAATTTTTCATTAGAAGTGGTAGAGCAGAATTAGGCATAGTGATTTTTAAGAAAAGGGAAAATACCAACTTTATAACATTTAAAAATAAACACTGAAAGGCTTCTCTGAATTTCAGGACAATTTTCTGCTTGCTTATTTCTGTAATACCTTGAAAATACTGTAAGCTGAAGAATATTTTTATCCTGGGTTTTGATTGTGACCTTTCTTCCTTATTTTTTTATTCATCTTCCCTGAGCAACTAGTCGTGATGTTATTATACCAGAACAAAGAAATGACATGTCTGTCTGACACTCCTAGCTGCAGTTCTTGCTTGTCATTGTGTTTTAGGTTGGACTTGCTAGGTATCTTGCATAAGTGAATGTTACTTTGTGCCCTCTAATCATATTTCATTTAATTATAATCTATACCTCATAGTTGTACTGCTTTCTCTGCTGCTGTTTGCAAGGCTTGGTGGAGCTGCACGATGATCTCTGATTTTTAACATCTGCACTTCGTCAGCTTCACTAAGGATACTTGCATGTTTTCAGTTTGTGTTAAAGTTGGCAGGATCATGACTTTCCCTTCTGTGCTCAGTGGAAAAGGGCATTTTGCAGGCATGAGCTGTACTGATAGTCTTGTAGCATAGTGAACTGCCATAGCCTGTGTAGTCTTCTTTCAGAAACAGCTCTTTCCAAGTATTTCTGACTCCTACTCTACCTTACTGATACAGAAGTATCTTGATTTGTTTGCATTTTGTTCAGGTACGTGCAAGATATTTTTATACAACATGAGGTTTACAGTAATGGGTGCTAATTGGTGTTAACTAAAATGAGTATCTTTGGGAAATAAGGAGTACTGAAAATTACCAAAGAATATTACTTATCATCAAACCCATTGTCCTGTGATTGAGAGAAAACTGTTTGAGTTAAAACCTTACAGTGGCCTATGGAAGAAAAGAAGGCAGTTTAAAAAAAATGTAAAGAATTGAGTATGATTAATAGGGGAGGCCGAAGACTGTGATGAGGAAAACCCATGCTGTCATAGACTATGGCAATAGGGCAAGGCATAGTTTAAGAGCAAAATGAATTCTGACAAAGCCATTAGCCTGTTACAAATGCTAAAGAAAATGTTAGCATTTGATGATCTTCAGCAGAGGTTGATGTTCATTAAATACTGCAATATTCAGAAGTAAACCAGCTGATAGTCATATGTGATGCTCTGAGACCCTTCCTAAGAGAACCTGAGGATGTTAAACAGCTGCCACTGAAGTTGTATGGTAAGAAGTGTAAAAATTGATAGGGCACTTTCTGGAGTGTTAATGTTGGTCGTGTTTTTCAGTAGGTCTCGGAACACTAAGAAGCTTTGTAATTTTAGCACAACTTGAGGTTTCTTTCAGTGGTTTTAAAAGTTAGTAATATACGTAGTAATGGGTATTGACAGAGCAGGAGTTTAAGTAATGGAAATAACTGTTGTTCAGTGTATATTTATAGAAGACTGATCTTGTGAAATTCACTTCTGGTTCTCTTCATAAGATTAAAAACTTTGTGTGATTTAATATTGTTGATGTTGCAGACGGGCTTCTCTGAAACCTTTTACTTGGCTCTTACGTGGCATTTTGATTAAGGAACTAAAATGGTAGATCAAGTGTCTGCATATGAAATGGTTTAAAACCTGGCGGATAATGCGAATCAAGTGGTTAACTATAAATAGTTGCCGTTACGTAACTGCATATGATGAGGACTCCTCATCGTCAAAGTACGGTCATGAAGGAGCACTGGGAAACCTGCTCTGTGCCTGCTGTCGGGCATTGCCACTAATGAAGTGAAAGCCAGTGGAAATTGCTGATTGTTTTTCTGTCTCCCAGAAAGTTGGGAAAACAATAGGTACTGCAGAATGGGTCATTAGCGCAGGGTGGATGCTTGGAAAAATGGCAGTTTCCTGATTGTTTACGTGATGTGGCATTTTATATCAGGCTTTAAAAGATTAAATACAGTGTATTAACTTCTGTAAAAAATTAGTGATATTTTGTAATTAAAATAAATCAAATATAAGCAGCTGTTAATATAAGCTTTTAGTTTGGGAATTTATTTTGTAAAGCTTTGGAATAGTTTCTCATGTATAATGCAGAACAGATATTAAGTGTTGGTCTGCATTCAGTATGTGGGTTTTAGGGAAAGCTTTTATTTTAAAAAATATTAATATAATTAATAATTCAGTAATACACAAGAGGAGGCAAATCAGTTATGAAATAATAGATTACATTTTATTGTAGTTCCACCAGTTTTCTGTATATCTTGAAGCAAAGTTGAATTTCTAAATGTAGAATTTACAAACATTCTGTGTAGGCCAAAAAAGTTGTGGTCATATATATATATATATATTTAACTGGGGAAAATTAAAAGCCATTTTTTCAGCCTGTCCTTAGTTTATTGTAAGTGCATCTTCCTCTGTATTTTCTGTCTTCGTCAAGACCTGGTTGTCATCAACAGCAGTAGAGTATTTACATATGCAGGGGGCTTGTTTCCTTCATGAGTACTATTCAGTCTTAAAGCTCTGGCATAAGTATCTTACTAAATTATTTAAGCGTCTGCTTGTAAAATGTGAAACTATTTTGTTATTCACCTTATTTATGTTTGCTTGGAAAACTAAATACAGAACTTAAGTCTTCCTGTATGACTGGGAGACTAAGTTTGGGCTGGTGCTGCCTGCGAGTAGCTTTGTTGCTCCACGGACAGTTTAAATTGGCATAACTTTGGCTTGAAGCCGTGGTTGTTTTCCCCTTTGCTGGCTGCTGCTCTCATCTCTGTGCTCCTGCCTTTGTACTGGCAGGTGTCTTGTGACCATGTGGTGGCTATGTCAGGGAACTGATGGAGGTTAAAGTAGGCATTTGGGTTCAACTTTACTTTTGCTTGTACACTTAGATAGTAGTCACTTTCTGCAGAATCAATGGAAAAACAAAGTTTGTAATAATTTATTTTTTAAAATATCCTCAGCAGATGGGAGGGGAAGCTTCCTGTTGCATAGAGAGGAAAGGAGGTCCACAACTGCTAAATATATCAAACATATATGGTATACTGAAGTCTTTTAAAAATGATGTGTAAAACAGCATCTCAGAAACCTATTTTGGTCCTGAATAAAAAGGGACAGAGGGGAAATAATTACTGATAAATCTTAGAAAATCTATTCTTAATTTTAAATATGGGTGCATCTGAGGTATGAAAGGAAATAGCTTTTTGGTCTGGAAAGTGTTGCTGTTGGAGTAAGGAAATCTGAGGAAACCGAAAATAATATTTAAAACCTGAACTACATAAGCTGAAATTGAGCTATGGTAGGAGTTCAAAAAAATTTTGGAATAAGCAACAATAAAAAAAAATAATCAGTTAATAACTATGGTGGTCGTATTTTAAAGGGTCTCAGTAGGGGAGCTGTGCAGGGTCCTTTTCTTCTAAAGAAGTGATCACCTCAGGAGAGAAGAGGTCTTTGGCTTCATTGAAGCAGCAGTTTGGATTTAAATCACTGAAATTTACACTTGAGTGTTCTTCAGAATAATGTCCTGTGAAATACTCGGATAAACCAATTTCAGAGGCACTTCAAAAAGTTTAAGATTCTCCATAGTCTTTCATTACCTTTGTCAGTATGATTCAGTAGGTTATAGCGAAGAAGCAAAATATTCTAAAGCTTATGCTGTTTACCTTCAGGATTAAACAAGATAAACAGCTTACAGTGTTCCCATTTGCACAAGTCACAGTATTTTTAAACCTACTGCTTGTAATTCTGGGTTGTTTATCAGGGAATGCAGTTAACCTAAATGTTTTATTGTGGCTTGTTTTTGATGCATCCCAATATAATTCTCAAAATCAAAATGTGTGATCTGTAAGCCAAAAAAGTAGCTTTAAAATGTATTTAGGCAGAAGGTGGCCTTTCGTTATTAAGCATGCCCTTTTTTTTCTTTTTTTTTTTTTTTTTGGACAGCACAGGAGAAACAGCATAATGGTGTATAGTAGTTAGTTTGTTCAATAGGTATATACACTTTTCTTGTTGAATTATGCAATTTTAGTATTTTAGGAGCAGTGTGAAGTAGATTATGAGTTCTGAAGGTACGGATTTTATATGGTTTGGTAGTAAGCTTAGTTACTGCATTTTAAAATATGTTGGTTTTAGTTCACGTAGAAAGTGTAAAGTGTTGAGTGTTGTTAATGAAGTGTTCTAAACCAGCTTCCTTTAAAATGGGCTTTTTTTTCTTTCAGTGGTCTTACATAACAGGAGTTTTGGTTCCCTGGCATTTGTGAATATTTCTAGTAATGGAAGAGGTAGACATTAGTTGAAGGATTTAAGTCATAAGTTGTGTGTCATTGCCAAAAGTTATTTTGGGGGGGAATGGATAGCCAGTGATGATTTGCACCTATAGTTGCGTCTTAACAAAATACCTATATAGTCTTTAATTATCTGTATCTAGGAATGCATAGATGAAACCTGGATTTTTTTTCAGCAGATAGTTTATTCACGTCTAAAATACGAATTTTGCCAGATTGGCTGACTTGGGGTTTGATGGGTTTTTTTTAAATACTCACCTCTATAATCAGTAGAGAGTAACAGGTTCAGAGGGTAATCCAGAGATCTTGATGCAGAGGTGTCTTTCTTTCCACATTTATCTTGGAGGGAGCCCATCACAGGCATTGTTTTTGTATTACAGCATTACAGATTGAGGTCAATTAAGCACTTGCTTCAGAATAATTTTTACTGCATTAGTAAACTGAATAGGTTTCCACTACTATCTGGAAAGTACTGGAGGGAAGGGAGAGGACAGGAGTTACACAGTTGATGGTGAAGAAGGAAGAGAGAGTGGCTGGGGATGGAGCCAAGTGTTTTCTTGCTGGTGGTGGGAAACTGTTCAATGACCCCAGAACTGCTATGAAACTTCTAAGTGCCTCAAGATGAATAGTGTGAATCCCCCCCCCCCCCCGCAATTTATGCTATTTGTAGGCAAGAAAATGTGCAGATTTTTCTTTATTCTTTGATTTTGCTTGCAGGTGCTTAGCATGAATTAAAATTCCAGTCATGTTAGTAGTAGTGATATAGTGTATTCTAATACTGAAATAGGTTGCTCAATGATCTGTTTTCATTTTACGTCTCGTGGCAATTTCAGAAACTAGGGTTGCAAAGCCAAACAAAAAAGATCTGGTTTTTTGTACTCTGAGAACCTGGTTCTTGGTGTATATATTCTCCATGACAAAATACGCCCAGTGAAGCATATACTGCACCTGCAGTTGATGTTCATTATTGACTTTTTAATGACATTACACTGCATTAAGTTAGTTGTAAATTTACGTCTTTACATTGTTGGATTGTTATATCTGGTCTTGGCAACTGAAATTGTATAGTAATTCAGAGTTTGTTTTTTGTGTTTGCTTGGAAGATAAGATGTGAAATCTCTGTTTCACTTGTATATTGAGAACGATATCCTTGGGTTGGTTGACATTATTTGCCAAGTCCTATGCTGCTTTAGATAACTTGTTGAAGATACTATTTTAGGATATAACTGCAACAGGTTTTGTGTAGTGACATTGGCCAGTTTACATGGAGAGTAGTGCATCAATGGCTCAAGAAGTATGTAGGGATGGATTATGTCAATTTTTGATTGCTTAACTTGAGGCTTCTTTAAGATACTAATCTTCAGGGTGCAATGCTTGACGATGTTTTGAAAATCAGTTCTAACAGTGTTGGCTACAGAGACATGTTAACAGAAATAATACCCCAAGAGTGTCTGTCTCTGAAAACCTAGTGGTATAGATTCTGGTAAATGTTTCTAAGACAGAACTGGAGGAGAAGCACAGATGATATATCTGTAAAATACAGGTAAGCCAGCTTTATACTGAAACAATGGTATAGCTTTCACTTTTCTGTGGCGAAGTGGTATCTTGCTATCAGGCTTTTTATATCAGTGTAAATGAATCTATCCTGGACTATTTAACCTACATTATTGCTTTACATCTCAGCCTAGGTAATTGCACTGGTGCCTTTTCCAGTTGTATGTCGGACAGAACTAACATACATAACCTCACTGCTTCCAAACAAGCCTGAAACACAGACTTGGAAAACAGTCCTGTTGACTCTCTTCTGTAGGGAATATTTTGTCTTGACTACATTGGGTATACAGAGCTTCCAGTAGTACACTATTAAAAAAAAAAAAAAAAAAAAAAGACTTTGTTGCTTAAGGAGGAAAAAAACCTCAAACCTCTGATAAAGCACAGGAAGCAAAATTGTTGACAGAGAAAATTCCTTTTCTGTATAGTCACTTTTATGAGAAGAGCCACACCCCAAAGGTAATATATTTAACTGTTAGTGGATCCTAGTGACATAATAGAACTTTTTCTCCTTGTATTCAGATGTTTAAATGGGATAAAGAAAATTATGTGGGTTAATATCCTTTCAAAGTTATTTGTGATAGTTGCCATGTTATTTGTGTTATGTTCTAATTTAAAAATATTTGTCAGTCTAGATTGTAGGAGGGTTTGGAAAAAGAACATATTCTGTTTTGTGCAGAAGTAGGAAACATTTATGATGGTCCTTTCATCTTGTTTAACTCCTAACAAAGCTCCTTCCACAGTGTGCAGAAGCCTTGCTTTTTCTGCTAGATAGTAATATTATTCCAGTTGGATTGAGTTATCATGGCTCTTTATCGTGAAGTCTAGGAAGGTTTTGGATTAAGCAGTTTGAGATACAGAGAAGCTGTGCTTTGTTTTACAGCACAGAGGTGGACTTCTATTTTTAATAATGTCCCTTTCTCCTCCTCAAATCGGTAGCTTTGCTGTTTTTTGAACCAAACCTTAGAGATAGCAGTGGTTTTGTTGAGTAGTAAAAGGGATGAATTCGTGTGTCAGAAGTGAGGGAAGGAGAGCACAGCTAGGACCAGAGGAGAGCTTTACAGGTAGGGCATGGCATTCTGGCACACTGCATCCAGAGGTGGATATTAGTGGCGTGCATTCTTGTGAAATACTGGGAAACTGATGGGCTTTTTGTTTTGTTTTTAAGCCGGAGGAAGGCCTAGGGGTTGTCTTAGGGCTTTGCTGTCTGTGCTATCAACAGTATTTTGATCTAAAAAGTCAGACATCTGTGTTTATGTAGTGAAACACAGCGTATGTGAATCTACTCTTAGATCCCTGAACTGCAGGTTTTCTTTGAGTGAGGCTGCATACAGTAAGACATGCTGATTATGTGTTCTAAGGATAATTAAATGGTTTGAACTTTAATAGATCATAAGAATGTATCCTTTTTTTTGTTTTGTTTTTAAATTCCAGTCATGAAGCGCTGTAGATTTAATAATATAATGTAGAAAAGCTAGAGGTGATTACAGGATGCCACTATTCATTGCTCTCAAACCCACTCTCTGTAGCATCAAAAGTTTTATGACAGAGGAGATTGAATTGAGGCTAAGAAATGTTTTGGGTGTCCTAATGTGTGGTCTTGTAGTGATACTAGTTGAATCTTATCTGTGGTTCTGTCAGTTTTTTGTTGACCAGCCCTTCAGCAGAACACTGTTCACTTCTGCACCTCTGTACCCATCAATGGAGTGCAGGTCTCAGAATTACGCTATGAAATGCCTTGTATGACTTCTCTTCTGTTTTTAAGCTTTTTGAAGCTTTAAGTGTATGGAAGTTAAATACTGGGAATTCTATTAATAAGGTTTAAACTTCCTAAAGGCAAAAAGCAGCTTTTCTCCTTAATTTCCAATATAGTTTTGTTATCTTTTTGGTCCATCATTATTTTGGGAACTGCTGTTTCCTAAAAAAATGTCAGTAGGGAAAATTACAAGAGGCATGTTATGTTGTTGTTGTTGGACATTTTTAAATGCATAAATCTTTGCAGCTTATCTGGGTTTTGTCCTTGTCTTTTTTAGTAATTTGGATGCTACTAGAAATGATTAATATTTGAATTTTAGATATTTTTTTTTTAATTTTAGGTTAATTATTTTTAAGAGCCGTGAGAATAATTTTCATCTGCCTTGCTCATCAGATGGCAAAGCTGATATTTTTGGTGTTACTTCAAGCATCCTAGATCACTGAGTGGCAAAGTGACAAAGTTAGTCATACAATCTTATTCTCAGCCCAGGTTTTCCTTGCTTTTTTCTGTGGTGCAGAAGTTTATGTACTCAAATAATTCCATGAGATTAACTGTGGAAACTTGTGTTACTCTAATAAAGATTGAGACTTGTAGCTTTTGATCTATAACTTTGCTGGCTTCATTTTTTGTTTGATTTACTTTAAATGATTCGTTTTAAAATGATACTGACGTTTCAGTATGTGATAGTACAATATTTAGGGCTATTCATTTTTTGACAGTATAACACAATATATAATATGGGCTTTAATTTTTTTCATAGATCCTGTTTGGAACTCTGCTGGTGTGTATGCTTTTAATAGTGTTGATGGAGGCTGGGGTCTTCATCTGAAAATTATGTATTTTCAACAAAGTTTAAAATTGATTATGTGTTTTTCTTCCATTTTACGTAATTTCCTAGCATGGGAAAAGTATGCTTGAAAACAATAGAAGATTGAGCTGTAGAATGATTTAATTCTGTGTTGTTTTGAGACACTACTTAAAGAGACAGCCAGTCTATCATGATGAAGTTTTTTTAGATGTTGAATTTTGTTTCAAGTGGTGTGCAATCTTAACTCCAAACAAATAAAAATAGAAAACATCTATATAAAATGTTAATTAAATTAATAGAAGATAGAAAGGCAGCTGATGGATAGAAGGACATTATGACCTTGTAGAAAACAGAAGGTATTTGGGATTATAATAAGCATTAGTAGGCTTTCTGTACCATAGGCCTTTGTATATTTTGTTTACGATATCTGGAAGTAACTTTAATAAATGTGACCTAGTTTTAGGTTTAGTTTGTCTTTCGGACTATTGAAAATCCTGCTTATGACGTATTTGGAACCATTTTTACTTGAAAGTGTCAGGTTTCTTTAGTGAAACTTTCAATATGTTGAGAGGAGGAGATTAAAATTGCAGGTTTTTTGCTGGATGAAATTTCTATATAGCAAATGGGATGTAAAGAAATGCTACCACATTTTCTTTGCACATGTAAGAGCATGTTCTATAAGCAATTTCTGTGATACTTTTGTGGCACAGTTCATGATTAATGTACATTGGACGTGTTGCAAATGCATGTCTGGCATAACAGAATATGATTTATACTGTGTAAATCATAAATACTTTATTCAGTATTTTCACTGCTCGTTACACATAATTGTCTAGCGGCACTTGAGAGAGTAAATGAATTCTCTTGACCTAAATGCTGTCATCAGCAATATCTACGTGTTTACATTCTCAACTGCATGGGACGTACATGGACCACTTTTTAAAATAATCCACCGTGTGAATAACAAATATTCAAGTCTTTATCGTACTAAAGTAGAAGTTTAATACGAGCACTAAATCAATTAAAAATACTGTTCTTTCGAGACAGTTTCACCATCAAAAATTTAGACATCATGTCTCAAAACAGCAGTATTAATCATTTAGTAGGGTTAAAAGAAAAAGTTGCTTTTTAACAGCTCTTTGTAATTATACAAAGTTAATTGTTTATTTTAAAGGGGGAAGTGAACTTTCTTTGTATGAAATTATGTACAATGCTAAAATTAACCTGATCTGTGGCATGTGATGTACTGTTTATCAAAACAGTGCACTGTAATTTAGTATTGTTTAATGAAAATAGCAGTATCTTCAAGGTGTTTTTATTTACATAACCAAATCGACGTAATCTGAATTAAAAACAAAGTTTGAGGCTTTTTTTACCTCTGTAAAAGATTTTGCCTCTGTAGGTGTACAGGTATCTGGGAGTGGCATTCCAATCCTGGGGGGTGTAAGGCTGACAGGGGTCAGGGCATGGTGGGGACGGGGCTCTTTGTGGCCTGATTGCGCAAGCAAGAGTGACGTGGGCACCGTCGCTCCCCTTGTGGTGGCTCTAGCAGGTGCATATTTTAATGATAAAACTAGCTTGCTACCTGAAGGCTCGGAAAAGCGTCGTAAATTGCTGCATTAGCTCTTTCTAAGAGCAGTATTTGGTAAATTCTCATGTTCCCATTCCTGTCTGTATTCTCACAAACGTGGTCATTTGGTCTTCCTAGTCAGCAGATATACACTATAAAAACTTTATGTTGGTACCAAGATAAAGGTTTCTGTCTCCAGGGAAAAGATTAGATTGAGAATATTGTGAGCTACAGGGGAATGAACGTTCATTTTCAGGGTATTTCACCTGTTTGTGCCACATCTGTTTTAAGGAGAAAAAGAAGTTGCTGTTTAAGAGTAAAAAAGCTTTGAAGTGAATATGTATTTACTGTCACCTCCAAAAGTCATTACTGACTAGATTATATACCAATATGGACAGGATTATATAAAAATATGGACAGGATCCTTTTGTGTTAAGGTATTTCCTTAGTTAACTCTACCTGTCTGTAAAAAAGCTAGTAAATCCATGTGTTTTTCTGACATTTATTTTTTGTTCATAAAGTTGTAATGTGAGACAGAAATAAAACCTTTGCTTTGATACTCTAAAAAGGATTCTTGAACTGAGGATTTGTGCCTGGCGTTATCCCCTGCTATTCTACAGATACAGTGGAAAAACTGATTGTAAGCCAGCTGCGGTGGCACTGGTGAATGTCTCTCTATATAAAGTCTGGATGGATTTGTGTGTGTTCAGTACTAGGCTGTTCTGAAGCTGAACCAACTTGAGTAAATTATTTTTCCCCCTGTTGCACCGTACACAATGATGAAAATTAAGGTAGACTTTTGAAAGAGGAAACTGGAAATGGCCGTGTGTAACACTAACTCCACTTGCTTTAGCCTTGTCCTCACGCTATGTTTTCCATGCAATGTGGTGATCATGAGGCTGGAGTAGAAAGACGGCCTTTTCCACCACTTGGTGCTCCAGGTCTGCTCTCCTGCTCTGCAAACTTCATCAAAGGAGGATTCCCACAGTAGGGCTGTAAACAGGGTAGTAAATACGCAGTGCTTTTCTCTCTGGGTGGTAGCTTAATTTAATGCCATTTAGAGGAGTTCATGATTAGTCATCTTTTTCTCTTACGTCAGTAATTTGCTGTGAAGTTATCTGCTGTATATGCTTGTTGACCTAAGCATTAATGTGTTGAACTGCTGTTCACCAAACATGTACGTTCCAAAAAATTGCATGTTTTCAGTTTGTCCTCCAAGATGCTCTGCAGAGTACGTGTAGTGTTTACATAATGAAGGGAGGTGGTTAGGTCTTTTGGTTGACGTGGTGACTAAATTAGGTAATTCTCACGGAGGATACTTTGACACTGGTCATAAATTAAGTGATCCCATGAAAGCTGTTCGTTACAAGCCTAATTAATAAGAAGCATTTATTCTACACTTACCTCTCATATCCTCATCATGTTTTACTGAATGTCAGTTAGCATAATACATAATTAAAACATTTTGAACAATTTCTGGAGTGTCATAATAAATTGCGAAACAAATGATGTCAATCCTGTAAGTCGTAACAAAACAAGCTGCTTTTTCAGCTTATTGCGCTGTCTTAAGGAAATACATTCGGTAAGAATTTTCGCTGGTAGTTTGCAAACTGTGAACTGCAGTAGAAATAAAGTTCCAGAAGAAATTTCTTGAGCAGTAGATAGGATGATACTGTTTTGATAGTAGTAGAAAGACTTTGATCCTTACTCTTGCTTTTATTTTATTGTGAAGGCTGAGTGAGCACAAGGGGCTCAGCATGGTGCTTACAACTGGATGTGGTTTTGCTATGCCTGAGAATGGAAAGTTTAGCAAGGCTTCTTGCTGTTATGAAAGGCAGTATCTGTGTTTCGATTCTTTGCCTTCCGTTTATTTTTTTGATATTCAGTTTGCTCTGCATTACTGTGAAGAAAATGTACTAATGTGTATTTTAAAGAGATGATACAAGATGTAGAGTATATCTCAAGTATTCAGAATTCATCAGATTTGGCTTTAAAAAAGTGTGCTTGGCCTCAGCTTATGCTAGCTACATTGGGATGCCACATGTATGAAGCTTAGATTCTTTAGTCTTAGATTCTAATAGTCTTTAGATTCCAGTTTGGCTTTTCTCTCAGAAGCTATGTTCCTTCTGCCAAGTAAGAGTTTAGTTTAACCTACCATATTTTGATATTTTCCATCATCTTGCTGGAATACACATGTGCCTTTAAAAGGTTAATTTTCTTTATATTGAAATTTCTGATCAACTAAAAGTCTCTTCTGCTTAGTGGTCTCTTACACTGTCATGTTTTAATGGCAAGCAAGAGCTAACCTGGTCTGGACAGAAGCAGGATACCTAGTTTATGTAACTCTGTTGTAATAGATTTGTGCAACATGCAGAGCATATGTGTGGCAAGAATAGGCTGAAAAAGCGTTGGTCGGTCCCAACCTTCCTTTGCTTTGTAAATCAGATTTGAATGCTTAACATACAAATGTAAAGATTTGTACAAACGTACGTATTTGAAACACAAATCAATGTCAATTTTATTAACCCTATAGATAGGAGATTCTTTAATGGGATGGTAGAGGTTTTTTATTGTTGAGTCATCTTAAGAGTGATCAAGAAGTGTGGAAGATGGACATGGGAAAAGGGACAGATCATACAGATCAGTCAGTCTTGTCCCTAGGGCATCCTGACTCTCTGCATGTGTCTCTGACATTCAGTATGTTAGCTCTGGCATTTTCTTCCCCCCTCTATCTATGGGAAAAGTAGTAAATTTCATGCTAATTAAAAATATTTCAAATTCAAAATTTAGAGCTTTTTCTAGCAGTTTGGCAGGTAGTTGTATATTTAGTTATTTCGGCTCAGAAGTTAGATGTGCAAATATGTTCATTTGTTCCCTGTTGAAGGGAGAAGGTGCTCTTCAGGCATCGCTTTATCAGGTGCAGTAAATATGCATCAGTATGAGTCCTGTTCTCTGCCTGAGTCTAGGATCTTGTAGCTGTGTAGGCATGCAAGCTGCATATCGTTATGTTTGCATCTTTAGTGTTTTTTGTTTGTTTGTTTGTGTGTTTTTTTTCTATAACACTTCATAAAGTTCTTCAAGCTTATTCCAGGTACAGACTGATTCTTGGAAACGTAGTTGATCTGTGCCTACAGAATGTAAGTGTGTAGGAAGTGTATGATCTTTGTTGAGGAGCTGATTAAAGTTCATGGAAGCATGTCATAGGGAATTAGGTGTTGGGAGAAGAGGTACCTCTGTGCTTGGTTTATGTCGTATTTGCATCAGTAATGTTTGAATGCCTTTGCTTTTTTTCTGACAAAATGTCATTATTTGGATCTTTCCCAATGTTTTTATTCAAGTGATAGGAAACAGAAGGGAAGGAACTAATTGGTATGAGTCTGGAAAACATGCTCTGAATACATGTACAAGCATTTGTGCTTTCTTATCCAGATTTCCAGCATGTGAGATGGCAGAAGCATCATTCTGGGAATGTAGTCAGAGCTCTTGAGGAGTCCAAAATGTATTTTCATCCTTATTGCCACCAAAGGAAGGTGTGGGTATTTCTCTCCTTATTCAGATTCTCTTGAATTCTTACTTTATAATGAAGAGCTTGTCTTGCTAGTTCATTAGTAATTGCTACCTCCTACCATCTCTTTTGTCAGTGGGGGGTAGGATTTCCTCCTACACCCAGGGAAAAAAAAAAGAGAGAAAATTAGATAGTGATAGAGGCTAAAATTAAAAGACATTTGAAAAGAACTAGGCCAGGTTAATCTCTAATTCTGTAAGACAGCAATTATTTCTTTAGATTTTAGGTGAAAAAATAATTCTTTTCTTGATAGTGGTATATTTAGGGGGCCAGGCAACACTGCTGTTGCTAGGCAGAGAATATTTCCACATAGGTTGTCTGCTTGTACTTGGACTACCTGGACTAGCTAGTGTGTATTGATGTTACACATTTGATTAAGGCATTTCTAAGTGGAAAGCTACCTGCAATTCAGAAGCAGTTGCACCTCATACTCTGCTTGCCTTAGCAAGAGGCCAAGGCACTTCTAAAACTTAGTAAAAACCTAAACTGTGAAAGCTTATAGTTCTGTTTGTGCTTTGGCATATTATGAGGACAGTATAGGGAACAACACTTCAAACAAAAGCATTAGAGGAAATAGTTTGTCACAACTCTAATATGGTGGCTTGCATATCTTTTTCGTTATCTTGACTTCTGTCTGCACTGCAGTCACAACAGTGCCGATACCTGAGCTGGCTATAAAGTAATTGGTTTGCATACTGCTAATGACAGCAGCAGTTTGTTGGAATTAATTGGAAAAAATGTTATAAAACTTTTCATGAAGTCTTCCAGTTACCTCCCTCCATGACTTGAAGTTTTTTATTCCCTGCAGATTAAAAACCTTTCCCTTACGCCTTTCCACATACCACTTAACTTCAGCATTCAGTGACTAGAGCAAATGTTTTTTCAACAATTAATCTGTTTCTCAGTCTGTGATTGCAAGTGATCATTGAATGTTTATTTCTCCCTCCCCCCAAGAATTTGCTACACAATTTGAAAATCCAATCCAATAAAACAGGTTGACTAGAGTAAAAATAGTCTGTGTTGTGCTGAAGTTAATATGTTTGCTGAGGCTGTGTGAAGCAAGAGCTTGTTTGGAGATTGTGTGTTTTATTGGATTGTCATCACCTGTTGTCATGTTACGAGTTTTCAAAACTCATAAAGTAAAAGTATTCCACTGTCAGTACTGAAATATGCAATAATAAAATGTTTTATGGGAAATAATATTTGACAATCCTTCTAATATTCCTTTCCCTCTGCTGTTGTCACGCTAATAGGTTTTTTTTTTTCCTTGTAGGGGTAGCCTGTAGCTTCCTTATGTGTTCAGAGAAGTGTATGAGCTTAAGTGGTCACGATCTCTGAATCATCAGATAAAACAGGTTGTGTAGCATTACTGACACTTTATTCTACTGAACTAGAAAACTGCTTGCTACTTCTTGCCTTTAGACCAGACTTCTTTTTTTTTTTTTTCCGCATCTGGAAAGTTAGGTAATTGGTTTTCAAGAAGTCACTTTTGCCTTCTTTCATCTGTATTTCTTAATGGCTTGATTATTTTGCCTATTCCCTAGACAACAGGTGTGCACAAGCATGAGGACCGTTAGCATTAATTGGCTTTTATATTGTCACTCTAACAGCAAGATTGAGATGTAAATTCATATGGAAAAGACAAATAATACTTAAAAAAAAAATAGAGAGGGAAGAAAAAGTAGTGCATTTTTAAGTATGTAGAGTATGAAGTATATTTGTGTAGGTTCAGACAACTCCTAAGATTTTGAAGGTTAAGGTGTAACATTAATATGTTTATGTTGATTCTCCAGTCTATGATAGGTAAGTATTGATTCTTGGGGTTCGGTATTGGCGATGAATATTTTGATGGTTGATAAATAAATTGATTCAGTATTTCAGATCTGCTATTGATGTACAAATTACAGAGTTTAGCCAGAAAAGCTAAAGCGAATGTGATCTTTATTTTTCCAAGAACTTGATTGTGCACATCTTTGCTATGATCCCTGTTCATTTCTTCAACTTTTCTTCACAGTAACTTACTTGATTCAAGTTTGGAAACTTCAGAAAAATGATATGATTTCTTACGTATTTCTTACGTATCCTGAAAAGGATAGGATTTCCTACATAATTCACTCAGCATCTCTCAACATTAAAAATAGATCTGCGAAATTCTTTCAATTTTTCGACAATTCCTCATTGTAAATGTGCAATGTTGGATATTTTCATTTCTAATGGAAATTGTAGCCAATGTTTAAACAAACTTTAGCCTAACTTGAAAGTGGAAATTTTTTAAATCAATGCTAGAAGAGGAAAAGATTAGTAGTAAAAGTATTTGTCAAGATTTCAGCCTTATAGTATGTAATTTCTGGTGCTTTCAATAGATGCCTCAGCCACAAATTACTACTTTGTTCTTTAGCTTTAAAATCTTCATTGTAGCTTTGCTTATTTGGCTGTGTGTCTCTTATTTCTTTATATGCAGAAAGGTTACCTTCAGCAGAGCTGAAGAACTTCATGCCTCACATATCTAGTGCAATCAAGAATAAGCTGCGACACACGAGGAAGAGTAAACTAAAGAGCAGAAATGCATATTAAAGTACGCTTACATAAGGAGAATATTTTTAAACTATGGTGGCTTAGTGGCGTGGATTTTGTAAAGGCACTCTCACGTGGTCTTGTAAACACATGCAGTTAAAAACCAAGACTGTCTTATCTTGAGCATGAGACTTTGGATTCTGTAGAGAACATGGAGGGCTGAGAGACTAAATACATTTTCAGTGCTCTTTCTTATTTTGCTTGAAAGATTTGAGGGTTATTTACTGGGGTTTGTTGTTGTTTTTATGAGCCAGTTTCAACTTGCATGCAGTTTGCAAGAGCTTTCACATTTTCCTTTTTCAATGCCTTTATTTAAAAAGAAAAAAGGAAAAGAAAAAAAGGGGAGAGAAAGATAAACACAAAAATATCCAGCTACCTCTAAGGCACACTCAAGATTCTGAAAATGCTTTTCTGAGCAGTATCCATCATAATGGAATCTGGATCAGACCAGAAGCAACTGTAAAATGCATTTACTTCCTTCCATTGTTAGAATAGCAAGATGTGAACTTCTAAATATGGCTTTAATATTTGCTTATACTATTACATAAGATAAAATAATCCTAGATTAGATAATGGGGGGAAAAGATGGAAAAATGGATTCTGAAACCACATTCATATGTTATGCTTTGATGTCAGGCTTTTAGATGAATCTGTAACAAGGTAAACTGTTCTGAAAATTGTCAGGAAGAATGGGTATGTTTCTGTAATATTGACTTACTGACCACTTTATACTGTTCCTTGTTTGATTTTGATGCTTAACTATTCTGAATGTGTTTCGTGTTTCAACTTCTTGAAAATATTTCATCCCAGTATTGAATCCCAATTTGTCTACTGCTTGACTTAAATGATCCCTACAAAGAGCTGAAGATTGCTGTGTACGTTTGTCCAGAGCAAATCCTTCTGTGAAGATTAGTATATAGGTATATTGTTTACATTATTTTCTCTCCAGAAGTACTGGTTTTGATTACATACTTTTCAACACTAGCCATGCAAATGCAATGAAGCTAGGATTTTTTTCATTTAATATTTTTCTTGTCAAATTTATCCATTTGGGGCAAAATGGTGAGACTGTCCACCTTCAGGGATGAAAGCATCAAGTAGGTGGTTAATGTAACTGTCTGTATTGCTGTATATTTTTTCCGTTCTGTTAGATACCTATTGTTTAGCCAATCCTGCTCTTACATATGGTCAAATACTGCAGATTTTTAAGTAAAAGTTTTAAAAAACTGTACCTTCAGTAATAACACATTTATTCCCAAGCAGTCTTGTCCTTTCTCTTGCTGTTCACTGAAGTTAAAAATTTAAAAACATGTTAAGCATTGAGATAACAGAAAAATCAACACTGATCACCATATAGTCTTTAACTGGAGCGTGTTGCTTTTCATAGTAAAGAGGAATCTGGTTTTGCTCCCAAGAAATAAATTCTGTCATTAATATTTAGGCTTAAGGACTGTGTTATTGTTCAGCTGTTATTTTAAGAATTTGAAAAAAAAACTGGTGCAGGTTAGTAGTTTATTGTATTGGACGTGTTAGTCGTAATTGCTTCAAACCAGATATGAATATGCATTGTGACAACTCTAAATTATGGAAAATATCAAACCTTCCTGTCAAATAAGCTATTTCAAATCTAAGAAACTGCTATGCAGGGTACAAGGTAATTAGAAATAATAGCACACTTCAGTATTTTTACTTGAATAGTTTCAGCTGTATGAAATTTAAATTGGCCATCTAGGCTAAGGAACTGAACACAGGTGGCAAAGCAATGGCTGGCTAGTGATCTGCTTCATAGTTGAAAGGACTACTCTAATTTTATGGGCAAGGAAATAGTTTTGAAAACATAGACTGGAACAATTAATTTTTCAGAGCAAGCTGTTTTAGAGCGGTAGGATACGTGATATAAAAACTGAATTAATAACTCTAAAGTGGTTTGCATTTGCTTTAAGATATATCTGGTTTAATAAAAATAGGAAGGTTTTTTGCAGTCAACTAAACTGTATAAATAAGAAGTTTGCATTCTTCTCTGCTTCTTCTCTGAAAGAGTTGTCATTTGTTTTGATGCTGGCATCCTCACATAAATCACAGCATGTGTCTTTTGCTATTTTTGAAAAGGAAAAAAATTGTTGTTGGTTTACCTGCAGGGGATGAGTTACAATTAATTCTGTTAAGGAGCCATTTTGACTATTACCTTATTTCTGAATAAAACAAAAATCCTTTTTGGGTTTTGAGGACTTTTGATAAATCTGTTCTTAGGTTTTATTCTTTACTTCAGTTTCTCATGGCCTGACTTCTGGTTTCATCACACTCTTGGTCTTTCCACTGTCTTTGAGGATGGGATGAGTGAAGAGAGTACCAAAATAGAGCTTACATAGTGTATTTGTGTCTCTGAGGAATTAGACCAATTTCTGTGGTTTCAGTAGGCATCATTCTTTTGACTAAATGTTCAAATGATTTTTAGATAGTAACACTATATTGACTTAAGGCTTCCTGTGTACAGTAAAGGAAACCAGAGATCTTTGAAGCTCTGGAGTTCTTGTGTCTCATTCCCTTTTAAAGATTAAAACTTGCCATGGGCACTTAAGGGTTCACTAAGTGGATGTGGCAAATAATTAGCATATTTTGTGATAGAACAAAAGTGATGATAAATCTTCAACCTTTCTTGCATTATTTTTATAAGAAGACTTCACAACTACAAGCTAGCCCAAACTTTTCCTTTACTCTTGTGTGTCCTTCTTAGGAGTCATTTCTGGAGGAACAGCCCTTGAGACTAGACACTTCATAGATAATCTGGCTAATTTTGCAAAGTCAAGTAAAAAGTAATAAGCATGGCTTGAATATCTTGACTAAATGCTTCATTTTTTTCCTCCTGTGCAAGACAAAGCCTTAGTTTCAAGGTGATCCCATGGAATAGTAGGTGAAGGTTTGGAAAATTGAAAATTTTGTATTTTACTATAAACCTTATCGAGCTGATGTAAATTTTGGAAAACTTCTATTCTCAAATGAGATTTAAAGTAAGCCTTTTAGTCTCTCAGGTGTCTTATGTTGGTCTAATCGTTCTCCCAGAAGTTGATGAGAATTTTAATGTCTTCAGTGGGAGAGTAAGTAGGTCAATGATAGAAATATAAATAAATAAAATTTTACTAAATCAAGTAATGGTGGAAAAGATTTCTTTAAACAAAATAGAATATTAACCTGTAATTTGACTTCTTGAAAATGCTTCTTTCTTTGTTGCCTCAAATAAGCTTGTTTAGGGGGCTGTAGGGTTTTTTCTTTGCTGTTTTACTCTGGAAAGCTGTCTGTACAGCTAGTTTTTGTGGGCTCCTGTACCTCACATCACAGCTTCACCTCTAGCAATAGCAGATTTGTTCATTACTCTTACTGCAGAATCACCCATCAGTACAAACTTGATCCAGATCAAATGTAAGCAAAGAGTAACACTTCTGTTGACTTGATCAGAACATGCAACAATGCTGCTTTTCAGCTTTGTGGTGGCTGTGGTAGGACAGCTGATTCTCTGTTCAGCGTAGGTTTGGAACAGCGTTTTGAACAGATTTGTACAGAGAAGCTGGAGACCTCTGATGCTTTGCATCATGTGAATGTGTGGATTTTTGATTAAGTGATTAGTCTGCCTAATACCCAGTATACTGTCTTGAGATGTAGATCAAGTGTCTGACATAGTTTTCCCTTTTTACTGGTGAGGGAACTTGTACAGCTTACTCCAGTCCTTTTTCTCACTTCTTTTCAATACCTTGTGAGTCTGCTTTCTACTTCATTTTCTTCTCTCTTGTCATTTTATAGTTTGTGTCTGTCTGTCATTCATTGCCCATTACAGTTCCTTGCTCAAGCTTCATTGTCAGTGGCTCTAGCCGCTTTATCATGGAAACATCAGTGTATTTTTAGCCTTAAAAATTGTTTTGTTCTAAGCTTTTAAACTGTAGATTCCAGAGCAACTTTGCTAACAAGAGCAAGCTTATATGTACTGCTTCTGACCTGTAATTTGCTAACAGTCTTTTTTAGTAGATGTTTAAATATCGATAAGATACTAGCAACGAAAATACCTTACAATTTTTTTTCCCTGGGACTGCATGGTGATAGAACATATTTTCTCTTCTGTAGCTCATGTGCTTTAGTGTAATTGAGGACTGATGAGCTGAACAGACAAATGAAGTAGCTTTTATATTAAGTATAATGTGGACAGCAAAGTACAGGTTGAGCTGTTAAACAGTAACCATCACATTGAGGTTAGGATTGTGTTTTGATCTTTATAACCTATGCAGTTATTGTATGTTTACTTGGTTGCTTGCCACCTTCACAGATTTCTGTATGAGATTTTGCTTTTATGTCTGTTTGCATTTCGGTAACAATATAGCAAGAAAATACATATTTTTGCTTGTTACTTCTCTGAAAATTGAAATTGATTTTTTTTTTTTAGCAACTGTGTTTTAATTCAGCAAATTCAGTTTTGATTCTTGGAAACCACCTTTGCTTTCATTAACTTGAGTATGTTTTATAGTTCTTGTGTAAAGCAAAAGTGAATGTGCTTCTACTGCAATTTTAGTCAGACAGAAGGCACTTCATGCCTACCACAGTTGCTGCCATCATCAAGTTTCTCCCACGGCTCTTTTCGCAATAAAGTTAATGAATTCAGAAGGGAAATATTTTGTAATCACATAACAATTTCTATCTGTTTTTTCATTCTTCGTGGTCAATAACTACATTTTGGACCCTGCTTCCAACAGCAGAGATAGCTGAGTTGTAAAGAACCAACTCTAGATTTCTGAAACAATTTTGTAAACATTCATCATCTTACTATAATGACATTATTTTAGTTCTGTGGTGGATTCTATTCTCTACTTTTAGGTTTTCATAAATCAGTTGATGTCCTGAGCTCTTCATCTGCATTTTATTGGAGCCTCTCCTCTCCAATAAGAATACATTCATAGCTGTAGAAAGTATACTTGTTGGGATAGTATTAAGAAGTATCAGAACTGGCTACAGTATCTGTAGTACCTCCTTAGAGCTGTTGAAATTGACTCACTTGTGTTTTGTGTGCAACAGAGAAAATAGGGTAAGGTGATCTTGAAGAAGTTCCAATCTAAGGAGTTACTGACTGCAGTAGAGGAAGGAAGGAAACTTTAAAAAAACAACAATGCTCATTCTTTATTATGCAGAAGGCAAGTTTATGCATGCCTGACGAGGTAGAGGAAAGAGGAAAGTGTCAGACTATAGTCCTTTGTCAAGAAATCTTACAGTCTATGGTCACCATAGCATTATAGTGAAAGAAGAACCTGAACTGCTGAGGTAATGAAGATCATCTAGAAGAGCTAGGAAACCCCAGATTATGTCAGAAGTACTTATTTAAATACCCTGGTAAAAATCCCTTCAAAAAGTGTTCCTATGACCTCTACTAGGAACGTTCCTGGATCAGAGGTGGACAGTGGAGGAGGAATGGTGTCATAAGTTTCACTAACTATGGGGAACAGAAGATTCCAAAAGGCTGTTGGAGCAGTGAGACAGTCCCAACTGTTTGACATGACAATTTAAAAAAAAAAAAAAAAAAAGGCGAATCCATCAGATTAATCCAGTGAACTGATATCTGGCTGTAGTCTCTATTAAGTGAAATATCTTCCTGTAATAATTTTTAAGTAACAAGATCTGGAAATAGAACCTCAAATTTGCTCTCAATTTAGTCAAAGGGTATGACTTGTTCCCGTGAGTCATTCTGATGCCAGAAATGGTAATGCCTACAGGATTACTGTTGGACATACCACCTATATTGCATGTACCATGTTGGGAAGAAAAAGATGTGGGTTTATTGTGCTATATAAATATACAACATACCTTTAGGTGGGATATCAACTGGACTGCTGTCCAACTGTTGCTTTCGTATGATTAAAATCGGAAATGGCAGAAAAGAGACTGCTTCTGAACAGTTCAGCTGAAGGAAGCATGCACAGTTCAGTAGACAGAAATAAATCACTTTCCTTATTTCTGTGTTGTATGGTTGTATAACCAGGCCTTCATTAGAACTAGTTTCTTTGATACTAGCAAAGTTTGCTTGTTGTTATTGAATATAAACACAAAGTTATCTAATTCTGTATGTGTATTTTGTCTCTACATGAAGGAAACCTATGGTTTACTTCAGTAAATAGTAATAGTGAAAGCCTCTGCCATTCTGGTTTACCATTCAGCTGATGATAAGTGTCATTCTCAAGTCTTGTTATAAAGGTGTATTAAAAACATAAGAGTCCAGGGAGACAGAAGATTAAGGCTCACTTCATGGCAACAGTCTGGCAGATTTTTATTCTAAAGTTTTCACCAGAATGTGAGAGTGAAGTAATTGTGTAAGGAGAATATTCAAGGGGATTTTTAAAAAGTTATTTTATTTTATTTTTAAAAAAGGTCTTTAAAAGCGAATGCATTTTGGTTTTCATGATAAAAACAAATTAACAGCTTGTTTTATTTACTTCACAGATAGATTTGGTTACCAGGTGTTGTGCTGAAACTGCATTTAAAATGTATGACTCAAATTTCAGTGTGATAGTACTTGATTATTTCATGCTTCTACAAATTTCTAATGAGGCGTAGATGAGTAGTCCTTTTGGAGATGTTCTCTTGGGTTCCCTTTTATTAAACAGAAATATAGACTAATTTTAAAGAAACCAAAGCTATAGATCTGAATTACAAGTGAAAACCAGAAGCCTCTTGGACTGTTTCGTTTCAGGCTTATGGATCCTAGTTATCAAAAGGAATTAAATAGCAGTGGGAGGATTCTTCTGGTTACTCTTCAGCATATTTAGGTATGTTGAAAAGTAGCATACTTGGGTGGTAAAACAGATAGAAACTTCCCTTAAAATGCAGATAAATTTATTTTAAAGAATATTCTGGCAAAAGGATACTGTTTTCCAAGGCTGTTGAACTGGGTAATTCAAGAACAGCTCAAGTACTTGATATAAAAGCAGTAGTTTCATGAAAAAATAGCATATCTTAAAATTTTAAAGAAATAGGCTTTGTGTTATATCAATCAAAATGTAATTTTTATTCTTTGAGATGACAGGCATCATCAGCTGGACTTCATATCTCAAAGGTTGAAAGACCACATACTAGAGCAGGCTTTTCCAAAGGAGGTTAAGGAACAAAGATCCAAACAGCTAGTGAGAAAAAAAATATAAATAAAATATCAAAATTAATTTCTAAGATAACATCTGTTGCCCTTAAACTTTGCATACTAATTTTGAATGTTAATTCTGCTTTAACCTGAATTTTCTAATATGCATATCTTCACCCCAGCACATAGATTCCAGAAAGAAAAGAAAAAAAAACAAACAAAAAACCCCCAAAAACCAAGGAACCAACATTCTGGAAACTAAGTAACTGAAAGAATGTAATGGGGGAGGGAGGAAGGAATTAGAAGAGCTTGGATGGCTCTTTCGCCATAGAGAATTAGGGATCCCACATGTCCTTGAGCAACTCAGCTCAGCCTGTAGCGATAGGACAAGGGGTAATGGTTTTAAACTAAAAGAAGGGAGATTCAAACTAGACTTAAGGAGGGAAATTTTTATGGTAAGGGTGGTGAAACAGTAGAGCAGGCTGCCCATAGAGGTGGTAGAAACCCCATACCTGGAAGCATTCAAGGTCAGGTTGGACAGGGCTCTGAGCAACCTGATCCAGCTAAAGATGCCCCTGATTACTGCAGGGGGGTTGGACTAGCTTTAAAGGTCCCTTCCAACCCAAACTATTCTATGATTTTAACTTTACTGGACTACTGTCATAGTATGGTTTGGGTTGGAAGGGACCTCAAAGATCGTATAGTTCCAACCCCTCTGCCATGGTAGGGTCACCATTTTGAGGGTTACCTTATCTGGTAACATTGTAAGAACAGTTAGTGCTCTGTGCATGTTGTGTGATCCTTTCACTGCTTCTTTACAGAGATTTTGTAATAAAATACCCATCTATCTTTAACTCTGCCTTTAAGCTGTAGCTCTCAGGATCCTAGAGAAATTCTGCTTTGCTCTGTGTGTGTGCCTACTTTTGTTGCTTGCCTGGTAGTCACAGTTATTTTACCTTTTTTAATTCTGTTAGGAAAAAAATTTTGGAGACTACTTGTCTTTCAGGCTTTGTTTGCTAATTATTCATGTGTGGTTTAATGTTACTGACTGACATGGGTAGTTGTTACTTTCCCAGGTTTCCTGTATACTGATGCTGTCTTACTGATCTGTCATTTACTTACAGATACATATTTTTCCGCTTTTACCAGTTGCCTTTTGTTTCCTCTTCACTGAGTCTAGCTGACGTCTTGTCACTGTCTCAATTCAGTATAACCTTTTTTGTTGTTGTTGTTTCTTAATCTTCTGCTGGTCTCTGTTCAAGGTCCAGAAAACTTTCTTGGGTACCTTTAGGTAGAGAACTGGTTACATTAAGAGAAGGTAATGTAAAGTTTGGGTAGTATCCTTTAATGTGCTAGACTGTTTGCCCAGTCTGGGAGGGGAGTAACCTCTCAAACTGGTTAACTGGAGTTGCACAGATTAGGTATTTGTAGCTTAGTTGTTCTGCTTAGTTTCGGAATTTGGAAACCCTTGTCTGGACAGTCTCAGTTACCTGGAGGAAAAGCAATATATAAGATTGTGTGTGAAAGACACACAGGGAAGAATTATCTGCACAGGCAAAGAAAAGGAACATCTGCTGATACACTAAGATCTTCAGTCTCCAAATCTGTTAGTCTCCATGTGGGGTTCTTGGTTTTGAGCCAACAGTGACAGTTGTGACAGCTTGATGCATGGCGGTTGCCTTATTTTGTATGTTTAAATGGAGATGTACCTTTTGTTTTTTTTTCCTGCTCCTTGAAAGTGCCCTGGAAAACATCTTTTGTGAGGCTTGGCAGAATGACTTAATTTCGGAGTGGGATGTTGCTGCAGGAGAAGAGACAGAAAAAGAGGAATCTGCTTGTGGTTATTGTGTAGTGGGAATTGAAATAGCCTGAACCTGTTGCAGAGGATGAAGGCACTTGTGCTGAATGCTTTTACTTTTACTTCATATCCATTTGTTCTTGTTTTCCCATGTCATCGTTTGTTAACAGCATTTGCTGTTGTCCTTTATTTTGTTCACAGATTGCATTTATTTCAGATCTCAGTTTTTGTTTAGCTAGGCTAAATAAGCTTAAGGCAAAACTCTGCAGTTTTTCAGGCTACTTTTCTGGTACACCACGGTTATATCACACTGCTCCCAGTGAGGACAGTCTTACCTTGCATTTGAGGTGCATTAGTGATCAGTGCTCTACTTCTGTGGAGATATTAAATTGGCTTAAGCAGGCTTATGCTTTCTTCTCTGCCTTGTAGGGCATACTGCCACCACCTTTTTGTTGCCAACATAACTATTTGCGAAGCCACTTGGCAAACATATGTCAAAACTCTTTCTTTCCTGGGTTGTCAGCTAGATAATTTGCATTAGGAATAGTGTTTTTCTTACGTGTTTAGTATTGTTGGCAGTGGATACTGAAATGGTCATGTGTGCATATCCAGTTGACCATTAAATGGTAGCACGAACACTTCAGACAGATGTGACAACATTTGTCTGAATGTTGTAACAGAATAAATTGGTCCCATGCTGGGACATCTTGACTGCTACGTAAAAGTTAATACAGCAGAAAAATTCGTAATTGACATATTCTTCAAAAATTTTCTGTTATGAGGAATCCCTGAAGTTGTGCCAATTACAGGATTGGAGAAGGGAAGAAAAGAGAATAATTTGTGAGTTTTTAGAAAATACCAAGTCAGAGCAATTTAAGTTTAGGTAAAAGACCTTCTTTAATTCAAACATTTTTGAATCATAGTTCAAAGACTGTTTATTGCATGAACAAGTTTATTTACTGCCCCTTTGGAATTATCTTTAAAATATCTCAGTGGGGGTATTACACATACTCAGCTTGACTATGAGAAACTTGTTTAGGCTGTTGCTTCTGTCAGTGGTTACTTTCTTAGTTGTAGCCAAGGAATTCCATCTCTTTATTATTTCAGAAATAGTAATTGTACCACAGCTTATTATTATCAGAAATCTCTAGAAAAATACAGAATACAGAAGAGACTGATACTTCTCGTGCACTAAATAAGTCTCCAAAGAGTCTGTTTTATCCTACCATTTTTTTCTTAATGTCTTTTTTTTGTGTGTCTGAGTATAATGACTTCAGTGCATCAGATCTTTAATATGGCCTGTTATTTGCAGGAAAAATATACATGTATGTTGTCAGTACTGTAGAACGTGATCTATACCATGCTGCTTATAGTGTCTTACTTGCTATTGAAAATTCTTCCTGTGTTGCTATATTGTGCTTTTGTCCAAAAACAACCCAGCAAAACCCTCAATTACTGTGAAACCGCTTTGTTTGCCTTGCCTTTTTTTTTGTCTTCTGCATGCACATCGAAGTATAAGAGAAATGCATCCAAAGCTGGCTGGTTTTAAACCATTCCTGACTCTTTGATATTACTCATAGGCACAGACATGCTTGCCTACAATAATTATGGAAGGGTTTGGTTTTGCTTTTGCGTTGTAGGTTTTAATGTAAGGCCTTTCTCTCTGGGTTGTTTGGTGGGGTGTGTATTTGTGTTCACACTATACAGAATGTTCAACAAGTAATGAACCCCAAAATTTGACATTTGGAGGAAAATGGTGAGCTGTAAATTTGCAGCGATTGTACTAATTAACCATAGAAAATTAATTTTTTATGACGGTCTTCATTTTGTCTGCAGTTCTAATAATTACAAAGCTTTTTTCCTGGTATGAGCTCTGTTATAGCTCTCACTTGGTGATTAATTTCCAGGCAGGCCATGATAAGGTTTCCTCAACAGCTTTCCCAGTGTAATTAATTTCTGTTTTAAGAGAAAAAGGCCAAAACCTTTTTTTTTATTTTGTTTAGAAAGTTGTACTGCTGTTCTTTGTTTATCCAAATCAGGGGTGTCTTTAGTTTTTGTCTATTTTCTATTGCTATGGTGTATTTGTTGTGTCTCTTGGTGCTTGATTCAAGAATATTGAAATAAGTTGAAAGCTTTTAATTGCCTTTGGTCTTGGGTTGTAAATACAACTTTTTTGTGAGCACAAGAAGCAGCAAGGGTTGAAGACTGGTCATGGAAGTTCAGATGCTTACAGGACAGGTGATACTGGGCTGACAGCTACTGGAGGTTGAGAGAAGGTTCTTCAGTATGAGATTCTTTGATTTGGTGCCTGAATTGTGGCAGGAAAAAAACCCCAAGCCTTTAGTTTTTGAAAGTGCATGCCTTATGTTGACAAAATTGCTCAGGCTCTCAAAAGATTGCAGATGCTTCTCAGTCTTAGAACTAACATTGTCATCTTGAGTCTAGAAGAGGTTTTCTGCTTGGTTTTCTTCCAAAGTCTGAGGAGGTTGATCCCAGAAGTGATGACTGTAGCATTGTAATCTGTCACTAAAATAATCTCAGTATTAGGGAGCAGCAAGCTTTGTGTGCACAAATTCTTTTAAGGTTTTGTTTGGTTTTTTTTTTTCTGAAAGCTGTATTAAGGCTTTATGCTTATTAATCAAAGTTAGTAAAATTACAGACATTGTTTTTGGTTTCCAGTGCTCGTTATATCTTTTGAAATGGGAAGTTCCATGGCTTGTTGGTAGTATACATGCTACATCCATGTAACCTCCTGGTTTTTGCCTTTCCCTTCTAGAGAAAAAAGACTTCTGGTTTATGGGTCTGATGGCAAATGCAAGAAGCTTTGCCAGTCAGCTCAGTCGTTTCATTGGCTTAAATGTCAGCCAATTTAACTAGACTCATACTGTGTTTTTTTTGTTGAGAGAACAGAACCTTTGATAATTAGCGTGGAGCTATTCATCAGTACAATCCTGTCTAATTTAGGGAGATCTATCAAATAGAATGTCTTTATTGATTTTACTGTTTGATATTGCTTGTATCTATGTGAGGGTGTACATTTTATAGAATGTGATCTTGGTGTGATTACCTGAGTAAAGCTTTTTGAGTCCAAGAGAAGGAAAATAAGCATAGGATATAAAAAAAGGACTGCAAGATTTGACCCTTTTGGCAGATTTGGTTTTTTCTTTCTTTTAAATTCTGTACCAGTAGTATAGTTAAATATGCCTGTAGTAATGATCAATATATATAACTTAAAGAATTGTTATTTTAAAAAAATCTCCTTTTGATTTCTGTCTGTTGATCTTTAAAGATGAGGAGATGGGGGGGAGGGAAGATACAGAAAAACACTCACAATCTAAATTAAATTAGGACAAGCTAATTTCCATAGATTTCCTCTGTTTGCAGTGGTTCTTCCAGTTGATGATCTAGATCAGGAGCTGAATATAGATGCTCTTATTCACCTCGGGAGGAGCCTCTTTGCCTATATTCACTAGGAAACCTAGCCTGGGATAAGAAATTAACCTTTGTGAACACGTTTCTTTCAGCAATTGTTTGGCTGCCATTCTATAAATATGTAAAAAGGGGCTTCACCTCAAAAGTGTAATTCCGTATTGAATATTGTTTTATTCATAAGGAAAAGGCTGTGAGGGTCCTTTTGCCCTTTTTTCACTGGGAGGTCAAACTAGGCTGTTGACTTCACAATTATTTTTCTTTCATCAGTAACAAAGGCCTTGTTTGTCACACGTCACTTACATCTGTACCATGTCAGTTCTTTGACCTAATGCAGCATAAGAGGTAATAACTTTTTAAGTAGTTCTGTTCCTGACAGAAGAGTCTAGTTTGTCAGAGTTGTGTGGTTTCTAGAGACTGAGCATGGAAAAATGTATTAGAAAATTTTTTTCATCAATGTGAACAAATGTTAGTTGAGACAAATACAAAGAACAGATGCAATGAGTAACACGCCATATTTAAAATCCATTCTTGTAGAGTAGAATTGTGGTTGTAAGGAAGTGCATTTGTATTAGATGTGAATTTTATGAGTGCTCAAACTGGTGTTTTATGATCTTAGATAAATTATCCATATATTTCCCATTGTTGTAAGTAATAGTTTTCTCTGTATTTGATGTGCAACGTGCTTATGTGATCCATAGCTATTTTTTTTCTGAATTCCAGTAGATGAAGAACAGTTAGATAAATATAAAGACTATGGAAAGCTGATTTTCTTTTTAGATTAAGAGGACAATATCCTTGACAGGTGTTTCCTGTTTCTGTTTTTAATTAATATTGTTTGCAGTACTCTAAGCTTTTCGGACCCCTCTGACACAAGCTTGGATTATCACCTTCAGAAATAACTTATTTGGAAGTTAGATGCATCTAAAAATACTAACACAGCCAAACAAATGAATGATGCATACTTTATTACATGCTTGTTGAAATCTGATCTTACCTATATGATTTTCGTTTTCAGAACTGTGTAATAGAGTTGCTTTTAAATTACATTGAGAGCAAAGTGGGAGTTTAAGGCTATTGAAGCAAGCTGAGTTAATGACATTGAATGCTGGAAAATACTTTTTCTACAGGTTTGAAGGAGAAAAATGTGTACGAAAGGTAAATTTTAGCATAGTTTTCAACAATTGTACTGAGGGACATGGTTTAGTGGTGCTGATAGAGCTGGGACAAAGGTTGGACTTGAGGATCTTGAAGGTTTCTTCCAACCGAAACTGTGATTCTATGATTAAATGGTGTTGCTTTTAAAAGTAAAAATACCGACCTTTCAGGGTTAGACTGGAGGTCATTTGTAAGAAGCAGCAGTTCCTTTAATACATTGTCACTTCCTTCATTTCGTATCATGTAAGGATTGGACAGGTGTGTGTCTGCCAGCTTTTCTGGGCTGTGTCAGATAGTATCGTATTAGATACCTTGTCCTCGTTCCGTCTGCAGAAGATTAGAATTTGCATTAGTTTCATTCAAGTATATGCATCTATCGGCCGTGACATTTAAGATGTTTGATTTGGGTACAGCTTACAGTAGATAATTTATAGAACACGGTAGTCAAGCCCTGGGCTCTGTTCTAAAGCTCAAGAAGAGACATGGCAGTGCATATTTTTCTCACAATTGGTAAGAATTCGGGATAACGTCAGGAGTCTTACTGCATCTAATCATAGCCACTGGATGTATGTTGCTAATCAAGTAACTCTATTTTGGATTTAAATTAGATTTGCTGTTAAATGGAGAAAATAAGTATGCATCTGTTACGAATTGGTGAAAACGATTGTCGGACAATTTCCCTTTCATTTTGTTAAACTGAATTAAAATTTACTTTTTGTGTGTGTGTGAAATTGCTGTCATTTTAGGGAACCAGTGCTAGCTTTGGGTTGTACAGATCATATTTTCAAAGCTCTGTTGACTGAGACCTTGTCTCAAACTGCCAAGATTTAGTAGCTTCTGCAGCTTTGTCCAGAAGTGAGAATAAAGCAGTCAAAAAGATAGGACATTTCCAGGTGCTAGATGCTGGTCACTCCTCCTATTTTTTTCTTTCCTTTTTTTTTTTTTTTCTTTTTCAATACATGCATCCTTTACATACCTGAATTGACAAGAATACTGATGCTTTAAGGGAGGAAAATTTGGTTTCATATCAGCAAGCATCTTTTTCTTTAAAAAAAAATGAATTACATCTCAATAGAGGGAAGCATTCCCTTACGTATGGACTCCTGCTCCTGATTCCTTTTTTGCTGTTAAATTCTTTCAAAATCAAGCCTTGAACTTAATTCAGAATCTTAAGAAAAATGGTGCTTCAGCATTCCAGGAAACACTTTAAGAGGAGAAATTTTGTAACTATAGTTAGCAAAATACTTTGCTTTTATATTATCTTGAGATTTAGAACTTGTCTCAGATTTTCTAATCCATGTGTCTGTTAATTTATATGTGATATTCTTTAGCAGTAGACCTTCTTTTTGATTAAAAAATTGTGTAGGCTTAAATATTTTCAAGATCAAAAGCCAGGAACAGTCTGTTTTCCATATAAAGGCATCTGTTTTTTCAGTTGCTACCCAAGTGGAAAATTGGAAAGAAATTGTTGTGCTGTCAGGTAGCTTTAGGGCATTACATAGCTAAAAATTGCATGTATCCTTTTTGAGAATAATACACATAGGAAGATGCAGGTTTCAGAGAACACTATAGGACAATTGAGTAAAATCACATATCAAGGATGTGTCCTTCTGATTTTTTTAAAAAATATGTTTTTAAGAGAAACATAGGCCATGAGAAAGTTAAAATAAATGCAGAAATCAAGCAGTTTCAAGTAAGGTATTTAAAGCAGGTCCTGAACAGGAAAAGTAAATGTTCCCCTTGGAATGTTCTCTGAATGCAGTTTCTTAACAATAAGAATATCCTGCTTTTGAGTGAGAGAGAGAGCAAAATTATTCATACTAAGGTGTGGCTTTATTGCACATACAGCAATGCATTAAGAGGGCTGTTTGGAGGCTGCTGGCTTACCTGTATCTCCAGCAGTTACGTTTTTATTTCCTACATATCTGTACTCGATGCCTGACTATTTCTGCTTGTAGTAGCTGTAGTTGTCTAAGATGTTATCCCATTTTGTGATCCATCTCCTTGCCCTTGGATGCAGATGCAGCTTTGCCAATGATGGTGCTGTTCCCCTCAAACTTCGGGGCTCAAATCTTGAAGGTTGTCTTTTATCCATCCTTATGTGTTACTTACTATCCTGTGCAATCTAGACTTGTGGTGGTTCAGGCTGTGTATGCATTCTACTACCACCACCAATCACTGCCAACTTGTTCTGCCAATTTGTTCTCCTTTTTGTTCTGTACTATCTGAACAAAGAGTAAGCTATGTAGTTAAAATGTGTATACTTAAAGGGATGTCAATATAAAAGCAATCACATTCACAATTTGTTGTTAAATGTAGATCTTTAGCATACTACTTCTTGCATTTCTCTGTTTAAAGGAGGATGTTGGGGAAAATTTGATTTTTTTAATTTTGTGTGTGAATTACTCATTTTGGAGTGCAAAGAGGCTGATGCAGGAAAAAATATATGAGCAGCTTAGACTTAAAAGTGTGCAGTGCTTGTGTTTGACACTGTCTATGTGATTCTTGGAGGCTATGAGCTGATTAACAAGCTGCTTTGAAATAACATCTAGGGTGAATTGTCCATATGGAGTAATGAAGGACAGAATGGTGCTTTTTGTCATGTACAGGCGAACGTGACACACTGCGAAGGTCGCTTACCAGCTTAGACTTGGGGCAACGTGTTTATTGGCCTGGACCTTTGTTATTATGCTTGTTTGCTTACACTTTCTGTGGAGAAAGTGCCTCCTGCTTTGTTCCCAGTTTAGCCTTATTGCCTGACTGTACAGAAATGTCCATTCTAGCTGTCGTTATCAGGCCCTGGCTATCTATTTCCCTAGAGGTGGGATCAGGTTTGAGAATTGCTTTTGTGTTTAAGGCTTTTAGTGTTATCCCCTTCCTCCTTTTGTGAGAAGGGCAAAATATAGTTCAGTAACTTCTCATCTGTAAACAAATGGGCTGAAAGAGAGAGAAGGTTCCAGCCTCCTCCTCCTCAGTGGGTTTGGTAAAAGAGGCTGCAGAGGAGGCAACAGAGCGCACAAGCTTTCGGATGACTATTTTGTTGTTAGTTTGTAAAATTAGTGATCAAATTAGCTGTTTTGTTTTGTTTTTAAAAAAGATTATTGTTTTCCCTAACAAATAAAAATTGTGAAAATGTATGGGCATCTACCTCTCAAGATACTCTTCTTCAGTCCAGTGGAGTAGTCTTGCTTTAAGGATATTGTTTTAAGGATAACTTGCATATTGACTGAATTTTCTGGAAGCCTTCCTGCATTTTTATGTGAGTTAATTAAATTTCATTTTCTGCTGAACTAGTTTTTTTTCCTCACTTTTTGCTTTTTAATCTCTTTTTTTCAGGCTTCCTTAAGCCAGACTTAATATTGATAGAATGAAAAAGTTTAAGAGGAGACTTTCCTTAACCTTGCGTGGAAGCCAGACCATCGATGAATCGCTGTCTGAGCTAGCAGAACAAATGACAATTGAAGAAAACAGCAGTAAAGATAACGGTAAGCATATCTTTCACTTTACAGAAAACGTAAGAATTTTGTCAAGCCCCACTCAAGTGAGCACTGTTGGGTTTTATTTCAGTTTTCACAACTGCATGGACTTTCTCACTAACCTTTTCTTTTGATTTGTCTTACACCTGACTACCGTAGTTCTTTTAACAGGTTGATACATTGTTACATATTGGTTTGGCTTGCCTTGATATTGAACTGTTACACAGCTGTTTGTCAAAAGCTACCTAAATTGATATTTTCATGTGGTGTGCAGCAAGGGTCATAGATGCTCTTTCAGTGAATGAACCCATTGTTGTATGAATTTCATCTGTCTCACATCTACTTCATATGGCTTCAAATTAAATTTTTTCTCAAAATCATTATTGAGTAATATGATTGATAGTAATTGATTAAGTGTTATAAATAAAACTGTTTACCTTATCATTGGTCATGCAGTGCACTAGTCTGAGAATTCTGTCACATCTTCACGTCTCTGAATAGTACTTCTCTTCAGCAGTATGAAGGTGACTAGAAACATTCAGGGCAACCAGCTTGCCTGTATATTCTTATGCAGGTCTTTGGCTGATCCCGTAAATGTACTGGCTGCTGTAAAGTCCACATTAATGATGATACTGCTTTTGAATGCAATCTGCAGTAATAACGGCTGGAAGAGGTTTTGTTGCTTTGTTCTGTTTCCTGGGCTGCAGCATTTAAGTCATATTTCATCTTCTGTGCTGGTTACTGTTATTTCTTGCTCTGCTGACATGTAAGATTTTCTCAAGCATCATGTGATCCGAATTTCCCCTCTCCTGCTTCACGCCAATAAATGATTCTGAATTTTCCCACTGACGACTGACAGGCTGGGAAATTTGAGAAGTAGAGGCAGTGGAATTTGCCCTGCAGACTTTTAAAACCCCATCCAAGATCTGTTGCATACCAAAGTTTTGAAAGCTGAATTTACCTTTGTCAAAACAAGGCTATCCATATTTTTCATTTTTACCCTTAAGCCCTGGTATATTCATTGCTATTGTCCTGTCTTCATCATGGGCCATGCCCAATAGTTTGGAAAATGATGTTTATTGAAACTTTTTATGTGTTGATACAACAGGTCTACTCTGAAACAATTATTGTAGTATTTTTGCACTGATACGTACAAAGTGCTTTGAGACACTGAGCAGTTGTCCCACATGGTTTCACTTGTATTAGCCATTGTTACTCATGTATATGTTGTTCAGACCTGTATATACTTCTGACAGATTGATTTCATTATGCAAATAACTGCTAGGTATTACTTTCACACTGGGAAATGCACATGAAAAATCATCACCAGCATCAGTGAATGTAGTGAACTGGGTTGCTGAATTGATTCAGTTGAAACCTGGATCCATGAAGAGTAAAGAGGTTTTACTTTAAACTGGACCATGTTCTAAATGCCAGCTCAAGGGACAGAGGACACAATAACTCGTTTATAGAAGCATGAGCTTACACCATCTTAACCATGTATGAATCTATTTGCCATTTGTAATATCTATCTGAGAATTATCTCAAACAGCAATACTTTTTGTTTTCTGCATGCTTGTTGCCAAACTTTGACAAAGTTAACGTCTCAGTAGGTATTTAAAGTGATAAAAATACAATTGATGAAAATATTTCTAATTACAACTACTTTATTTAGCTTTCAGTGCTCCTTTTATTTTGCTTTTCACATTATTTTGTTGGCCAAAAGAAAGCTTATGTGCTAGTATTGTGTGATACAATACATGCTATGCTTAAAACTCAGAAATGTTGTTAATACCTTACTAGAGTACCTTTGGATACCCTGACGTGTTGTTGATCCTCTTGATAGAGGAAGAATAATAAATATAAACTGTACTTTTGCTATGCGTAATCTTTAACTCATCATTCTATGTCATTAAAAAAAAATTTACTGACATTTGCTTCCTTTTTTCTGATACTTCTAGAATGCAGATATTAGTATCTGTCCTTCTTTGATCTTGTAGAGATGAACAGGATACTACTCTGTGGACTTTTGTTTTCCTTTGTTTTCCCTTTTCTTTCTAACCCTACTTTTCTTAGAAAGTAGGGTTGGAAAATGTTTGGTACACCAGCTAGTCCTGCTTTTCTAAGGGAAGCTCTTTTTTTTTTTTTTTTCCCATGGATCAAGGTATTTTGGAAGGAGTAGTTTTCAGACAGACCATAGGAATGGGGGTGTGGGCAACAACAATGGCTGGAAAAAACAGTTGGGAAACAAGTTCTCTCTTTTGCTGAAAGACAAGTTTGATAGAGAGTATAGCCTGGAAAAAAATCCTTCAGTGGATGTTATTTTTAAAAATTACTTACAGAGGAGTGCTTAAATGGGGAAGATTTGCCTTGGCATGTCATAAAATCAGAATGCTAGGAAGCCTGTGCTAACTGTAAATATCCAGCTGGGACACATGAGAGGATGTAGTCTCTTGAAGCATAGTTTATAAAGTGATAGCTGTATTAAGATCTTGAAAGTGCATCTTTTACTGCGGTGGTGCTGATCTCAGGAGTGCAGAACACAGGAGTAACCATCTCCCTAGTTTTGCTTTTAAGAAGAATAAACAGCTCCTTTACTCTGTGGAACAGAGAAACACAAATGTGCCCAGTTTGCAGGCTTTGGATCTGTTCTTAAGGGAACTTAAAAAGCACAGTCTAGTGAATCAAAGGCAAGCCGGTATCTTGATCTACAGAGAATCAAAGTCAGGGATACAAACAATCTTCAGAAAGTGGTTCTTCAAATGTGGTTTATTTTCAACCGTTATTGCATCATGATCTTGAGAAATGAGAGTTGAAGGACATTGCAACTGTTCTTCTCACACCAGAAGGCAAGGATAGACCCTGCACAGTGAAGGCCTTTAAAGCAGAATTTTCTTCCATTGTTGTCCAGTTTTGTTTCGTTCTATTTTTTTCTTCCTAGCAAATCCCCCGTCTTGTCTCCTGTCATTCCATTCTGATGGCTGAATTCACTGAAGGATATAATTTTACACACTCTGGCTTTTTTCCTTCCTGGAAAAAAACTGTGTTACTGGACCATAGAGGTTGTAGAGGTTGCTTCCATAGAAAACCACATCTGTACTGACCTAGGGTCCATGCTCATCTCTTTCTGATTTTCACATACATCTTCTGTAAAATCTTTATTATAGCACTGCGATTCCAGATGTAGATCTCATGCACATATTACCAGGGACCTTTTGTCATGGTCACCCTTTTGCAATAACCTGTCTTGTTCAGCTCCCTGCCAAATGTTTCCTCTCCCAGAACAATTGCCTCTGATTTCAAATAACTGTTGCTCCAATCCAGAGACCCACCTTGTCATTAGCTCCGGCTTTGAGTGGGTTGTTTGAAGATTTACTTTTAAAGAACAGGACTCTTAATGCAGAACAAATTGTCCCATTTGTAGGTCACAGACATAAAAATAGATTCATAACTTTTGATTTCTTCACAGTGCATTGATACCACTGAATCAGCTAACCTTTTGTACGCAATCTCATTTCATACGCAGCCTCCTTCATCGCGTGATGTCAGTACAATCTCAGTATGCAGCACTCATCCATCAGCAGCAAAATGGGATTAGCAGGGATCAACCCATATTGTTCGATGTGGTAGCACAGAGCTATTGCACTGAAGGTAGAATAACCAAGTTTTGGGTTTGGTTTTTCTGGAACACCATCAAGTTATTTAGTGACCAGAAACGTGTATATAATTAAATCTGCCTTACAAATTATGTTCATCATAATTGGCTTCTGCGTGAGGAAGCATCGCCAAATCAGTTGCATAAGCCGTAAAAATAGAGGGGCCAGTGAAATGCCTAATATACATCTGAAGCCTTATGAACTGTGGACTGTATGAAGTATACTTTGAGCTATTCTTTTGTCCAAGTACAGGAGCTTTTCCTGGTCTCTAATGTTCAACATGTAAAACCAATTAGTTGGATTTGTGGTTTATTTTTCATTCTGTCTTGATTCAAGGACACTAACAGTGTGCTGGCTTGCTTTTTTAATTTTAGGTTCTACCTTTATATATGTATTCAGATTAATATTGAAAATACTAAATGGTAATTTGTAGCAGTTGACAACTAAATTCGCTCCTGAAATTTTTCGTTGCCAATGACATACTAATGAAATTTGGCTAGAAGTAACATCCAAATCATGCATATTTAAAACCCAATTAACTGTAAAATGTATGCAAATACTTTAAATACATATGAATATGCTCTCTAATGAAAGCAAAAATGTGGCTGTATTGTCTAATATTATAAATACGTTATCACAAACTCCAAACATGCTTTTAAGATTTGCTCAAAAATACATCCACAGCTCTTGCATTAATATATAAGTAACTTGGAAAGCCATTCTATAATGCCAGTTTTTATTTTTATATGTAGATATATACACACATACGTATTAAACCAAAACAAGTGAGATTGTGATGGAAATGGCTTAATGAATTTGTAGAATAATATATATCTCCATTTGGTCTGTTTTAGCTCAGTGATGTGATCACAGGATCCAGTCTCACAAACACATGCATAATTTTTTTGTAATTTTACAGGTGTGAGTAATAATGGAAGGATCAGCCACAGTAAAGTGCGTAAGTGTTTTTTAGGTTTAAGGCCTTAATGACTAGTTAATACTCTGATAAGAGGAATGAATGTTTATAAAAATTGACACATTGCAATACTGTCTCAGAACATCCAAATGTCTTTGTAGTTGTAGTCATTTCATACCATCTTCAGTGCAGCTGAGAAATTCCCATTCCATCTGCTATGTGTGATTCCTTGAGTATGGAAGGAAAACAGTGTGTTGCAACATATTTTCAAGACAGTGTTATTGAATTGAAAATATGAGCACAGAAATACTTACTGGTAATAAATCAATCAAATTTTTCCGTTGATACTGAAGGGAAGTATCAATATAAAAATACTAGGAAGAGGAGAAAGTCCCCCAAAGTGCTAGAGCTCATTCCAGAGCTACAGATTACGGCAAGTAACTGGCAGTTGTCACAGATAAATATTGAACCTTGTACTGTCCTTTCCATCATACTGACGATGTTTTTATTATAGTCTGTATGTACCCTTCTGTGCTGTGGCATACATCAATTTTTGTTACTGTTCAGTATGGTTTCTCCATCCCACGTACACTGCACAACATAGTGTTCTTTCTTCCCTTCTGTTTTAATTTGCTTCTTCCCACAAAACCTGAAGGCTCTATTCATGTGTGGAAGTGTTTATAAAGTGAAATGAGCATGAAAATTCGGTGCCTAAAAGCATGCTGCAGAGACTTGTAGTCCTGGGGGGGTGTTGTCCGCTCATAAGTGTTTTCCTTCACAAGCGGAACGCAGGTTTGGCAAGAGAATATGATGCTTAGATGCAGGATTGGACTCTAAATACACCACATTTCTGCTAGCGTAGGCTCGCTGATGGATATGTAGGGATTTGTTCTCAAATGGCATTCAGATGGACTTGTTAAGTACAGAAAAGTAAAATATGTGTAACAAGGAGGAGCCAGATCCTCTGTTTCCTAATTTGGTTGGCAGTGTGGCCTCACAGGTGTTTGCATTCAGAGCTACAGGGTAGTTGTGTGTGGGGGCGCAAGGATGGAGGCCTTGGTTACTTGTATCTTGCTTACGGTGCTGACTCACATTCCTTTAAATTGTACCTGAAACAGTGATCTGAAGGATTTGGTGTAGTGCGATGCCTTCTGGAGTTACTTTTTTAAAAGGGAAGATTAGTAACTGGTGGTGTGTCATCCATACATGATTGGAGGTATGGGACTACCATGCTTATGTTCCAGTACACGTTCTGATGACCAGAAGTACTAGCTTGAGAATTATCTTTTAAACAGTATGAAATACATAAATCTCGAAGGTTTTCCGCTTTGAATGTATTTCATTTGATTGTGATCTTCTTCGTCTTGGTACCTAGACTGTAGGCAAAACCTCATTGTATATGAAGTCAACTTTTAAAGGCTTTTTATAGTGTGTTTTAGATATCTCAGTCTCATTTTTTGCCCTGTGTGTTACCTGTTGTTTTTGTAGTTTAAACAGATTCCTTGGAAAAAATTCTAAATTCGGTCCTTTTTGTCCCACGTAAAAAAAAAAAAAGAGAGAGAAAGAAAACAAAACAACAAACAAAACCAACAGTTTACAGGATGTTTTGGTGCCATTTTAATAATTGAGTTACTTCATTTCTGGGAGAAACTTGGAAGACTGTTTCTTTAGGTTCTGTCAGCATATTTCTTCAAACGTACTACCAATATTTTTTGTCCTCTGTCTTCCGAGTGAAGAATGTTTGCTCTGGAAACGAGTGCTGTACTCAAATGGAGCAATGGGAGGAATATCTTGAGGTTCTGCTAAGTTTTTAATATTGTAATAGTCAATAGTTTGAAGGTTTCAGTTATTATTTAATGAATAAATAGAGTTTTAAGTGGTATTGAGTGGTTACTCTATTTTTAGAGTCACTTAATGGTCTCCTGGATATCACATAACAGAGTCCAAGGAAACAATCCCATAAAATAATGTATAAATATACGGTGTTTTATACAGTGCTCCTCCTGCAGCTCTCTGAGAGTACAGGTACAGCAAACGTGTAGCTGCTTTGGGTTGTTTAAATAGTTCTTCTACAGGAGCTATCACCTGCAATCACCTAATTTTACTGAGTGAGTCTTAACAGCCTTACAGCAGTGTAATTAAATATTGTACAGTGCAGCATACCAGCTCTAAAGTATCAGAAATTCACCTGCTTACATTCTGCAATTTCTGAAGAAATAAAAGGCTTCTTGACAACTCAGGAAAGCTGTTTGTTCAAAATATTTTGTATTGCAGGTCCAAAAAAACCCAGTCTTTGTTGCCAATAGGCATGTAAAAATTGAGTAATCATTAATAGAGCATACATTCAGATTAGTAAAATGAATGTGTAGCAGATGATGCCAAAATATGATTAAGCTATACGACAGCAGCATTTGAGAAAGTCGATATAAATAGTTTTAAAAGGTTATCATGATGCATCGCAAGCTTCATGAATGCAAGTCTCTTTAGAGAATGAATATTTAGTTTCACACGTGTAGAGTTTTGACACTTCCCATTCTCTATCAAAATGGAAAGAAAACCAAACCAAATCAAAAAACAAACAACCCTGGAAGTTTTTTGGAGCAAGGGTGAGGTCAGGGTACAGTCCTGTCCTATAAAAAACAGTCACTGATTCTCAGGGCATTTAGTGAGATTTTGTTATAGTTGAGCCGATCTGAAGTCAAGCTGCAGCTAAAAGTGGTGAGGTTCTGCCTCCACCCTTCTGTCAGCACCCACACTCTGTGTGCCCTGTGATGATTTAGTTCAAAAACTGAAATCAAAATTACACTTATTTTTTTTGCTGGGGGAGGACCTTGGGCCACCTTTTTTGGTAGCAGCAGTGAAATGTGGCAGGCTTGCTGTCGCACAAAAGTTCATTCCTACTTAGAATAGGAGCGTGCCTGGATTCAATCCCCATTATATACCCCAGTCAGAGATCATAAATGCTATGTTTCTGATATCTGTCTTACTTTAATTAGGAAAAAACACCCTTATGTACCTTATTTGTATGAAATTAAAATATGTATTAGAATGGTTTCCATGTCCAGAATGGATATTGGTTACTGAATAATGCATTTTCTTGCAGACTTACTCAGCTCTATCAGAGGTGCTTGATTTAAGGGGAAGATGTCACCATGTATGACAGGTGATTTTGATTCTTTATTAAAGCTAGCTGAAGCAAATACCATTTGAAAATTCAGGCAGTGAAATCTGAAAGCCAGCTTGGTCTTTTTGTCACATAATAGAGATGCTCATGGGACATGAAAAAAGAGGTATCTGAATACGTGGTATTATATATTCATAAAATGTGTTTTTAAAATGCATTTACATTCCTAATGAAAACACTTTCTTTCTTTAATCCACCAGCTGACTGACGTGTGACAGTATGTCAGTTGCTGAGGCCTTGCATAGAAATGCCAGGCAATTCTGCAGGCTCTCTGGAGCTCAGATTAAGTAAATCCAGTTAAGTAAATCCAGCACAGGAAAGAAAGTGGTAGTGTGGCTCTTTGTTAACATAGATGGACAAGGAAAAGAAACATTGGGGATTTACTAAAAATTGCTTAACTTGAGAGTAATTTCAGGTCAGGGTTTGTGGTTAATTTAAATTGCAGTTAAAGGAAAAAGAGGAGACCTCTTTATAACCTCATAAAATAACTGGTTTTAACTAATTCCTCAGACAAGCTTCTTGGTTATATATATGATACTGTTCTACTTGACTCTGGCAGTTCTCGTAAATATGAAATAAAAAAATCAGGTCCACTTATGTTCAAGCATAAATTTCTGTCACTTCACAATTGGAAGACTTCAGCGGCTCATTTGAGTTATTTCCTGGTTTTGTATGTTTGTTAGCATTGGTGTTGGCATTATTTTAAGCTTGGCAAAGCAGTGGTACCTCACTGGGTACCGTATTTTCTTAAAATATATGTGTGTATTCTGAAACAGATCAGCAACATGGTCTAGCAACTCTTACGAGGCTGGTTGCATTTTAAACAGTATTTTCTTTGAATAGTGCTGTTGTAGTTACTTTGCATTATGCCAATAATAACGGAAGCTTGAATGATAGAATGCGAGAAATACAAGAAAAGGATCCAAATTAAATAAACCAGCAGCTCAGCGTTCGCCAGACTTGAAAATCAAGTAATACAGCAGTGCACAGTCATCATGTGTTGCCCAATTTTAAACCTTGCTGAAGATGCACTCTTAAGCAAGATAACATGGATGTGGCATTAAAATAAATGTGTACATATGTATCTGTGTGTGTGTGTATATGTCTATATATATGTAAAATTAAAAAAAAAAAAGGCAGGACATATTCATATTTCAAGAAGTGTTCAGGGACTTGGAGAAGATAACCACGTGTTCATCATGTACACTAGTATAGTATTTATAAATATTCTCATTCAGAATGTTTGAGTTAACTTTTTTCACATTTAAAGACTAGATTTGCATGATAGTTTAGTAGGTTGCATAAGAAATGTCAGAATTGAAATGACATTCCTTGAAAGATGAGTCAAAGATGAAGTGGTTTTCTAGCCAAAATTTGAAGAGAATATAATAACAACTGACCAAAACTGACGATCTAAAAAGAACCACTGAGAAGTCTGTCTTGCAGTTCTCTTTCTGTATTTGTAAGTTTTACCACTTTGGAATTACAGATTATAGAGCAGGGTGAGGAAGGGAAGCTAGAGGTAAATAATTAATAACGCCCTCGCCGGAATGGTTGTGCCAGTCTGAGCCAACATGAGCATACTGCCCAGGTGCTGCACAAGTCTTGCACTGTAAGGACGGCTGGAGTTCTACCTGTCTGTTCTCCAGTCTCTGAGGATAACATTTAAGGGCAAGTCTAAGATTAGAGCCCAAAATATAACGCCGTTTCCCCAGAGTACTGTACCGGTTTCTAGTTCAGAGACTTCCTGAACTAGGCAAGTCTCTGTGCAGTTAGTAACCCTGAGCAGGTTTCTTGTTCAGTCTCCCCTTGGGTCCTGTAAGCTTCTGACAGCCCTAACGCCCCGTGGTGAGAGGTTTCTGCAGGCTGCGTGGTGTGAAGAACCACTTCCGTGAGTGACCTGCCACGCTGGCTTTTTCAGTGACCCTCGCTCCTGTGCTGGAGGAGGTGGTGGATGCAGCTGATCACTGGGTGCCCTCTTCAGCCCTCCTGCAGGTCTGTGGGTTGTTTCGGACTTGGGCAGTTTTGACCCATTTGAGAGAGGAAGACCAGAACTGTGCATAATAGCAGTAGATCCATACGCTTGCATAGTGGTGGTTTTCTACTCCCCGCTTAATTTCTGTCATTTTGGCTGTGGCTGAATATTAAACCAATAGCACCATGAAAATACCTACTGTGCTGCTGCTACTGGAAACACCTCCTTTGAGTGGTTGCCGAGATATATTTACCAAGTACAGTGGCACTAATGTAAGGAATGTTTGTGAGTTTTATATAGGGAAACTTTTTTTTTTTAAAGGCAAACTAGACCTATAATCACAGAGATAAAATTATAAGAAGCAGTTTATAGTTGTGTGTAGTGAAGGCATTTAGCTTTTACAGTTTTGACTCATCTTATTCAAGACCAAGCAGTTGCACTAAATTTGCACCTCAAAACTGCAGCGCTAACCCTTTAAATGTACTGATTGAACATATTAATACTCCTGAAAAAAAAAAAAAAATTCTTTAAGTGAATTAAATGAAATCTTGGAAGAAGTACTTGGGGATCTTCAGACAGAGGGAGTTAAACACTTTTTTTCAAAAGCACTTTCATTAAATCTTGTGTCTCCTAAATGCACAAAAATAATAGTAAACCATCTTGTAAATTGTTTCCTGCAAGAGTTTGCTTGATCATTTTCAGTATTTGTTCTGGCTCTTAGCTGTTATTGTCACATTTGCAAGGAGAAGGCAGCACACAATGAAGAATTCGTGCGAATGTTTCTTTAAAAGTTTCTAGCATGTGACGATGCAAACTTTATATAACAAAAATACTTTCTCAGACCAGAAGTCTACATGTGATACCATCATAAAATGCCATATGATTCCTCCTTCTTGTAAATTAATGTATACTAGGATTTTAAAAACCTTTTGTAAGCAAGTACCATTAACACTTCTCTTAGTCAGAAGTATACTAGTAATCTGAGAGCTTTTGTAACCTTCATTTCACTGTCTGTTGGTAGTTATGCTTGTCCTACTACATGACCTAAATAATTGTTGCTAAATTTTATAATGGGCTCCATAATTTAGAACAGTACTTTCGACAGTGCAGTAAGGTAATAGTTGCCTATCATGGCAAAAGCTATTTCTGTATAATTGGATCTTATTCTGCCAACCATTTTCTTTCATTTTTATATAAATTTGCTGTTTGCTTATTAATGTGACCTGTGTTTATCCTTATAGTTGAGCCAAACTTTTTGTACGTTAGGATGTTTTAGGAATTTTGTTTTTAAGCTGTAAAATATGTGCAAATCTACCAGTGCCATGAGGAAAACAAATTTTTTAAGCAATCATCTCTGTTTATCACACTGTCATGTTAGTAATGAACATAAAACTCCATTCTCTACTTAGTCATTCATAACCTCTGACCTTTTTTACGTGCTACGCAGTCCATGGAGATAGAATAGTTTCAGCATGAGTAGAAAAGGGAAATTATTAACTCTCTGCTCTATGAACACAGCTATAGTTCCCATGTGTGCATACACACCAGTGTGGTTAATGGTACTGGTGGTATCCAGCGAATGTATAGAGGTGTGGGTATGGGTGGCCAGGATGGCTGAGGCACATGCTGTCACATTCACAGGCAGAGTTTTGCTTCCAGCCCTTTCCTGTGCTGCCTTTGGTGCTTTTCTGACCTTTGTTGAGGTGTATCCTGGCATCTTCAGTTTCTCATTAGGACTGGAAAAGTAATGTTTACTGTGATGCAGAATTTGCATTTTTGTGCATGAGACAGTCTTGCCGTGGGAGATTCGCTTCCAGTTACCAAGCATCGGTCTGTCTCAGCACTTCACTGAGGGTTTAAGTTACCCTCCAAAGTGTAAGGCTATTGACACTAGGGGCAGAGCTAAAAAATACTTGAGTGATTTTTAGCAGTACGTTTCCACGCTACAAAAAAAAGATTCTGGAAACATTCTTCCTAGATTTATTATTAAGGCTTTAAAGCAAGACAAAACAAAAAAACTGAGGGACTTCTGCTTTTCTTGATGTAGCAGGGCTTGGTCAGAAGGAGAGGTTTATTTCCCTGTTTCCCAATAAAAGCTTCTCTTTGAGTTGGCGCTCTCTTTTCATAAAAATTTAGTTTTAGAAACAATTAAAATGAAGTGGAATTACATGCTTAATATATGGGGGTTTTATTGCTTATATAAGGAATACAAATGAAGCAGTAACTTCAAAATTATGCAAACTAGCCACTAAAACCCACTGAGGATCATAGTTATAACCGTTGATGACTGTCTCAACAGAACAAACTATGTACTCATCTGGTATTTGGATGTTCAGTGTTCAGCACTGTGTGTAAACTCAGTATGAGGTTTTTCGACTAGAAACTAGATCAAATTCAAATCAGATTAGTAAGAAAGTCAAAAAGCAGACGGCAGTTTTTACGTATAAAAAGCAAAAGCAGTAGTTGTGCTGTATGTGAACCTGTTCCCTGTCATGTCGAAGTAGTAATAGATTCTGTTCAAAAACTGATGAGGAATTTGCTGCCTGCTGCCCTAGGATAAATCTGCTGTTGAAGGCACACAACAAGGAAGGTGATACCACCCTTAAATCAAAAGGGATGACAAGGTATGTATTAGAAACAGAAATAAGGATTTGGGACAGAGATGTGCAGAGTTTTGAAGGTGAAGACACTGATCGTACTTGGCGAACATATACACAGACGTATGGTGTATTTTTCCTCATGTTCCCCCACTTTGAAGCTGTATTTATGAAAGATGCTAAATGAAAGACGCAGGCAGGTTTGTGACAGTGCTGACGTGTCTTTTCACATTCTGTTTTCTGCCTGAAGCTTTTTTTTTTTTTGGCTTTTATGTTTTTTCCTGCAGCAGCTGAGTTAAAGGGATTTTTTGGCCTTACTCTATTATTCTTGTTTATGTGCAAAAATTCCTTTTAAAAAATATTTTTTCAAGTCACTGGCCTCTCCTTGGGTATGTAGTTCTGTCTATGTACTTCTGTGTCTTTGCTTCAGACCAATCGTAATAATATACCCAAAAGGTTTTTGTACATGTGGGGAGGGAACGGGTTCCCTTCAGGATGTTTTCCTTAGGTTATTAGGTATTTCTTGCTGTTATTTTCCTTCAACACTGAAGTTCTGTTTTCCATAAAGTAAGTTCTCCTAGCTGCTATATTATTCTTCTTATATAATTTTTGGAAGGGAAAGCAAGATTTTGAAGTCCCTGCATGCGAGAATGTAAGTCTGGGTGATGAAATAGCATGCCAGACTGCTCCCTGTCCCAGCAGGTGTGAGTGGAGCTCTGAGCAGATCCCAGCTGCATTACACCCTGGGAGCAGCAGCTCTAGAAACACCTCGGGAGGTGCCACTCTATTCAGTAGCACTCACGCTGCGGTTGCTCGATGTGTGGCTGCTGCTTTTCTGTCTTCTGAATAATACCAAAAAACATGTATCTGTAATGGTAATAAGAATCATGTGATGGAAAAATAAAATTACTTGAATCTAAAGTGTTCTTTGGGCCTGTCTTCTGGTCTTTTTCCTAGTATGGGGACAGCGCTTGTGTGTAGTTGCTGGGTGACTCTGGCCTCGGGGTACTTATTCTGTAGCAAGAGTATTTGTTTAATTTCTCATATGAATGACTTCATCAGTGGTTCTGATAAGTCCATTTTTGTGACAGTCAATGCAAGCTGACATCTGTTCTTGTTGCAGTAAAAAATCCTCTGGTATTTTAAGAGTTAAGACTGCTTCTAGTACTATGGCAGTCCTTGAGTACTACTCCCTGTGTGCAGAGTCAGGTTGCTGAAAGAACACAAACACTTAATTTCTGTGCACATTTTTATATAAGATTTTAAAGTTTCTAATGTTTCATCTTTTTCAGAAAATGTTTATCAATAATAATTAAAAAAAACCCTTACAGTTCTGGATTTAAGTCTTAAGTACAGTGAACTGTTTGAGACACAATCCAATAGAAAGCCAAAATAAATCATTGAATACTTAGTTATTTTTATGTCCTGTAAGTTAATAACCTTAATTATGGCTCTGGTGGGTATAGACAGGTATGTTTCTTTGTAAGGACTTCCAGTAGCAAGGCCTTGCTATTAGTGACCCTCAAGAATTTTGAGAAGGAGAGTATTTCCAAAGGCTTGCAGCTGGATTTGCTCATCAAGTGAGTTGATCTAACAGCTGGTCTGTTTAAGTTATGGTAAAGATGAAACATTGTGCAATAAGGCGAATCATTAATTCAGAAGAAAATAATTATGCTGATATTAAAAGCTACATTCAGGTTTTATTCATATTTTTAGACGGTATATTCAGGTCATTTACTGATCCAGCAGCAGAGTGACAGAATTTAATAAATGAAATTTGGGTAATACTTAATGCTGTGTTTTGTATTAATTTGTTAATAGAGAAATGGCAGCAGTATGGTGGTCTACTGTTAGTATGAAAGAGAATCTTACCAGAGTGGTGATTTCCTGTCTAGTAACTATTTTTTTTTCTTTTCTTTTTTTTTCTTCTGGCATGTTCCTGACACTCCTGCTTGCTTGTGGGAATGAATATTTTGATCCTTGTGAATTGTAGAGCCTATTGTGAAGAATGGCAGGCCTCCAACGTCTCACAGCATGCACTCATTTCTCCACCAATACACAGGATCTTTCAAGAAGCCCCCTTTACGGAGACCACATAGCGTCATAGGGGGCAGCCTCGGCTCTTTCATGGCAATGCCCAGAAATGGGAGCAGATTAGGTAATTTTCTAAATTTTTTTTTTAAGTTAATTTTCCTGTGAAGAATAATGTCTGTATTGATTCTTAGCAAGAGATATGATTATTCTAATGCTTTAATAAATCTCTGGGAATGCAGTAATTTTTTCTGGAGTTCTTGTTTTTAAGGTACTGTATGTCTCAAGATTTTCAGGAAGAAAGCAATTACAAGAACACACAGAAGTTACCCATGAGTCTTTCAGAAGTTGCAAAGTTCCAAAAGTTACAAAATATTCGTTCTTAATACTTTGCAAGAAACCTGTTTATCCATCTCAGTTAAGCATTGGCGAGAACTGCAATGAATTTAATATGATAAAAATAGATGATAATCATCATATAAGTGGAAATTAAACAGAACTGGTATATTTCTTAGACTTTTCATTATTATAAGAAAAAAATTGCTTTTTTCAGTGGTAAATTAAGGCCACTCAACTATAATTATCTTTTTGTTGTGATCCCAAGCTGTATTTGTGGTTCTATGGGGCAAATAAGTTGTGAAATTTTTTTTCTTCTCCTTCAAGTCATTTACCATGTTGCTGCCTCCGGTCACCATTAATGTTTTACCCTGCTTTTATGTTATCTTATATTATACTTAATTAATTAATACTAGAAAATGAGAGCGAGTCACAATTTAATTAGAATTTTATGAATTTTTCAGTCTTCTGCCCTCCTTTAGAACTGGGTGTGATAAACTGATCTCCTGCACGATTAAGTTATGAGTCAAGATAGTAGTCAAACCACTCATACCTTCCTCTGCTAAAATATCAGTCATAGTGTTCAAAACCTTGCTTTTTTACTGTTTATGCTACCATTGAAACTGACAAAAGAATCCTGTCCTTGAATGGACTTTAGCAGCTGTTGTTATCCCAGAAGAAAACAGGTTTTAGTGTGCACAGTTTGACTGCTCTATCAATTCCTGATTTCACTCAAGTCTTACATACTTTTTTTTTTTTTTTTTTGCCTAGCCAAGCTTTGCTTAAGTTGCTGAGAATCTTAACAGGAAGACAAAGTTTTAAAAAAGAAATTACGTACTTAAAAGAAATCTCTTGTTAGGAATATTTAGTCTTGGATTATTTGTCAAATCAGATTTATATAAACTATACAGGAACAGCAGAGATGTATACTTCTGTACTCTTGTGTGTTGCCTTTAAAAACATTTTATAGAATTTTTAATTGTAAATTTACCGATAACTTGCTCCTCTTCAAAATTGCAGTATGAACTTCAAATCAGCTCTGCAAAAGGAAGATTCATGAACAGTTTTTGGTTTCTTTTAATGGTTTTCCAGTTTTCTCAAAACTTTACTTTTCACCTGAAAAAAATACTAATAATTGCAGAAGAATGACGTTAATTTTATTTTTCTCATATAATCAAGTTTTATAGGTGATCAGCTGTTTAAATAGCACTCACAGTCTTAGTATGTTAGTCTGTAGGAAGTGTTGTAATAACATGTTTTAAATAGCTACAGATTCCTGTAGAATTTGTAATTTTGTTGAAGTAGTATGGAATGTATTTACTGAGTGTATGTATATGTTAAACACCTCTTTTGCTTTGAATGCAGTGGTGCCGTTAATGATGCCTTTTTTTTTTTTTTTTTTTTTACTCATTTGATGAAAATGTAAGCTACTTGTTCATGTTATCTAGTGGTAGGTAACACAAGCACAGGCATATACAAACATAATTGCTAATGCTTGTTCTGTTCCTTCTTCGTGTCTTTCCTTCTTTTGTTCCTGCCGTATGAGAATGGTTGTTACTTGGCAGGATGCTGAGGTTTTCTCCATTGGGATAATGACATCAGAAATTAGATGGTCAAATATGCTACACTACATGAGACTTTTGATTTTCTTTGCTTTATTAATTCGTCTTCTTTTCATTCATCTTTTTTTCTTTCCACTTTTTCCTCCATTCCAGTGGTGGAAAAATGCTATCAGAGAGATGTCCTTGAAATATTACAAAATGATGGCAGTTAAAGGACGGTTATTTGGTTAAAACAGATTAAAATGAGACCTGCCACAGGTGCATCTTCATGCTGCTTGCTTTTGAATTAGATGATCAATATAATAAATCAGTTGAGAAGCCCAGGAGGGTTTTGGAGTTTTGTTTGCTTTCTGAGCACTGAACATGAGTTTCTGCTGTTGTAACGTATAAAGCCCCAAAATATTTTAAAAAGAATTTCTACTTGGAAACATCTCTGTTAGCTTTAGGTTTTGTAAAATGTTTTGTAAAGACAAAAATTTGGAACCCATCTCTAAAAAGTGTGCCTTCCTTTAAAATTTTATAGTAGTTTTTAATTTAGTATTTGGTTATCTTGATGACTTTAAAAAACATAGATGATTCTCAGGCCAAATTGTGAATCAGCCGTGCCACTGATGTGGATGAAGGTCTATCTAAGGGTTTTTTAGCTCGTATATATCTTTAGAGCTTCTAAAGTCTTCACTTCCAGAAGCTTTTAACTACTGCAGTCCGTGATGGAGCCAGAGCCAGTAAACCCTTTTTGGATCTGACCTGGCTGAATGCAGACCCAACTTAGTGTCCTTGTTTCATATTTATATCAGTGGGAACGTGGGAGAGGTGCTTTGAATTTGCAAAACCAACTGAAACTAACCCTCCTGGTGAACCTCAGTAGCAGCCACACGAGCTTATCTCTCTTTTTGCCAGTTGTGTTGATATAGTTATGGAGAAGTTTTGATTCTTTGTTGTAAGTATTGGAATTGAAAGGAATGATGTTTCCATGCAGCTTTCCTAGTTTGGTAATGTTAACAGCAAAGACAGTTTCTCACTACGGCCTTCCTCAATTTGAATTGTGATTAGTGAAACCAATCATAAAATGTAGCGCTTGACAAAAAAGTAAGCTTTGGAAAAGTGCACCTTGGAAGGAATCCAATGTGCAAGTCACGTGATTATTTTTGTAATAATTTGAAATAAGATGGAAAGATCATGCAGTCTGACTCACTACTGACTAATTATCGGATATTATTTTAGCTCACTTGGAGGAGTTCTCATTTGCTGCACTGTAAGGTTCCCTGTATGAATGTCTTCTGAGCTGCATTCCTCACAGCTGAAATGAGGGCAGCCTTTTCTTTTAAATGTGCTTCCGTAGTGTTCCTGTTATATTCCAGTCATCTACAGCTTTTCATTACATGGCCATACTGGATATTTAATTAGATATGTAGAGTACATTAAAATAAACTTCTGTGTAAGAGAATGGCTTGGGTATTCAGTGAAAGCAATTCAATAAATTACTGAACCATTGAAACCTCTGAAGACCATGCAAGCTGGCTGTGGTGCAGGTGAAATTGCCTGTAGAAAAGCTTAGTGAAATTAGGGAAATATTTGCATGGTTTTTGTCCTTGCTTAATCAAATATTGTCATCATGCACCTGTGTAAAATGACAAAAATTACTAGGTTAATGCTTTATCCTGAGTTTATGCTGTTAAAATAATGAAAATAAGGCTTTACTAATGCCTTCTTAATTGAATAAAATAAAAGGACACATTTATATTAGAAGATAACACAGTCAAGATATTTATTAAAAGCTTAAAAGTATCCGTATTTGGAATATAATTAAAACATCTGCAAACCCTTATAGGTGGGAGCAGTTGGGTATTTAGCCCATCAGAAATTCAGGCATGCACTTAGTGGTAGATATTTGGATGCTACAGCCAGTCTCCTGCTTAAACCCTTTTGGTTATGGGTCCGTAGCTTATCCAGACTTACCAGAGTTAATCATATCACAGCACTATTCAAAATAGACTGACCATCATCTTATTTAGATGTGAAATACTGCATTTTTAATTTTGAGTGGTACAGACCCACTTCATCTTCTCATTCCTGATTTATAAAGAGCAGAAACTTCTTGCAGCTACATTATCTGCCCCAAATGGGTTTGTGTTACGAGTTCTTAAAATAGTCCTTAGTTGTGTATTATTGCATAGGTGGTCATCTTAGTAGAAGAATTATCTCTTGTCTACTAGGATGCTTTTTGTAGTTCTGAGTGTTGTGTTTCCAAGTGTCATTTTTTTACAGTAGTATTGAAATATATATGGGTTTTTTTAATCAAACTTTGTCTCTTAATATAAAAAGTATGATAGTATCAATCACCTGCTTACTTTAATATGTGTCAGTCTTTTTAAAAAAGAAATTGCTCCATGGCTTAAAATTCAATAGCTCTTTAATTTCGTATTTCTTATTTGGTGAGGTTGCCCAGATAACTGTCTCTTGTCTAGCTTCTCTAAAGACAATAGGCTTTGGGGCCTGATCAATGGGCTTGTACTAACATGAGGATAAATAGATTGGGGAACAATTGTCAGTAGCTGTTACACTTAATTTCACAAACAGAATCTTGAGAACTGTAATTGCTAAAATGGATTACATGACCTCTCAGAAAAGTATTTTAAAAGAGAATCTTTTAGAACTGATATGGTCAATGTGCTGTTTACCAGATACAACAATGCTGGCATCACAGCTTTGCTGCAAATAGTGTTTTCGCTAATGCTTTGTATTACTTAAAATAATTTCCTGCAGTTTGTTAGAGATTTTTAAAAAGACAGCTGTCAAGTCTCTACAGAGAACTAGAGAGGGTTTGTTGTTTTTGTTTTTTTTTAGAGACTTGGCAAAGGAGTCACATTTTGTCTGCTTAGCTTAAGGTTAAGGCTGATCTATAGGGACCACTTTCTGAAAATCTTTTCCTCTGGTTCAAACTACCATGCCTTTAGAAGCACTGATGAGTATTTACCTTGTTTGAAACCAGAAGATTGCTTCTTATTATGCAAGGAGTGCAGCTTATTTTTTTTCTCGTTCAGTCCAAATCTGAGCATGACTTCCGGGGAAAATTCTGATGCAATATGGATTTTTAATGAAAATCCAATTTACGTCCATGTTGCTGCTGGAAAATTTGCTTTGTACATGAGATGCATGCTTAGTTTCTGTGTTTAATTACAGTACTTTGAGTTAAAATACGTGGTGCCAATACCTTACGAGTTAATCTTTTTATATCCATTCTGGTTTCCATGAAAGGAAATTCTTTGTACTGAGGAAGTAGTTGATCCTTTGAAGTCTACATGAGTCTATGTGAGCCAAACTAGACAGACATTTTAGGAGATATGCTGATAACCAAACATTGGCCTAAAGGCTCTTTTTTTTTTCTAGAAAATCCAGCTTTCTTGCTTGTTGATAGTCATGAAACTTGTGTTTTCTCTTCTGTTGCTGTAATGCTGTGCAAATGTTAAATATTTTCACGTCTGTTGGTGGTAAGGCTGGATTGAGCTCTGTGTGTTTTGCTAATATTAGCACTTTTTAGGGGTCGAGTTCTGAGATTTTAGGTTGTTCCTCAGGTTCTCTTTTACCCTGTACAAGATAATGCTTAATACCAAGGATGAGGAGAGGGCAGGGAAATTGGTGTCTTTTGAAGCACCTCCTTTGTATGTATGAGTATTTAATCTCTATATTAATTTGAAGTTCAAATATTTCAGAGGTGATAATGGAGTATTACTCATAGTGAATTGCTTGTATGACCAGTTTCTCAGTGTGTGCCCTTTTGCAAGTCATTTGGCTCTTTATTCTGTTAATGACACCACCTTGACCTTCTCTTGATTCATTATGGTGTTGGTCTTCCAAAGTCTGGAAGATCCGGTGGTCCTTAAAAGTAATGTATATGTATGTACATAAGATAGATAAACTCTTTTGTGTGGATGAATCTACAGGATTGTGTTAAAAGTACCAATTTCAGTTGGTATGAGGATCCTTCAGATGAGGATCCTGCAACATCGTATAACTGAGGCAATCTGTTACCTAAACTCCTCAGTAAGGTCACAGATTTCACTTAATTGCTTCTAGACATCGGATCCTCTGCTGAATCCACTTGCACATTGTAGGTACTCTATTGAGGCGGTCAGAATACATCCCCTTCCTCTATACATGCACACTGGTGGGTTTTATATCTGAAGTTTCCATATTTGGCATTTCTGAAAAGTAATACCTATAACTTTCAGGGGGTTTTAAGCTTTCTGAAGATACCGTTTTGGTTGCTAACATCAGGTAGTCTGATTTGAAAATGTTAAATATTCTCCAGAATGTTTTATATCCAAGAGCATCTAAACAAGAAGGGATAGTGAGCGAATTTGGAAACTGAAGCCATGAGGGGAAGGTGGCTTATAGGAATTAAAATTGAGATTCAACTGTCTGTCTTTTGTTTTCGAAAATTGAGTTCTGCTGCAAACTCAGTAAGAAAAATAATGACAAAGTTAGTGTAGAAGTCCGATAAAGTAATCGTGTTCCTTTTGTGATTCCTGAGCCATAAAAGGTCTATCAAGACTACCATGACAGTGATGAGGTTTTGACTGTGCCATACAACCCAGAGCACAGTGATGATACAGTTGTTTTCCACCTGTACGAGAGAGACGTTTGTTGGGATAGTGATTAACTGGTTTCAATTCTTTGGATTATTTTTAAGATATTGTTCATGAAAATCTGAAAATGGGGTCAGATGGTGAAAGTGACCAAGCTTCTGGAACGTCTTCTGATGAAGTTCAGTCTCCCACAGGTGTTTGTCTCAGAAACCGGATACACAGACGAATCTCAATGGAGGTAATTTTCTTTTCATGCAAGGATCGTTTAAATTGACAAGAGAGTTGGGGGTTGCTTTAATTGTTTGTTGTAACTGCTTGTCTTCTCAATTAACTGTAACCGTTCTGACATATATTTCATGCAGAGAGCATTATTTTAATATTACTTAAATTTCTGTCTTCATTTGTCACACAGAAGTCAGATGGTTATCTTGAATTGTTTATGAAAATCTAAATATCTTTTGAAACTTGGATTTTTGGGAATTGTTAAGTGTAGTGTTTGAATATATCTCTGTCACATTCTGTGCCATTCACTGAGTAAGTTCAAGATGATACACTGTTTCGACAGTTTTTCCTTAAAACGGTTTTCTAATCTTTGTAAAGCGAATGCTACAGCAGCGATGATCCTGACTGCTTCAGCCTTTCCCTCTTTTCCTGTTTTTTAATGAACGGAACTTTACAGGATGGTAAACAAAAGGAGGAAAAGTACCTTTTGAATAACTGTGCACATAATTTCCTTTATTTATGAGTCTCATTATGAATACTAGCCACCCTTGTGCTTGCTTTGTTGCCATTTCCCTTGGCAAAGAAAAACAGAACACTTCCCTGTTTCTTGAGTGTATAAAAGTTACAGTTATAATGATGCCTTTGTTACAGAAGCATGTAAAATTTTGTAGTTGCTGCTGTGTAGTGTATATACCGGTATGCGTAGTTTGTAAGATTTTAAATCTTCATTGAAAGCCTAGTATCAAATACAGGATTGGGGAAACAGATCTGGATAAGTTACAGTAGGGTGTATGTGCCAAAATTTTTTATTTGTGAGGCGTTCCGTTATGCTTGGAATTCCAAGACCGCAAGCATGTAATGCTGATACGATTCCAAGAACTTGTGAATTAGCTGTATTAATTATTTATATAGTTTCTTACAACTGGGGGGTTTTGTCTTCAAATTCCTGAATTTGTATGTTAATCCCGGGTTTGATCTAAAGGCTGTTAAACTGTTTACTTGGGAGAACTAAGGTGGGTCTGTAGATTTATGCAGGATGCTTAAATTAAGAAAAAAAAAAAAAAAGTCATTGTGGAAACTTGCCCGTCAGAATATATGCTGGAGAAACTAAACTCAAGGACATTATTTTAAAGATTTACTTTTTGTTCATTGTCTGTTTCTTCTGCATTTTGAAACATACATTTAGAACAGGAAAGAAATAAGGACATTAATGATACGTAATGAAATTAACAAACTGAAATGGAAATGTGTAGTCTTCCAGAGAGGCCTAAGAACCATTAAAGGATTCTCTTTTAGATTAGGATTCAAGAAACCCTAAAAGAAATTACAAAAGAACTCGGGAATAGTCATTAAAGTTCAGGAAATTCCTGTGTAATTTTTCAGGTGTCCACTAAAAGCATCTTTTCATTGGCCTCTTTAATTGTGAAACAATTCTAATATTACCATTTAAGAGGCTTTGGGAAGCTTTTATTTAAGTTTTGTTTATCCAATGCTAATTTTACAATTTTTCTCCAAATTAATAATGCTTGTTTCTGATGGTTGAAATTAACATTATTTCTTCACTGACTGGCTCGATCAATGACTGTACTAATTTTTTGGCAGTTACTCAGGTATATTCTGTAAGAATTGTAACGTTTCCCCCAGATCGCTTCAGTATTGATATGGTGACTTTGCCAATAAGCTTTCCAGCTAATGTCTGCGAACACTCTCACTTCTGAATTTATAGAATGCTGTCACTGGGAGATATTTTTGGTTGACTTAAGTTTACTTCTTAGAAGTGCTTTGTAGCAGAGTAGGTAGGGGTTTTACCTGTTCATGCATTCTAGAGGAAAAAAACTATAACCATCTTTGTAGCTTTGGTTAAAATACCTTTGTAATCATAATCTTTTCAGTCGACTTTCTCATTTCCTAAGTGAAAGGCCTTAAGTGATTGCATTGTCTGCCTGTCTTTCCCTCCTCCTATTTTTCCCGTGGGTCATTTTTTGTCAGTTTTGACAGATGGATAGAAATCTCAGATGATAATTTTCTATTTCTGTGAAAAAAGCTCTGCATTGGGAGATGCTAATGCATCCACTACTAGGAAAGATGCAGCCTTTATTAAAAAACACAGTATCCACATATGAATTGAGTCTCAAGACATACATCCATAGAAAACCAGGTTTTACTGATTTTACCGTTTGTGGAATGGGATCGCTTGCTCCCTTGGCCTTTGAGGGAACCAAGTAAAAGTTTCCTCTTGTATGAAATCTTGCCTGCATGCCTTCGGTGATTTGTGCCATGGAGCTGAATGGTTCGAATGTGGTAATTTGATTATATAAGGAGAAGGAAACAATCTTTGTTGTGAAGTAAGTTTCTATTATTTCAGTTTTATTTTTCGGGTTTGTGGGGTTCTGTCATCTCTAGATATCATTGGGTAGCCTGAGGCCATATTCCCTTTATAGTCATTGAGGGTGAGTTATAACTGTATGCTATACATACAGGCTGGAGTAAATTAGTATGTGTGTGATAGTATGCTTTTGCTGTAGTTTGCTGAAGTCATTAGTCACACTTGAAATACGTTGTAGAATGTATTTGATTAAATACATGAAGTTGGATAAACTCAGTAAAGCTATTTTCCTCATTCCTCCATGATAAGATGAATGTGCCTGTCACACTGTATCCTTTTTTGTGTTTAGTTTGGCCAGTATTCAGTATTTGTAGTTTTTTCATACATAATTTCTTGGTTATATATGTTTGTTTCTCTCTGCTGAATTGACAGAAGGCCTGATTTGGTTTGAAGGTAACTAATCAGGTAAAGCTAAACCTTGGAACAGTCTCTTTTACTCGTAAGAACTTTGTGTATATAACCAAATTTTTTATGCTCAGCTTGAACTTCCTCTAGGATTCTGAAAATTAGCGACCCATCAGAAAAAAACCCCAACAATTTTTAAGAAATACTTGCTAAAAACATGCATACTGTAATCAAAGTGCCAGTCACCATTACTGAGTATTAGTATTCCTGGGATGTTTTGTACATCAGAATACACATTTTGATTCTCAGTGTCCATCCCCACTGCAACGAATCGTGTAATAAAGCTGCTTTCTCTGTAATAGTTAAATAATTCAGAGGTACAAATAAAAATGTAACATTGTCAAAGAACAGACAGATTCTCTTGTGCAGAGTATATGAAAGATTTTGTTGGGAAAGAAAACTTGATATTTTTAAAATTTTCGTATACAGATATCTGGCAAGATAGAGAAGTGTGAAATAGACAATGGAGATGCAACTAGAAAATGTGTTTATTTTAGCAGAATCTCCATAGCAATAGAAAGCTGAAATTTCATAACCTTAAGCTGACTTGGTTTAGATAGGAAATCATCATACTGCAATGTAACCTAAATATGAAGTGGTTTAGATATGAATTGGTGATACTGCAATGAGAGAGTATCCTACTCCACAGTGAAAAATCTGTTGGGGTGAAAGCTTTACATCCACAGAGCAGCCATGGATAATACCAACTTTCAATCTATCGTCCTGCCCCAAATTACATAAAATTTAGGCCAGCATGACTGTTACAGACAGGGAGATGATACGCATGTGCTTCTGAATTCGACAACACTGCAGTTGTGGGACTAGATTTTTTTTTTTTAAAATGATTGTTCATTGTTATCATGTGCTGAGAAAACAAAGAGAACATACCAGAATCTCATTGTGTTGCCTAGATAAAGTTTATTTTGCCTGTAATCCACAGACTACAAATGGTCCATAAAGCAGTTTTTTTTTTTTTTTTTAACCCCCACCTCCTTCCTTCCCCTCATTCCGGAGCCATGCTGGCATTATGTGCGAGCATCTATTGTGTAAGGAATGTGGCTTCAAACATCTGTTAGGTTTTAATTAAGATGTCTATTAATCTCATGCTAATATTAATGATTGCTTAGTAAATCTGTAACACTGTTCATCAAAACAGATGTATGGAATAACTTTTTTCAAGCATCAGAAGTGATACAGCCCAAGAATGATTATGTGTATGTCTGTATCTTAAGCATAGGTGCTTTCATCATGTAATGAGAAGCACTTCTTTAGATCATGGAGTTGCAGCTTAAAGCATTTTCGCTTGGGTTTTCTGGAAAAGAAGACATGGGCAGTAATGCATTAATATAAACTCATGTTTCAAGCAGTAAGTGTTCACTGGGGGCCCTGTCCCCATGCACTGGGTAGTGAATGCTTCATTAAGAACCGTGGTGGATAAAAAGTAGGGAGATACAGTCTGTGCAAATTGAAACATCTGTTTCCCTTTCCCAGAAGTCCAAGGTCTGTAAGCTATCTTCGCATGTGAACTGGCAGAGGGCCATAACCCACTGTTCACCAGCCTGTTTCCCAGATACTGTATCCTGAGAAGCAGTTCTTATCCATCCGACTGTCACATTAGTGACAGGAGTGTGTTCCAGATCAGGCGGCTCCTACCACACTGCTACAGGGTATAATTCTCCCCTGGGAGGATTAGCCGCAGGGTTGGTGCTTTTAGCTGAACAGAGGGAAATGCAAAGGCTATGAAGTGATCCTGTAGTCATGTGTGCGTTGTACTGGTCACCTTCCAAAAGAAAGAACGTAGATGAGAAGTATGTTTTTAGTGAGCTCCACCCTTTACCAGGGGTGTGACTGGTTAGAGGGCCTTGACACAGCCCAAGTAACTCAATCGGCTGTTGGTCCAGCTAGGCAAGTGTACCTTCTCCAGAGAAAATCACAGGAAATTAATTGATGTTTCGGCTGACTCAGTGCCAAGATTTTGTGTTAGAATGTGGTTCGTAGGTCCCCATTCGTGTGTGCAAATAGGGCACTCTTGGCTCCATTCAATTGTTTAAATTCTTGAACAGCAGACTGGATGGCAGTACTGACCCGAGCATTCAGGAGCAGTACAGTATTTTCTCCTCTCATTACTTTTGGAAGCAGGGAGCACTGTATTAAAGACAGCCTGAGCGTTCAGCCCTACATCTCTTGCCACTCAAGAGGCTCCCTTGGGTCCCCAGCAGGTATTACTACACAGTGCCTTCTCTGAGCAAAGGTTGTGCCTTCCCCCCTCCTTCTGCACTTGGCAGCCGTATAACTCCTTCTGCCTTATTACTGGGTTTGGTCTAGTTTCCTTCTCTGAGAACGTAGCTTTTCTTCTGATCGTCTCTTCTGAGAATCTAAGCATGTGGTCACCTACCAGAAGATTTCGGTATTAGACAGAAAAAAATTGAATCTGAATACAATCGAGACTTCTTTTTGATATTCAGTGGTTGCTGTATTCTCTCCATTCAGTCATGCTTGGTGGCTGTCTCAACCTTTTGCAAGGTTATGCTAGAAAGTATGCTATTATTTTTGTAAATTCCTGCTTTCAAGTTTACACAAAGCTTGATATTTTTGAAATCTCCCTTCTAAAAACACAAGTGCCTGTCCTAAATTACTTGTATGGTTTTGACAAAACTGATGGACCTCCTAATAGATCTATTTGATTAGCAGACTTTCTTTTCTTCTAAAGAAGAAAACTGACACTGCAACAAGAAAAATCTTTTCAGCTTGGATAACAGACAGATGACTTTAACATGCCTTTCGCTATATTTTTTAGAGGTACCTGTTACCAACAATTGCCGCTTTTTTGCCCTTCTGTTAAGAACCTTTGTAATCCTCTTGCTAAAGTTCTTGCATTCCACTTGCAAGTGCTACTTCCCTTAGAAAAGTTACTGCACTAGGCAGTACCCTTCCTATAAGGATGGAATATCTGCTTTTTTGGCTTTGCTTTTTCATAACCTGGTGCTCCGTTTAAGTTCCGTTTAAGAGTATTCTGCTATTGCATTGGATGTGTTCAGCCATCTACAAAACACATCTCTAGTAATCACTGGAATGCAGCAGATGAGGAGTCAGTACTTGGGTGCAGTTTCATACCCTGCACTCTGACCTCACTGTCCTGTTCAGAAAGGTCAGACTTTCAGTTGCTGTATTCAAGAAGTTGGTTTATTTTGAATTAGCCAGTTTCTTCATGGGACTTTCGCTTTGGTACTTGCAGCTTTATGTTGATGTGAATGCTTCATATTAGTAATTAACATTACACAGAACTGCTTTAAGGGTCCAGATTTGCATTTTTGCAGTGATATGTTCTGGTTTATTTCTCATGGTATTTCTTCCAGTTCCCTTCCCCTCCACCTCATTCTTCTTGTAAGCTGATAAACTCTTGCTGCCTTTTTCTTTTGGGCAGTTTCTCCTACTACTCTGTTCCAGAAACTAATGAAAACATACAGAAATCTTGCGTTTAAAAATCAGGAAGATGTAGTAGTAAATGAGGCAGAGCTTGCTTTATTAGCACCTCTTACTGCCCCACACCTACCACTGAGTCAAACAGCCATCAGACCCTGGATTTCAGCAGGATTCATGTTGAGGCTGATGCCACGGAGTGATACCTTGTTAGGTGCTAATTTAGCCAAACAAAATCAGACATTATTTTTTATGATTGGTTTTATGTTTCTTATTCTTCCTTATACTCTCTAAGTTCACTTCCTTACGAGCTCTCTGAGATGCAATAAAATAATAACAAAACAAACAAAAAAAAACCCCACCTAAGAAGAATTTCTGGCATAATTTGTCACAAGTTTTCTATGTACTTTTACACTTGATGAAAAGCAAATAAGTAATATTTCATATTTGAGTTTCACTTCTCCTTTCTCAGATTTTTCAAAACTGATTTTATGTCACAAGTATTTGTTCTGGTTTCATTGGCTGTAAATAGAAGCTCCTGGAATACAGTTTCTGAATACTATGTTTGTGCTGAACAGTTTCAGCCTTTCACCTTAAAACTGCTGGGAGATAAGTAGTAAATAAAAAACCTATCTTTTTTATTCAGCTAGTCAGTAGCCTAAGCAGCATATTAATTAATTTCTTGTTTAAAGTATTTTGAAGAAGTTGTTCAGAATTCATATTTTTGACTGCTTACATTTAAAAAAAAAAACCACCCAAACCTGTTGAGCCACCGTTCTAATTTTGTGGGTTCAAAAATACTAATTATTTTTGTACAATTGTACAGTAATTACAAATATTACTGAAAAGATACTTTTAAAATTTCATTAGTTTTTCATGGTTTTAAAGTAAATTAAAGCAAAGCTATCTGTTTGCAATTGTGGTTTTTGTGCTTTTTAAAAAAATACATCTATTTGAGTGGCCATAGCTGCTGTAGATATTGGCAATAACTTTCTTGAGCTACTAGTAGTAAAGTCCTTGCTTTGTTCATTGATGATAGTAGTTGTGCTGGGAAAATGTGACTGTTCTTAACAGAAGGGCAAAATAGAGATTGAACCATAAAATTCTTGATAATGTCAGTATTTCACTGACTGCATTTGGCTCCTTGTCTTTTCCTAGCATCTCAACATCAAATCTGACAAACTGTTGTTATGCTGGGGAGGGGGCAGAGAACATGCAATATCTGTGGTCATTGGTATTTTTTGTGGGTCTGAAATAGCCTGTGGACTCCATCTGATGATAAAACCCCTGAAAATACTTTGCATACTGGATTTGATTAGTGTATTGGAAAAAAACCCTCTTGATTTAATTGAAGAATAAATTCCATATTTTGAGTAATTTCTATTGCAAATATAAAAAGCAACCTGATTCAGTGCTCAAAACTGATGCTTTGTTAAATTGTGTTGCATTTCGATAGACTGGCCAAAACCCAGCATGGATTTGTGAAGTGAGAGGTAGGGAGTGATCCTTTGTAGATGAGTCTTAAGATTATGTTTTCATTATTGCTTCTAACAGAAGAAAATGTTCTTTGATGACCCTTTCCTCAAATTTAACACGATAGTGATTGATTAGCTGTGATGTAATTTTTTCAGTAAAATAATAATAACAGCAACCGTACTCAAGTATAAAGGAAAAATGTAGTATTCAGGTGTAAACGATTCTGTAGAAGGCAGAAAAATACGCGCTTTCTGCATCACAATGAAAATGTACTTAACACCTGTCAGTTGAGTGGGGGCATGATGATCGTTTTATAGACCTATAAGGAAAACCAGTATAGATAACTCATCCCAGCTATTAAAATATTCTTTTTGGTTACAGTAATCGAGACATTTATAAAGGTGTTAAAATACCATTCTGCAAGGTGCTATAGATTTCTTTTGATGGATGTGTATGCTGGTGTTTTGCTTCAAGACCTTGGAGGTCTACACAGCCGTAATTAAACAACAAAATTCTCTATAAGTATATTCTCTGATTTGGGGGTAGGTTTTTTTACTGTTTGCTTTTGCCTCTAGCAGTCTAGTTGTATGTCATAATTCTGTAGAGGATCCAGTTGGCTTCAACTATGCTAACTCTGTCATTTGACAAAAATGCACTGAAATTTGGTAATGCAACCTTCAGAAAAACCTCCACATGGTATTTGATACTAAAATGGTACAATAAGTACATCTATATAAGACTGTATATTAGGATCTTTAAATTTTCATTGACATAAGCAAATGCTTTTCAATTAATTTGTTTGCTTTGTGTATCATGAAGTAGCACATAATATACATTTTTATTTAAAATATGCAAGGAAAGAATACTATAAAAAGTGGAATTTTTTTTTTTTTTACAGTAAGCATGTCATGAAGTTGAACTGTGTTGCATAGAGGGTTATATGATGTAGCATTTTAGATCTCATGAAGCATTCTCCAGTGAACAAAAGCACTGTGACTTATTAGTGAACAGCTTGTGGTTGCAGCTGACATGTCTTGCTGGTGCTCGCTAAAACTTGTGAGAAGGCTAATTCAGACCGATGCTTACACAAGAGAGCGAAGTGTTTTCAGTTGATCTATAGGGGATTGTTTGTGGTGTCAGACCGATGTCTGTAGACTTAGAACAATTCTTTTTCTTTGTGAGGCTGTTGTAAAATTTTATTGATGGATTTTAACAGTATTAACTCTTAAAAGATAAACTAAAATTTCAGGGAGAGGTGGAGAGCTCGTTCTCCGGTGCCGTGTAGTAAGTACATACCTTAAGTTGGTCTGGAAATCTAATTGACCAATAAACTGAGGAACCAAAGCAGTAAGGATTAGTATATGACGATGCAGCTTGGCAATGTAGTTTGTGTCGTCTTCTGACTACCCGCTCCTGACAGAGCCAGCTTCCTTCTCCTCTTGGCTCCTAAACTTGCATCAGCAGATAATTGCTCACTTTGTTTTGAAGGGGTGATTTTCTGCCAGTTTACTTTCTTCCACCACATCCCTGCATTGTTAGCTTGGAGCCCATTCTCCTCCAAAAAACGATGGGAACATTGGAGGTAGTTGTCTGCTAGATTAGCTAAATGAAACATTCAAGGAATAGTGAACTGAGGCTGATGCTGTCGTGGTTTTCCTTTCCAGTTTTTCTGACAAGTTGTTTGGTACTACAGGATTGCCCTTTTTTTTGCCTACTACTACTTCACTAGCAGAAGCCTGTATATTTCTTCTCTTGCTGCAGCTGAGTGCAGGAGTAGCCTGAAACAGCCTGTCAGTTGAAAGATCAATGGCATTTGTAGCCCAATAGATTTGAGAAAGATTTCTTGCTACTGCGAGAAAGAAACAGTCTGCAAATTGGCACATTTGTTAAAGGATAAAAATAAAAGTAGTCTCACTTTTTATGCTTCTTGTAGCATAGTAAGAATTGGACTTAGGAAGACCTCAATAAATCCTTCCCTGGGACACTTTTTCTGGTTATTTATTTTTTTATTTTTGGATATTGTTATTCTGTTTTGTGAAAAATAGTAGTGTTTATTTTCTAAATGTGCGATATAAGTCAAAGACATAATGACTTGAGGCATTAGAAGACAGACTAAAAAGTATGAATATTTCAAATTGCATCTTTTTAGAGCAGTTTTAACATGCAGATTTTAAACATTCTGCATCCCATTAGAATCGTCTTTATTTCACTTCAGTGAAATTTACTGAAGTATGCAGTGCATCTTGGCAAAAAATAAGTGGTGAGTTAAGGAAAAAGAGAAGTTGTTGATTTTAATATCTGATTTAAAGCATGAAAAGTTAACCATGTTGCTTTCACAAATAAGAATTGCCTCATTCTGTGGAAAAATGTACTTTTTTGACAGTGTGTAAAAGAAGTGAAAATTGATCTGTTGACCAGGAATAAGCCTTTATGAAAAGTGTCACGCTGTGGCACTAAAGATTATTACGTGGGCCAAGTCAAGCAATTAGAAAGAGGAATAGCTGGTAAGTTTGTATTATGGAGAGTTGGTGGCAAGGTGTCAAAGGAATAGAGTTGTTTGAGAGTCAAATGTGAAAAACAATGTGGTAACAAAATGGTAGTATTAAACTCCTGTGTGAATGGTTTACTATGGGTGGCAAGTCAAGAAGCATGTATTTGCAACAGTATTTTGGGCCATCCAAAAGGGGACCATAAGTCAAGAAATCAAAAATGTTGGGATTTTTGGTTTTTACTCCCAAGTATGTGTGAAAAGCAGGAGGTGGTTTGTTTTTTTTTTTTTTTACTTGGAAGAATTGTTTGTGTAGTAGTGTCAAATTACTCAGCTCACAGGACCTACAAGATTTGAGTTGAAGCACCTGCCTCCTTTTTTTGTTCCCAGGCTTCCATAGTCAGAACATCCACATCAAGTTACAGCAACGTGGTTGGATGCTAGGCAGATGGGGAAAAAAAAGGCTTGACAAAGCTCTTCTCAGAGCATTTGCTGTAGCTAGCATTAGAAATAGATAGTAAAGATAAGCACCACTTGGGGTAGTTTATCTCTATAGAAAACAGAGTAATATTAGTGTCACAAGTTCTTAAATGTTTATCTGCCATCAAGCAGAGTAGGACAAATGTGATTCTCATTTCAGGCAAATTATATAAATAGTATGCATTTCTCTGCCAGTAATACCAGTAATAAAGGAAGACTGAGAATAAGCATTGCACATGAGGATAAAAAATGTGGGTTTAAGTTGTAGAAGGAGGAGGGAGATGCCACAAGCGTTCTGGTTACCCTAGCAAAGCAAATGGTGCTTGAATATGTTCTCCAGAATATATTCTGGAACTGGATCAAAAAATAGCTCATTAAGCAACATAAAGTTAACTGTAGGCATTTGAGCATTTAACAGTACCGCGTTCACGGAACACTGATATATTTTGTTGCAAGTTGGCCATAAGCATAGCTGTAAAAAGACTCAAATGTGAAAACGTCATGAATTGACAAGAGCTTTTTCATAAGTTAGACTTCGTTTGGAAAAATAAATCTCAAGTAACGTACAAGCAAATGCTATCATTTTAATTTTCTAAAAGATAGTTTGTTTTAACCTGAAGTACTTTGTTGTCCCTGAAAGCTAAGGTTTTGCATTCCAGTAAACCTTTGCTTGTTAAGAGTTACAAAGGAATGCACCCAGATTCCCTCTGCATAGTTCAAGGTCTGTGTACACCACTTCTACACCTGTTATGTTTAAAAAAGGGTAAGATAACATAGGGAGTTCTTGTGATTTACAACCTTCTAAATTTTTGTTTCATTTTTTAAAGTTTCATAAAGGGATGCAAAATTAATTAGTGTTAAAAATGGACATTTAACTCTGTAGTGTTGACGAACTCAAAATCTTAAGTATCAAAAATTAAAGAGCATAGGAAAAATTGTCCTGCCATTAATTTTACATGCTTCCTTATTCCTTTAAACAGCATTGTATCAGGGTCTTGTAACAGCCTGCTAATAATTTGCATTATAAAAGATTTCTTGGTTTTAGTTGTTTTCCTTGGGTTGAGGTTTTTTCCTTTTTTTTTTTTTTTTTTTTTTTTTTTCCCTGAGAAGTGCTGACACATCATTAGATTCAGTTGGTCATTGAAATTAGTGTGAACAAAGTCCCCTGTCCAGAAAGTGTCATTTTCATTATTTCACAGAATTCCACAGAGGTTTAAGAGAATTAGAATTTTTTCTAAATCACTGTTTCCTACTGTTGCTTGCTCTCCATCCTGCATCATGCTGAAAGAGCAGCAAGCCGTGGGGTTCAGAAGAGCAGGTTTTGCTGCTGCTGAAGCGGCAGCAAGCAATATTGCAATGGGATGTCTGCACTAGCAGCATGAGGGAGAGGAGATGGCGATTGCCTCAAACAGGCAGCTCTGGGCTTCATACGCTAAGGTCGGCCTCTCCGTAAACGTTTTCCCCAGGCTCAATAGCCAATTCAAACTGGCCGAAGGGCTGTTCTGTACCATCTGACCTGGTGCTCGGCGATAAAAGCTGGGGGGAAGGAGGAGGAAGGGGGACGACTGTGGGTATGGTGTTTGTCTTCCACTTCCCAAGCCTCCACCGGGCGCACCAGGACCCAGCTTCCCAGGAAGCGACTGGTCGCCTGCCTGCCAACGGGAAGCAGTGAATCAGTTCCATTTTCCACTCTGCTTGGGCACACAGCTTTTGTTTTCCTTATTAAACTGTCATTACCTTTACCCACAAGTCCTTCCATCTTCTCTGCATCCCGCGGGAGCAGGGAGCAAGCTGAGCTGGGTGTGGGCTTGCCTGTTCGCCAGGGTCAGCCCAGCCTACCGTGGGGAAATAAATCTCTTTCTGCCGAGAGCTGAACAGGTTGCCTGAGTGTGAGCAGACTGCCCCATCTTGAATACTCAGGGCTCAGAATTGGTTGGTGTATGGTAGGGTTCTTGCTTTTCTTTTTAACATAATCTCAGTTAAATGAACTGGGTTTTTCAACTGTATCAAACTCAGGTCATTTAAGCTTTCGGTTTCTCGATTTAGGCGCTAGGAAACACTGTGCTTATTTCTCTCATGCATGTCTAATGAATCGTGTTGCTGTATAGCATTTAATTATGATTGCTTTCTTTTCCCCAGAGGTGGTTGCTTCAAGTGTTGTGAAAACTGGGAGGAATTAAATACAGGCAAGCAAAACGTAGTAAATTCTGTCTTTCAGGTGTTTGGGTTTGCAGTCTAAATTATTTTCTTTAATTTTGCCTATTTTAGGACTTAGGTAAAGGATAATTATGAGACAAAGATGACTTTATATATGTCACTTTATATATAATCTTCCAAATGTTGTTGCCATAAAAGCTTCTGACTGGTAGGTAACAATTTAAATATATGATTTTAAAAAAAGTCTTGGGTTGGCTGACATTTCAACACAGCCAAATATGCATGAGTATTGCAAGTAGAGTAGTAGTGTGGATTGTTAGGAGGAAAAATCTATAAAGCACCTGCTGCAGTTTCCATGAAATCATTATGTTTTCCTCTCAGACAAGAAACTTTCTCCAGCTCTGAGAAGTTAAGAAGAATGGACAATGTTTTGATTTTAGTTATAACATGACAAAAACTTAGGCTTCCAGCACTAAATACACATTGGGGGGGTGGGGGGTGCGGTGTAAAAAGAGTTAGTTTAGAACTGAGGATGTTACGTGGATCTCTGAAGTCAGTCATGCGGGGGTTTGCAAGTGCCTGTTGCAGAAATGGCATAGGCAGAGATTTTGAGAATGAAGGAAGGGGAATTAAAACTATCTCCCAATATAATATTTTCTAAAATATTGTTATCTCCAGTTTTTACAGTAGCTGGACTCCAAAATAATGGATCCTTAGTAGCTGTAAAGCATCTTAGACTTGTTTTCTCTTCCTCTCCTTTTGAAAAGGTACGTGTTTATTGATGGGAGGTGCTGTGCACAATTGCTGGCATAGTTTTCAAATTGCCATCACAGCTTAAAGGCTGCCTTTGCTTCCTTCTTCCTACATACCCATCAACTTTGTATGCTTGGTAACACCACTTCAAGGCTGTGGAGCTAGGCGTGAAGCACCACTTTGGCTGCCCTCAGGATGAGTGCTGTAGGAGGAGAGAACATGGAGAGCTCTGGGATAGAATTGCCTCAGTATTTCATGAGGCCTTTGAGTTGTGGTCCGTGATTTCAGTATACCTGTAAGCAGACTCTGTTAAAATACTTGCTGTGAAACAAGCACTATGGGACAGTAAGAAAAGAGCACTGCAGCACGTTTCAATGCCATAGAGTTAATAGATAGGAGTAGGAGAAAGCTATTTTGCCACAGGGTATATACGGTAATGATGATACCTGCTGCTTTCAGGAAGTTATATTGAAAACCTCAGCCCAGTGCTCTTTTCTTCTGCCATCTTGGCATTTGTCAGATTTCTGCTTTATTTTATGTTCTTGAGGAATAGAAGAAGGAAAATCAGGATATTGCCTCACTGTTGATCTGGGATTACAATGGGATGGAGTAGAGGCTTGATGCGGGTGCTCTTCCTGCCGTCCCTGACTTGTTCCAGCAGTTCCATGGCTTCCTGCTGCAGGGAGATGATCTAGCTGCTTTCTTTAAAGCAACATGGAGCTCTTTCCTTTGTGCTCATCTATTTGATGAGCTACCTGAATTTTCTGAATAATGCAATAAATGATAGGGTGAATTTATCTGTATTTTTAATAATCTGAAGCCTTCTTCAGTAGGGGAGAGACATTTCATTTTTCAGATTACTTCAACTTCACTGAATTTGAGTTGCCTATTACAAAAATGGCATTAGCAGAGCGTGTCAAAAAGAAGGAAAATTCTTTAGTGGAAAATACTGGTTTACTGTAGGGTTTACTGCTAGCTCCTGTTGTAATTAATTAGTTCCTCCACTCTCCCAAAAACCACACAGGCAGTTTTAAAATTGTCAATGTTTTGAAAAATCTGAAATACCAAAGCTGAAAATTAGTAAAGAAATTGGAAGTGCCAAAACTGAGGCATCCTTTTGTTTTCTTTTAATTGAACTTCAAAATGTTGGTCAAAGCTGCCATTATGTGAACAGTACCTCTTTTGTTTAAAGACAATTTAAAATTCTGTACAAAATGAGAGATACAGACACTGAGTTTTCCAGTTATGCAAAGAAGCTGATGTTGGTCAGTAAAGTAGAAGCTAACAGACTTTGTGCTCTGTACCTAAGGAGCTGTGAGGAACGAAAGGAAAACAGGAGGCTCAGCTGCCAGGAGTTAAAGCTTGCTTGGCTTCTCTCCAAAAATGTCTGCCTGTCTTCAGTGGCCGTAGTGAATAGCATATGTAGATCAATCATCTGGGGGATGTATATTAGCACTTCAGTCCTACCTGAAACTCAACTAATTGCCGAATTACATTGATCTTTTTAATATATATTTCTAAGTGATATTTTTTTGCTCAGCTGTTCTTCCAGGTGCGTGTACAGATCATGCATATAGGTGGTTCAAATACACTATCAACACTGAAAGCTTAGCATTTTGTTCACCAAGATCTCAAGTCCTGAAAAGTCTGATGATCCAGTTCTTTGTCAGCCTAAGCCAATTTAGCTGCCGCCTTCCCGGGCTTGCTCTGCTGCCTCTCTTGCCCTGTGTTCAGGCTGTGAGCTTGTCTGACCTTACACTGAACCTGTTCGGAGCACAAAGCTGGCAGGAAGCTATGCACTTCGCCTGAGATAGTTTCTTGATGATTTAGCATGCTGAAATAGTTCAAAGCTGCTGCAAAGACACGAGTAGAAACACATGGCCAAGCCTGAGGGGAACCAAATGGGGATGTAGCTGCCAGCGTTGAGGTTAACTCGGGATGCCCAGAATTCAAAGCTGGGGGTGATAGCTAAGATAGAATAGGGTAACATCAAGAAGAGCTTACTTGCCCTCCGGTCACTACTGATTAAATTTGAGGGCCACCAGCAGAAATCTGGAGCTCCCCTCTTCTGCGGGAGAAAACTGCGAAACAGTGGTTGTTCCAGAGATGTCCTGACTTCAGAGTAGAATCTGTGGGTGTGGATTGTATAGTTTGATGGCGAGCGTGATTTTCTTTTCTTGGATAAACTGCCTTTGCTGAAAAACAATTACTGCTGTTTTGGAAATTGCTTCCCATTTTTTTGTGAGTCAGGATATGTTGCCCTTTTATCTCTGTGGTGGTGACTGGCCACTTTTCATTTGTTGGCATGTTTGAGATTAAAACCAAACTAAAAATAAAAAAAATTACGAGAATGTGCAGTCTCACCCCCCTCAAATTTTTTTTTTTTTTTCCACATTTGCTGAAAGGTGAAGTAATTTTGTTTCCCTCTTGTCTTAGAAATAATACATGTTGTTGTTGGAAAAACTTACTGGTGAAAACCAGAATCTGATGTAGGGGAAACTGTTTTTAAATAATGGCACTTTGGTTTTCTAAAGATACTGTAGTAAAGAGTTTGAAATAGAAAAATACATTAAAATTTGTAATAGCCTAGCTCTAATCATGAAGTTATTCTGTTTTGCAAGAGTAATAAAGTAGAAACTGACTTTTAGCAGTCAGAGAAAGAAAGGGTGATATATTTTGAATCGTGGAGATGTCTTGTTATTCTAATGTAATTACTATATGAAAAGAAATGTATTTACCAGCTTCGGAATTCTCAGTTTCTGGTATTTCAGGTATGTATAAGTATTCAAGTAAACTCAATACATTTATCCATAATGTAATTAACTACAGTTTAATATTTCATTCCTCTTGTTAGAGTAATGAGTTTGTAAAGCACTGGGTTTTTTAAACCTGTTATCTAAGCAATTTGAAGTATTACTAGAAAAGAATAAGCTTTTAAAACAATTTCTGTGAGATTACTTGAGTTTCATTCATATAAATACTTCAGTTTTAAATAGTAACACTGTAAAAACAACAGTACAGGTGTCAAAAGATGTTTTAGGATATTCTGGGTTATATTTGACATTTCTCTTTTTAACATTATTTACTGCAGGATTTGAACAAGCGCTTGTCCCTGCCTGCTGACATCAGGATACCTGATGGCTATCTTGAAAAGTTGCAGATTAATAGCCCGCCGTTTGATCAGCCAATGAGTCGACGTTCTCGTAGAGCATCACTAGTAAGTGTAATCTGCCTTGCTAAACCAACCTCTCGGGTCTTCAGATTCCATTTGATGCAGATGACTGTATACCAGAGGTATGATTCAGCTTCATTGACATCTTGGTTTTTATGTCCTGAACTTCAGTGTATACCTGTCAAAAATCGATCGAAGAATTTCACCTTTCTTTCATTTTTCTTCTGTGGACTTGGCCCTGTCATTTCTCAGTGAAGGTCTTGACCCGTTGAGATTGGTGCCTAAACTCAGCTCCCAAAGTGCATACGTAAATGCTTTTGCTTTTTGGAGCAGGCATGATCTGTTTGAGCAAACAGGCCACCTAGTCTTAGGTCAAGACTGGGGCTCTCATAGGATATGAAGGGCCTAAAGCAGCATAATATGAAGGCAGATCCTCCCCACTGTTCTTTTTGTATTTCATAACAAATTTTTTTTCTCAAAATTGCGGTTGAGATGATAGGGTTTTTTTAAAGCATATGTGAATTCCTAAGAGAACGAATGAATAAATTCACATATACCTTTTTAGATTATTGGGTTATTTTAAAGAATAGGTCTTTTCTGTGGAGATGGCAGAGTGAGGATTCCTGTACTGTAATTAGAGTATAAATGCATTACACCTTGGATACTCGTATAAAATATGCACATCCCTGCAATAGTCAAAAAACCCCCCATTATTGTCTTATTTTTACAAAAATTGCTACATTTCAATTGTAATTTGATGTATCAGCTTTCTTATTGTTAATCGAGGTCTTAAAGAATTGCTAGACCATTACTGACTTTCTGAGCAAATTCATTGGCAAGAAATTCTTTACAGAGAAAACTGGGTAGATTTATGAAATCTGCGTTGTTCTTTGTTTTCTTGATTTAATGGCTTATTTGCTGAAAAAATAAATATGAAACTCTGTGTAGTGAAAGTGAATTAGTTTTATTAACTGTGAAATATCCTTATTCTGTTCTTTGTGAATTAATAATGTCTGTAACAATGCAATGGTTGAGTTTCATCATGTATCTTTCCCCTGAAAAAATATAATTTAGTGAGCCCAGGCCAAAGCTCTGACCTGCATGTCGCCTTTTACAAGAACAGTATTAAAAGAAGAAAAGATTGGATCAAAGTATTGAAAGTGATAATAAAGTAGCAAGCTTAAATATTTGTGCCAGAATTTTGCACCTCATTAACCACTTAATTACTGATGTAGCATTGAACTGAGGAATAGATTTCCCCAAACCTTCTCTTTTCTGATGCTGGTGAAGTACCTTTTCAATAGAACCTTTTCAGTGTTGGAATATAGTGTTTGGGGGCTGGGGGGATTTTCCTGTATATCTAAATCCCCTTGCTCATCTAATGGTGAGCCTTGAGAGCAGTTGAAGTTCTCTGTTCTTTACCTTCTAGAAGACAGACAGAAAAACAGTGCCCTCTAATGAATGTGGTGTGTGTATGGCATCGGCTTCCTGACACAAGGATGTTCTGTTTTGCCTTTTATAAAAATACTTTCAGGGCTTGAAAGTCCAAAATGAAACCTTCCAGCGGTCCTGTGGTATGCAGGCATGCATGTGCTGCATTGTCCTGTCATGATTTCAAACTAACCTTTAAAAAAAATGAAATTCAGACTTCATTATTCTGAGATTGTCATTTAAAGCTTGCTAGCAGACTGTTAATCGCAGTATGTGAATATTGTGCTCTGCTTCAAAGGCGTGTCTCTTCACAGCTTAGTCGGGATAAAAGGAAAAGGTATCAAGTGAGGACTTGTTATACTTTAGGTCTGGTGTTTTTCTTTAAAAGTTAATCTTTTTTTCTTGTATTTCACAGTAATTGTATTTTGTGTATACATGTACAGTATTGCATGCACAGTAGCCTAGGTGTAACGCTTATGCACCAGCCATCGGAACTAAGAGGTCATAAATGCAGTGCATCAGTGTTTCTGTGTAAGTCAAGATGGACAGATATGTGTTGCAGAAAAAAATTAAATCTTTCAGAAATTATTTTGAAGGAAAAATGCAATTGATCTTAGTTTGAGGAATGTAAAAGTTAGCTTTTCTTATGAGTGGTAGGCAACCAACATGTGATTACAAAATTAAACACATGGAAAAAGGCAGATCTTGAAGAACATCTGTTCTCTGTATGTAGGAAATATTCTATGGTTTTATGGTCTAAAGAAGGTAAGTTTATTAGTCTTGGTGAACAACATTGAGGTTTCTTTAGAAATCAGACATTTAAGTTGTATTCCAGACTGTCTGGCAATAACAAGGCCAATGGCTGTAAGTTCCCCTTTAGTTTCTCCTGTAAGCTAAGCAGCCTATCTTTTTAATTCTAATACCATCTAATACTCACTTCAAGATATGTTTAAGTAGGTCAAAATGCACTTTGGAAGCGTAATATTTATTTTGCTAACATTGTGCCTGTATCAGTGGTATGTTATATGGGTTGTCAAATACCAACTGTGCTTGTATTTTGTGACAAACAGCTTGGCTTCAACAAACTCCTAAATATGCTTGATACTGAAGTATCTTTATGCAGTTTTAAAACATTTCAATTCTAACACTAATTTAATAAAGCAGAATTAATACTACATTAATGTAATTATGTGCCCATTTTTTCTCTTTAGATGTGTCAAATGTGTTTACAGGCAAAATCTTACACTTGCTTCAGATGTATTTTTATGCACATTCTAAAAATTAAGTATTAATCCAAGTTTTCGTAGTGTACCTTCGTATTATATTGTTGTCAAATCTTAATGCAGTTAGCAGTATTTATGTTACAGTGTGTTACGATGAAATAATACACAACTTTAATATCCGTCAGAATTTTAGGAGCAAATCAATGTGTTCTGGACATAGGTACTGAAGCCAGTCCAGGGTCAAAGTATTGTTCCTTAGAAAGAGTAAGTGGAGAGCTATATTTGGAAGTGGAAGGAGGAGGTGCTGCTAGGGAGAAAACCTGGCTTTTTTGTCTTAGCGTATGTTCAATTGTCAGTAAAGCAAAACCCCATGAAGCCTATGGATTTTGGGGGTTGATAGGGTACGAGCTATATGCACTTTGTAAATTGGTTTAAAAATTGATGTGTTTTACATGTCTGCTTTTCAGCATTCTTTACACTGTGAGAACAATATAAAGCTTTGGTGTAATTGATGGTGGTCTTACATGAAATGTAAGAGATAGCCATGTTAAACATGAGAGTAGCAGCAGATTTGCACAGGAAAACAGAATGATCTTACAGTCTTCAGAGAAGGGTGTTATATAGGCAGGCACACCCTCCTGGCTTGCGTTGCAGAGCTAAGTTGGTGACGAAAAAGAGAAGGTGAATGGATCCAAGTAGAATGCATGAAAACTTGAAGTTACGAGCTATGAAACCTGAATTGTTGAGACAAAGATGGAGCTGGTGGAGGAATGATGTTGAGGGATTTTACTGGCAGAGATTTAGACTGAAAAGCATTGAGAGGTGCGAGTGGGAGAGAAAACCTGGAGCTGGGATCTTGAATGTAGCAAATAACTACTTATTTTGAAAGAGGCAGCAGCACGTGGTTATGCTAGGCAAGAGAAAGGGTGGAATAGTTTGAGATTACTTCTGTGCTTTAAGCTATAACCACCTCATGAGTAGTAATCATATCAGAAGAGTGGAGAAGACCAAGTAGGAGGTAGGGTGAAGTGAGGTTTTGGTCTAAGTGTAACTCTGTACTTAGTACTTCCAGGGTACACAGTAGACTGGCTAACATGGATGCTGGGACGCAATTAGTATCATAATATGCTAAATCATTTTTAAAATAAGAGAATTGAGCAGTGTTTGGTCAAGCACTATCGGGTATTTTTCTGAAACAAAGTTTAGCTTGCTGATTAAATGATGTGTAAATAAAGTGTTCAGTTTAAGTGATCAATTTTTCCATTTCTTTTCATTGCAGTCAGAAATTGGATTTGGAAAAATGGAAACCTATATCAAGTTAGAAAAGCTTGGAGAGGTATGTATAGCTTTCTTTTGAAATGCTTACTGCTTTAATGACAACGCCTTATGCAAAATTTTACATAAATGTTAACTGAAAATCTCCATTGAAATACTCATTTAATTTATATTTTCAGTAAACCAAACACATCATCATGTGTAACAGTGTCACAACCACACAAATGTTCTGTGCCTACATAATAGGAAAAAAAAAAAGCAGGAAAACCATCACTAAGCTGGGGAAGAGCAAGACTCGGTTAGCGAATGATTTGTGACTTTCTTAGGTAGGCTGGCTTTGTGTGCAGATAGACAAAATTATTCTGTCCATAGTAAAACTAGTTAAGTCAGGTGTCCTCCTGCTGTGAGTTAGCTGTTAGGGAGCACTCATGCTGGACAAGAAGCCAGAGCTTGCAGGGAGCAGGCAGTAGGGTAGAGAAGCTGCACGCCCGAGGTGGGCAGGCAGCCGGCTGCTGCCAAGTGCGGTACGTGACACCGAGTTTGCCTTTCCTTGTGGGAGGGCAGCAGCATGGCTGTCTGCCTCCGCTCAGCCCCTGACTTCCAGAGAAGCTGTAGAATTCGTGTCAGTCCTGTCCAGTTTGATAGAGATTGGCCAACTGGATCAAAAACGGACAAGGAGCAGTGGAATGGGACACAACGAACGTTGCAGAGGGAAGCAGGGCTGGGCAGCATCTCTGTGGTGAATATTGCAGCCAGTCCTCCGTTTGCAGTGTTTTCTTTTCCAAACACATTTATTTTTTTATTTTGCCTCTAGTACTTATTAGATGGGTCACTAGGCATGACATAACATTGCGTATCTTTGGAGGAATATTAATCTAGTAGCTACCGAGTCATAGTTGCGGGTGTATGTTATCTTACTCGTTACAAAGTGTAGTGGACAACACCAAGTATGTACTGTAACCTAGGGCAATTTCTGTAACTTTGGTGCTTCCTCTTTGCATTTGCTGGGATTAGTTGGACCTGGTTGCTGTTTGTCAGAATTTCTTGTTCTTATGTAACATGCCTTGAGAGCTTTGACTCTCTTATTGTCTAAGCAAAAAAGAAAGGGGAAAAAAAAAAAGAGCGAAGATAAGCTTCATGATATTAGCTGTTCAGTATGTCAATCAAAATGGAACTTTGACAACTCCCCCCTCCCAAAATCTCATATAAAATATGTAACAAAACAAAGAAGCTATCAGAAGGAGTTATATTTTTTCATAAAAGTAATGGAAGAGTATGTCTGCAGCCTTCAGAAACATAACTTTAGTGTAGCGTAGAGATGCCTGAACCAGTTTTAATCAAATAAAGACATTCAAGAGGGTAAATGATCCCAGCAGTGAACTTAGTGAACTTAACGCTACCTGATCTGCCTTCTTTGGTAGCTGTGTGGTGTGTAGCTTCCCATGTAATTTTCAGAGTTGTTAAGCATGCACGTCCCTTGTCTTCTGTGGGTTCAGACCTGTGCTTAAAAACCATTTTTGTAGTTTTACATGTATCAAAAGAAGACAATGTAAAAACTATTCGCATCCAAAATGAAGCCTATTAGAATCTCACATGCAAGTTTATATTTTCTTTTTTAACTTATCTTTCCATGAAGGGACAATTTGTAAAAGTTTCTTTTTCCACTTTGTAGGGTACTTACGCAACAGTTTATAAGGGGAGAAGTAAATTGACAGAGAACCTGGTAGCTCTGAAAGAAATCCGCCTGGAACATGAAGAGGGAGCGCCGTGCACGGCCATAAGAGAAGGTGATAACTTTTTTTTTTTTACTTCTTCTAATTTCAGATACTTCTGAATTTCTTTTTTGACCAAAGTACTGTTGGTGTTTGGAAATTCATAGGCTACATGGAGACTAATGAAATTGGTATTAGTTTTGATAAGGAAAATTTTGGTCTAGACATATTAAGAGTTAGTGCTTCGATTTTATTTACTTTAGGGGAGGTGGTTTGTTCTCAAATGCAGTGTTATAAATGGGTGGTTTTTTTCTGAATTAGACTATTATTAGTGCGTAACTTTCAGGGATTCGGAATATGTTTTAACAAATGACTACTGCCTGCAATGTATAATATAGGAAATGTTTGCGGTTTGTTATTGAAGTGTCAGGTGTTTGATTAAATACTTTTCTTACTGACTTAATTATATGAGTATTATGTTCTTAAAAATAGCTTTTCAATTTTTAAAAAAAAGCTTATATGTATGAACTTGATAGAAATACATTTACTGTTCGTGTGTTTTGCATTTATTTATTTTATGCTTACAATTCTTTTGCAGTGTCATTATTAAAAGATCTGAAGCATGCAAATATTGTTACATTACACGATATTGTGCACACAGACAAGTCTTTGACTCTTGTTTTTGAATATCTGGTAAGTGCTTAAACAGCCAGTGAGCTTTACATTTGATTTACTGCTTCTAAGTAACACAGACATAACAAAATTCTGTACTGTTTTTAAAAATACTGGGACTGTTACAGCTTTCTCCTGCGTCTAGAGTCATTCAGCTGAAGATGAGAACGGTGTATTCAGTTCTTAAATTGCTGTAAATTAGTAAATACTTCCCTGATCATTTCAGAGTTTCATTAATAGCAGTTAGCGGTGATCTACCTGAGCAAACTGTCTACTTGTGCCAAAATAATTAACTGTAAAAAGGAAAATCATGCTATTATTCAAATGGTACTTTTCTGTTATGATGCAGCTCTCTCAGGTTAGCTAAGGAAAAAAGTGTACTTGGAAGTAGACAACACATTCCATCTTTTTGTAACAACCTTTTCAAGCAAGTGTCCACAATTACTTATCTCACTTGCTCACCTCTTGCATTTGTAGACTTTTCACTTTCTCACTGAAGCTTTACCTAATGAGCTTTTCATATAATATGCTGGAATATATAAGTGTAATAAGAGGGATGGAGAAGAACTCTTTGCTTCCAATGTAATTGGAGAATATAGTAGTTTCATAAAACACTGTGCTGCACACAAGATGGAGGAGAAGGCAATAACACATAATGTTGCCTGAGATGATGCAGCTTGCTGGAAAACATGGTTATTTATATCCTCTGGAAAGCCAGAGTTTTCTACATGTTCAGGCTTTTTAGCTTTTTTATCATTGAACGTCTTTTGCAGAAAACTGAGTTTTCTGCTGAATCATTTCAGTTCTAATAATAAATAATATTCACATAATCTGTTGTCCACAATTTTACTGAACAGTGATGATGGTGTTTTGGCAGGACAAGGATCTGAAGCAGTACATGGATGACTGTGGTAACATCATGAGTATGCACAACGTAAAGGTGAGTGGTTTTAGTGACCATGACTGTCATCCAACTTTCTCTGTTCTAAGAATTTCAGATAACTTAATAATCAGGAGCTATATGGTTTAGGGCTTTTTAAAAAAATGAAATAAAGAAACAACCTCCTTTTTAACTTTTGAGCCTGTCGTAACTACATTTGCCATCAGATGGAGTCTTTTTAGTTTTGATGGCTTTTAAGTGTTTAAAGCACTGAAAACAGGAGATTATGTAGCTTGTATGCTTTCATTCTCTCTGAAGTTATGTATTTAAAATTAAATACTCTTAAAAATAATGCCCTCGTAACTTGACCTCTTCTAGTCCTTGCATTATTTTATACTCATTTATTAAGTTAAGTCTGTAGTTTGATATATCCTCAAGTAAAATTTATATATGCATTTATATATGAGGAAACTGTAGCTTCAGTCATGAATGTGGGTTTGGATGCCACTGCCTACTACACAAGTAAGAAATTAAAAATACATATTTAAGAATGAGTGATGTTCCTCTTTCCATTAGTAATAAAGTGGAAAATATTAAATTTAAGGTTTAGTTAAGTCTGTTCCTTTTAACTATGGCTGTGTCCAGGTCAAGGGACTCAGTTTCCAGTCTGGCCTGCTGAAACTAACCAGGGTTCAAGTGTTATGTCTCTTGTAACAAGCAGGTTTTGATTTGGAAATCTGAAATAACTATGTTCTTGAATACTTACGGCTTTATAAGCGAGATTCCAAACAGAGGACAACATTATCTTGGAGTGAAGTTGTCCGAGGAGGTTGGGTTACCAATATCACACTACTGTGTTGCAGCCAGTGGTACTGGACTGTACCTTGAAAACCTCTTCATTAAGCCATATATAATTCATATAAGGGATGTTATTTGTATGGTAGATGTATTTGAGAAACTCTTCCATGCCTCTTTAAAAAGATTAAAGCTGTGATCCTAAAGAACCAAACCATGAGTGTGCATGAATGGTAGGAAAATTACTTTTATTCTTACACAGTAGCACATGGCGCAAATGTGGTTGACCGCACAGTCTACTAAGAGCTGTGAAGTGATGGGTTTTGTGTGCATTCCAGTAGAGTTGTCATCCTTGTTTTTGGCTTAGTTGCATGTGAGAAATCTGTTCTTAGTTGAATTTCGTATGGGATTCAGTCTAGATACTGGTTACTGTTTGGGTAGCTTTTTCTTTTATTCTGTTGACTTTCCCTACAGATACTTACTGTATGTAATGTGATGTCTGCCCTTAGTCTGCTCTGTTGCTTCCTTTGAGAGTCTGCAAAGGGAAATTCTTTAATTTGTCTCTACTTCAGAGAGACAACAAAAAACATAATTACGCTTGTGTTTTTAATTAACTACAAGTTAATAAGTAGTGCTTTGAGGTTAAAAAGAAATAAAGAAAAGCTGTAAGTGGGAAGCTGACTCCTATAGTAAGTACATTTAGAGAACAAGCAGGATCTGCTTGCGGTAATCCGAGCTAAGCGGAGGAACTATTTTTCCTTGTTTGCCCGTGGTTTGATCTGTGCCCTAAGAGCAGATTTGTACAGTCAGTACCTTTGTCGTTGGGAAACCAGAACAGGTGCTGAACTGTGGTAGCTGTGGTGCTTACCTGACAATAACTGGGGGGGGTTAAAGGGTCATTATTAACATTTAAAAGACCTCCTTGTCATCACTCCCCTCACATTCCTGAGCTAATTTTAGGGTTTGGGGTTTTAACAAAAAGAACATGTATAATACAAAGACATGCGTGATCTCTGCAGGTATTTTTGTTTCAAACAAAATTTTGAGCTAATAGATGTTGTCCTGTGCATTTCTAAAAGGATCCCTGCCAACTGCGGTGAAGATCCACAATTTCTCTAGAATAATCTGCTTTGCCTTCTTGACTAATCCTTGCAGTCCCAGTGCACACTAAAGGTGGCTATTGATTTCCACAGCCGTCCTGTTAATATTACCTGGGACTGCCTACATCTGCAACAGTATGGTCATGAGTAGATGAAACAAAACTTGTTGCTTCTCATTCTGATCTTTGAAAAAGAAAAGAAAGAAAGAAAGAAAAATCTTAATCCAAATTCCTTTTTTTCTAGAACAGATAAATCCCACATAAGCAGACTGAGAACAGATGGATATAAACTACATCTGCTGTGTATTTATCCAGTTTAGGAAAAAGAATTTGGTGGTGTCACCTGGTACAAAAATAAATTCGTGTGTTAGAAAATGGTCATACAAAATCATTCTAGTGTTTCTTCTCAAAAGTCCTGTTATGTGCTGAATTTGTTGCATTGGTAAACATTGCTTTCTGTCATGCTGTATATGTTTCCATTGTACATTTGATCATCTGTACTGGCTGAGGACTGTTGTGTGGTAAATGCCAACAACGGCTACACAGAAGTCCCATGTTTAAGATCAGACCCTTTATACACAGAGAAACTGCGAAACAGTAGTTCTTAATGCAGTGATACAGTGAACTTGCTTGGCTGCCTGCTGCTAAACCTTTCTTCATCCCTTACTACTTCTGTGTCTATATATGTGCAGCATTAATATGCATGACTGAAGTTGCTTGCTTGGCTTGCTGTTCCAAAGGACTAAAATAAAGCTGTGTGTGTCAAGGTGAGGGGGTGAATATAAGTGCCGGAGGCAGTTGGGCTGTTTTAGTAATCCTCATTTCCCCATTTCTGCGTATACGTGAGCTTGTGAATCCAACTGTATTTTTGCAATAACTTGCCAAAACGTTCTTTATATATTTTGCGCAATTGGATAGAAAGGATGCTGAGCTGCATTTGCAGAAGGGGACTTGAGTATAGTGAGAGACAGTTACCTTTAAAGACATTAGCGTGGGGAAGAGCATTGGTAAATGCTTACTTAAAAATACAGCCCTGTGGTTCTCTTCAGTTAAGCAGAACAAATTGCCCTGAAAATCTTTACGTAAAGTATTGCGTTAAAGCAGTGCATTAGCATAAAGGGATTTTAAATCTGTAAACAGTAATGATATTCAGAATATGTTCATGTGGAAAAGTAACTTACTTTTTGAGAAGCGTTTTTGTCCTGCTTACGATACAGAGACTTAACTCTACAGTGCCCGAATGGGCTGTTATAGTCGTGTAATCTGTAGATCAACATTTTTAGTCTAATTTATATAAATGTTCTCTTTTGTAGCTATTTTTATACCAGATTCTTCGTGGATTGGCATACTGTCATAGGAGGAAGGTACTGCATCGAGATCTGAAGCCACAAAATCTACTAATTAATGAGAAAGGAGAACTGAAGCTTGCAGACTTCGGTATGGCCTGAAATTATTCTGTAACAAATATTTTCTTCACTCAGCAAGAGAGAGGCGTCTTTCTTTACGAAAGAAAAGATGAGAACATTGGGTCTGTAGTGAATTTGTGCGTTCCCAGATGGAAAACGAAAGTCAGCCTGTTACAGGATATTAGTAATCAAAATCATACGTGTACAGGTAATGCTGTGACTTGACTTTGTGGTTTGAAAGTAGTCTTACAGCTGCCTTTGAAACTGATTAGTCAGATCCCTAAGGTGGAGCTCAAGTTGCTTTTCCTGACGCTCCACAGTCACTCCAAAGCCGAGTAGCCGTGACGGGTAGAGAGGAAGGGTCTGTCCTTGTGCTAAATTGTCAGGTGTTACTCCATCACCGATCCACCAGGTTCCTTTGGGACTTCCAGTAGAGGGGGACAGTCACAGTTTCCTGTTGTCTTCTATGTCGGGAAGGTCCTTTGAAAGTTGTGCTACCACTGGTTTACCCCCTTGTGTGTGAATGAAAGTTGCTCAGAAGATTGCATCTAACATGATAGACCTAAATTTTATTGAAGATATTACTGACAAACTAACAGTGTTAGGATGGAAAACCACTGCTGATCCAACGCTCATTTGGTCTGTTTCCACCATTTCATTGTTTGTTTGTTGCCTTCTGCCTTTTGCAACTTAATTCTCAAATGGCGCAGAAGGGTTTTCGCAGGGGGAGGTGTCATATTGATCTAACGCTTTGTTGTTTTAACGAAATTTATAGGATTACTCCAGGTTTTGATCTGTTTACCTGTCTTCTGTTCTTAAAAACGCTGATCATGAGATTGCTGAAAATACTAAGTGACAAGTCACAAGTTGTAGAAATGTATTTATTAGGGCTTTTTAATGAACACTAAGGGAAAGTATTTAGCGAGTATAATGAGGTTGATTTAGCTGTTAAAAATTCTTTGTCAATTTCCTGAAAAAAAAGAGATTTTGGCAAGCTGCGCAGGACTCTTGTTTCCCTTTTTCTCAAGGATTGGCTAGAGCAAAGTCTGTTCCTACAAAGACCTACTCCAATGAAGTTGTCACGTTATGGTACAGACCACCTGACGTTCTCCTCGGATCTTCAGAGTATTCAACTCAAATTGACATGTGGTTTGTATAGATTTGTCTAATTTAAATTTTTGTTCTCAGTCAAGTTGAAAAAATGTCAACTCTTTATTATTATACAGTAGCATTCAAATACTGATCCTTTGAATTTTTGAAGGCAACAACTGAGTTAGATTTTTAGAGAAAGGATTGGCAGGCAGGGAAGATGCTATTATTTCTCTGAAAATGCAAAGTACCTTTTTATTGCTTAGAGGAAGCAAGCATTAGGCCCACAGCGCTAGGGGAAAAAAAAACAAATGTTTTCTATGGTGTTTTACTGTGAACTTTAATACAATTGATAAACTTGACATCTGAAGGAAGAGGGTGTAAGATAGCTGTGACAGGTTTTGTTTGGGTTTTGACAGTTCTTTTGTTGCTACATATCTTTCGAAACAATATTTTTAATAGCAGCACGTGGCTACCAACTAATTTAATGATTTGTGTTAATTGAAGAGAAATCATAGAAATCTTTAACAGCTGAAAGCTGAAGTTGTTGGGTTATTTCTGATGTATCTTTTTCTCTGTTTTTATAAAGGGGCGTCGGATGCATATTTTTTGAAATGGCATCAGGAAGGCCTCTTTTTCCTGGTTCGACCGTTGAAGATGAACTGCACTTAATTTTCAGACTTCTGGGTAAATGGATACTTTTAGCAGTAATGTTAATATCGTATGTTTGTTCTTCTAAACACTTTTTCCACGAGAACTGTAGATATTTATAAGCAATGATATTTTATATTGCATTGTAATTAAGGTGAATGAGTGCACTCTTGATGAAAAATGAATGAGCTGAGTGCACAGCTGAGCTTGTACAACATAGACTCATTGACTGATTTTTTTTTTTTCTTTCTTTGTTTCCTGTTTACAGGATTAAATGCCTATTTATGTCAGAGTTGTTTCTTTACATTTTTTTTGAGTTGAATTTGTTGCTTTTTTTAAATGCAGGAACCCCATGTCAAGAAACATGGCCAGGCATTTCTTCCAGTGATGAATTTAGAAACTACAACTTCCCTAAATATAAACCACAACCCCTCATCAACCACGCACCAAGGTACTTTGTGTTTTATTAATAGAAAATGTGCATCCCTATGGCTTCACCTTTTTGTAAATGTAAACATGTTTCCAAGTACAATCTGCTACTGAATGCTGGAAAGCTACACATCAGTTGTGTTATTGGGGGCAGATAGTAATGCAAAGTGTAATCCTGGTACTATTATTATTCAAGGTACCGCAGCTTCTTAATGCCCTATAGAACTGTAAACTCTGATTAATAATGCCTACATAGTAGGAGGGGTCACCCAACACTTCCTAAATAACCCAAATTCTCTTCTGTTATGTAATAGGCCCATTGTTAAAATGGCAAGGTTTCCTTGAGCGGTCTCTAGAAATCATTCTGAAGCCATTACGAGGAATTTGAAGGATCTGCGTGATTATTATAAGTAAACTTTACAGCAAAGACAACAATGCTTTTTATCAATTCTGAAGAAAAAGATCTAACATTGTGTCCTTCTAGTAAACAAGTAGTGTTCGGCTTTAGAGAAAAAAAAAAAAGCTTTTTACTGAAATAAATGATCCAACCTCAGGATCTATCTGTCCCCGGTGTTTTTCAGTGAATCTTGTTCTGAGATGTTGGTACTTGTACGAACATACATTAACACGCAGAAATGTTGTTTAGGTGAAGACATTTCCATGTTTAAATTTCATTTTCAGGTTTGATCTCATTTAATGAAGTTAGTTCCTTTGCAGTTTTGTTGTTGTAAATACAGTTCAAGAATTGTTTTGATTTTTTAAAATATTTTTATTTTTAGGCTAGACACGGAAGGAATCGAATTGATAGCGAAGTTCCTTCAAGTAAGATGTGTCTTGTGGCTTTACTTTATCAAAGAGCAAGTTCAGAGTTTTAATGTTATTTACAAAATGTATTAAAAGCTACAGTATCTGTTAAATCTATCTCAGAGTGGAATATGCAGCAGAATCTGTAGTGGGTGACAGATCTGGGAAAACGGCAGTTTCAGGAAGCCTGTGTACTGTAAGAATTTAAAACCCGATGTTTAATTTTTTATTTTTTTTTTTGCCAGAAGTGATTTCTTCTCTTACTACTTTTTGTACAAATAGAACTGATTCTATGTTAGCAGTTCTCTGAAAAAACTTCAGTCTCTTGTGAAATACAGTATTAAACCAGAACTTTTAAATACAAGTGCTGTTTCTGTAATGATGAACTTAGCTTCTAAGTTCAGTTACTAAGCAGTTACAAAGGTGTAATATTAATCTTTGATCTTGCAAACCGTATTCAAAAGGTGAAGTGGTGTGTGGGTTTAATCTTTTAATTTGTATTAAAAATGAGGCAGAAGCAAGATGGAAGGCCAGCTCTTAAGTCTCTAAGTAGATGCAGAAGCACTCTAACTTCATGGCATTAAAATTTTTTAGTACCTAAGGTGGAGTGCAGCTCCTCTGCTTTGCAGCCTGTGATGTAAATTCTACCTCGGGTCTTCATCTGCTTACGCATTGTGTCAGAACAGTGCTTGCAGTCCTTGTTTGGACTTTGTCTTTACCTGTCTACAGCTTTTCAAATGTCCGCATCTTTGTCCAGATGTGCACACGGGCCAAGCAGGAGACATCTGAGCACAGACTGAAGACCTTGTTGTCTAAAGTTCCATTTTAATGCAAATCGCTGCAGTGTAGTCCACCGAATTAGAAAACTTTTGTGATCTCCTGTAATAGCATTTCATTGCAATTTAATACTAGAACATAACGTAGACAGAAGTCTGTCATCTAACTGTTAGATCTATAAATAAGGATTAAGTATATTTTTGACTTGCATCTATTTACAGTGGGTTTTTTGACTATTTTAGCAATCTTGTTATGTGTTGAAAATACTGATTTAGATAACATATGTTAGATTTTCGTGTGTGAAATAAAAGTAAGGAAAACAAATTTGTCCTAGTGAGTTGGTGGGAAATACTGAGCAAGTAGAACTCTATCGCTTTGAAATCACTTGATGCACAGTTTTTTAATGAAAACCAACACACTTGTGTCCTTTTACATTAATAGTATGAATCGAAGAAGAGAATTTCAGCAGAAGAGGCCATGAAACATGCATACTTCAGAAGTCTTGGAACAAGAATACACACTTTGCCTGAAAGTAAGAGGAGTAGGAAAGTAACAGGGTGTTGTTAAGATAGAACATTAAAGCTAAGTACATTGCTTAAGGAACAGCTCTCAAATCTAATCTACTAAAGAAGACTGGTCTCTATTGACTTAGATATTTGGGAATAGGAAACATTTTTTTAATCTAAACTGTAAAATTAAGAATAGAACTGTTCAGTAAAGCTCATAGATGTGTTTAGGTACGAATTATTTTCTTTGTTAATTCCAGGTGTTTCAATATTCAGTCTAAAAGAGATTCAGTTGCAAAAAGACCCTGGCTTTCGAAATTCCACTTACCCAGAGACAGGTACGGAAAGCTTAATATTTTCTCTTATCTGCAAAAGGAATGCTGCGCCAGAGACTGAGAAATCCTTTGTTAAATTGGTCCGTGTGAATGTACTCAAACAAATACCAAGAATGATTTGCTCAGATACCTGTAGAGACGGGTAAAATAAATGCACAGCAGGAGGTGAGTTTTACTAGGGATGGGCAGAGGGACTGTTAACATGCGAACCTCTTGGAATTTCAGACCATCACCGTGTGGGTGTTGAATGGCAGCAAAGTAAAAAAAAAAACAAAATGAAAAAAAAAAAAACCAAACAAAAAAACCACCCAGCAACACAAAAAAAGGCAGTAAGTGCAGTTAAAAGAAAGCTGCTGATACGCGTTTTAAGAGTATAGAAAGACAGAAGTTGTAGATGATAGTAACTGAATACTGTGTTGAGGAAGTGCTTCAGTTTCTGACCACGGTTGCTGTTCTGTTGCAGGACATGGGAAGAACAGAAGGCAGAGCATGCTTTTTTAAATGGGGCGATGCAGAGTCAAACCCAAGCCTATCCTACCGATCAAGGACTGGGATCTGAAGGCAGTGCTCTCTGTTGGTGGACTTGGAATCGCAGTTTGTCTACACTGTCCTCTTCACAGTGGAGTCTTTTTATTTCCAACCTGCAGATTATGTTTTTATATTTGTTGTCACAGTGTGACAATTTTTTGTACAGTTGGTTTTAAGGTCTCCTCTGCCACTAGAGCCAGTAGGTTACAGCTGTTGATGTAACTGTAGCTGCAATTTTTGTGCAGGACTGAGAAACACAGTGCATTATTTATTGCGGAATCATTGCTGCTAAATAACTACTGTCTGTATAGTTAACACAACAGTTCCATGCCTGAAGAAGTTGCAATGGCTTTAGAATATGTGAATGCATCTGTTTCTCTTCATGAAATGTTCTTCTGCTGCGGGGTTTTTTTGTATTTCTTAAACTGCAGTGTTTCCTGGAATGTAAGCATAGCTTTGCTTGGCTATAGGTGAACCATCTTTAATGCTCTAAGTTCATGGCACTTAAATCCTTATTTAACATTGGAAGTATGTGTTGAAATAGTTGAACAATTATAATGCATATTATGTTTTTGAAAAGCACATGGTGTGAGAGTTGATTCAAACAAGTGAACAGTAACTATTATTTGCTCTCAGATCCTACATTAGTTATCGATAAATTAGAGCATGGAGACTGGATGATCAATTTTGTCAGGCTTACTCCAGCATAAGATATTTGCACATTCTTGTGCGCAAGGGGCCTGCAGAAGCAATGACTTTTTTACCTTGTTTTTAACTTAGAAATACAAATAGTGAAAAGGTGACTCATGATACGTTGGACCCTGGCTTACTTTTGAAATTTAGAATCTCATTACAGAGGAACAGGACAACTAATTACAAGAACATGGGAATAATGTCACCCTTTTCCCACCTTGTTGCTCTGCCATTTGTGCGTTATTCACTTGAAATCAACTGGAAAGATGCAAGTTTGTACTTGATAAGAACTCACTATACTACAGAGCTTTTACAATGGGAACTTAGAGAGTTTTGCAGATCTTAGATGTTATCTGTTTACCAGAGATAGTAAACATGTTACTACTATGCTTATGCATCTCAGTGAGTATCATAAGTACACCCTTGGTGATGGTTACAGTATTTTTAAGCATTTGTGTTCACCTTTATGAACCTATTTGTTTAGTGCATCTTAAAGAGACTGTAAATCTTTATTGGTATATTTTGAAATGGTCATGTAAATCTTTGGCTGGTATATCATGAAAATAGTCATAGGTAACTTAATTTTTCCTGACATTCACTGTAAAACATTCAGGGGTCCTACCATTTCTGTTCAGGAAATCTTGTAGTTTATTGTTATTTAACAGTATTAAGTGAATTTTTGTATATTTCATTTTAACTTTATTTGTGAATAGTGATTGTGGCATGTTTGGGGGTGTTTTATTAATATTTCATTGATACTGGTAAATTTGAATTGGGATTTTTTTTATTTTCTGGAAGAGAGAAATTCGTGTCTAATGGTGACTATTGGACCACTACTGCTTTTCAGCATTTGTAAACCGGTTTTACGTTAAATCTTGTAGACCTAACAAACTGCTGTTATTTCTAACTGACCGACCTGTATTAATATTGTACTTTCGAAAGTATAAATATTATGTGGAATTCTTTGGTTTTGTTTTGAAATTTATAACAACAAAGGCCCTGTGTTGTTAAAAATACAGACTTAAGTGAACTTGCGGTTCTCGGGGCATTGTTGGAAACGTGTAGCTGGATCTGTGTGTGGTGGGAGTCACCGGGTTTGACTTGGTTCATGCAACGCAGTGGTAGTGGCAGTGAAAAGTAACGCGACTCATCCGCCACTGGGGCTGTTCAGGATCTTACCGTAACCGCGGTCCGTAGTCCGATAGCAAGTGTGTCACACGGTACCGGGAGTCTTGCTGAGGTCTGGGAGCGTGATACGTCTCTCGGGTACGCACGTGGGTCTCCCGCTGGTACCAGTGGGAGCGTTACGTGCCTGTCAGAGGCAGATTTGGCACTGATGAAAAAACCTTTGTCCTGAAATAGTTGTTATATCTATTTTTTTATAGTTGCTATGGATCTGATCTAGATTTTATACTGATTAACTTTGTAGGAAATACGTTGTAGGCGTGATGGTGTTGAAGAAAGAAGTATCAGAAAAACATCTCCATTTTTTACAAAAGTAGTGAAGATCTAGAGTCGGTGTTCACTGTGGATAAATGTGGGATTTAGCATTTCTAGAACAGTAGTATTTTAGAGGTCATAAAAGAACAAGTAATAACGTGACAGTAATGAGTAAAGGACTTAAAGGTTTAACTGGTAAAATGAAGTGCATTAACCAATTTAGAAAGGGATCAGCTGCAGCTAACAAAAGGAGGTTTCCATTTTAAGTAGGAATTCAGCTTTTTTGGTACAGATGAAAAGATCTTCCATAAAATTAAAGCACTTTGTATAAAGAGATTTTTCTAAGGACCTGCAGGTAAATCAATTTGCTTCATTAGGAGGTAGCTTTAAAGAATGTATTCCTTAAGAAACTTGGCATCTGCAGTCAAGCCAGTTTCTTTATTTTTTTCTTTTAAATCATCTATGATTTGAAATTCCTGCATCAGCAGAGACAGTTCCGTGGCAGCTGCCTGTTTGGGGCACTACTCAGCGAGTCTGAAGTCGCTGGGCATTTCTCTTGACACCGTTTTCACCCAATTCAGCATTGTGCCTCCTGTCTGCCAGCATCAGGCACTACGGACGTGGTTTCACTGTCCCCAGGAACTGTAGGGAGCGTTGGCCTTTTGAGGAGAAGACCTCAACCGTGACAAAAACCAAGCAGAGAGTCGCTAAAAATGGGTGACTTTCAAGATTTGATACGACAGCCTTTGCTTGGCGATGAGTGAGCCGCTAGTGAGAAATGGCCTGCTTGTTGTTGCTGCTGACGTAGTTATTTTTAGAAGATACCCGGTGTAGCCCATCTACCCCCGGGTAGGAATGCCAAGGTGCGTGTGTAGGTGTGTGTAGGAATAAGGTGGGCTTGAAGACAGGAGAGAGGCAGGTGGCGATGCAGTTGCGTGCACATGGAGGTGAAGGTTGAGGGGGAGAGAGGGTGGGTGGAGGACGGGGATTTGCAGGACAGGGCAGAGTGGGAGACTGAAGGGGCAAACCAGCTGCTCAGCAATGCTCCAGTGAAACGTGCATCTCAACTCAGCTGTGTTATCTTTGTGCTGCTTTACCACAGCATTAAGTAGCCAGAGTGTATCCCTGAATTGGGCAATAAAAGTCAAAATAAACAATTATTAAAGAATCAACATTCTTTGTATCTGCAAATTATTTGGAAAAACTGCAAGGTAGCGTTCTTTGGGCTTGTTGTTTGCGCGTGAGTTTTTCAGTGTGATAAAGGTACATTGTTGTTTCTTTTTCCCAATGTTACGATGGAATTAAGGTTAAGAATACGTTCGGTTATTGAGGACAAAATATATGAAAGGTACCTTGTAACTATCCCCACGCAAAGTATTATAAACCCAGGAAATGCCCGGAATTAAGGTCAGATTTGAAAGAAGTCCAAACAAACTGGGAAATGGCAATGCACAGCTATAGCACGTAGTGACACTGAAGAAGAATTAGAACTTAACCTTGTCGGTCACAACATGTGCTCACAGGCGTGCGATCATTTTGTCTGGTCACTAACGGGCAGAGTCGAAATAACTTGCGCACCTTGTTAGCACGGTTTAATACCTTTTTTCCCTTAGTAAAGTTTGGCTTTGAACCAAATGCAACATTTCTATGAAATTTCTTAATTTGGGGGAGGAACTTGAATGCTTACTTCTTACAGGGTTTTTTTGGTGGTGGCGTTGTTTCAGAGACTGGGCTTGTTTGGGATTTAATGCTCCTGTTTGGCCTGTATGTGGGCAAGCCACATCCATGTGTCTCAGCAACATCCGTGTCAGACCAATTTAAGAGATTGACAAGACAACAAGTACAGATGATAAAACGTAAAGGAAGCACTGTACAAGCGTTTAGCTGAGTGGTTCATTGTAAAGTAAGCTGTGGCTGTACGGGTGGGATGATTTTGAAAAGTATAAAAGCCAAGTAGATACGTGGGCTTTGTAATTCATGCCATACAGCCTTTTCATCTGTGGAGTTTACTGGCACAGAAATCGCACTCTTCCACAGTGGAAATTCGTGTTGTCAGAACTGGGATTAGAGTTTAGCTATTCTAGATAATTTTTTAATCTTGTGTGTGTGATTTTCATTGGGCTGTATTGTGCCTGTCTCGTTAACTGAAAGAAAAAGACAGATGTCAGTGGAAAAACATATACAATTTTCCATTATTTTCACATTTTCTAAAATCCCTTCACTCATTTAAGTTCTGTAATTTTTGAGCCAGCTTAAACTGTGAATGCACACATATGCACATACTTACTGCTGTAAATAACTGCTTAATTTATTGTCCTGGCTGCATCCTCCAAAATCCTGTAAGAAGCAGGCCTGCCTGAGCAGATTGCTTTTATGGTCCTCCTAATGAAATATGAGTCTTGTTCAGATGCCATACCTTGAAACCTATTTTTCCCCAGAGAGCTATGAAGTTCCTTCATTTGTTGCCGTGGGATCTTCTTGCTGATGGAATTGCCATCGCTGAGGATTGCAAACCGGGGAGAATGCTCTTCCCTGTCCCCTCTCCAGCATGCTCTTGCGGAGCACCTCCTTCCAGGCCCTGCACAGCAGCGTCGGCGCTGCCTGCTCCTCCTCTTTCACACCGTGAGCTTGTTTTCTCAAAGACCTTTTTTTTTGTTTCCCCTCCTCCACGTCCTTTTCCTTAATTTGCAGGAGGAAGCAGCTGGCCTGGAGCCATGGGAGGAATCATTAAGGTTACGTTTATGCATTCGCACTTCTTGCAGAGTGAACATGAACCGATGGGAATGTTTCAAGAAAAAAAACAAGATACCCGAGAGTCCTCCCTTCTAGGATGCTTTTCTACAAATACCCCATCCCTGCCCAAGGCAGGGCATGATGTTGATCAGGGTCCAGAGTCATTGCCTGAGGTTCATTCTCCTTTTTTCATTTAAATAAATTTATACTCCTTCTCACTAATGCTGTCAGTCTCTGCCCTCAAGAAATAGGTTTGTATTCCATCTGCATAGGCAGGGCACTTGCGTATTAATTAGTAAGAGCAGTTACAGTTTGGGGCTAAAAGGGATTTCAAAAGTTGTAGTTTTCTGATGACTTCGTGGAGGTATGCCTAAATCTGAGTGACCTGTGTTCGTTTACCCTGTAGGATACAGAGACAGTCTCAAGATCAGAAGGGAACAGCGAGGCGCTTACGTAAAAGACTCCTTGTACTTACTGTGCTTTTTCTAAATTGATTTGGTGGCCATGATAGCTTCTAAGGATGCACACCGCTTCTTAATTACAGATTTGTTCCATTAAATGCTCTAGGCTTTTAAAGGACCATTTCCCCGTTAAACAGGCATCTCATTGACAGTTCATTACTTCTTTGATAGCTATTTCCAGATTGGCAAGTGCCTGTCTGATGAGACTGGTTTTATTCAGACAAAACAAATAGTTCTTTGTTGATGTAATGGGCACGTGTCAAATCTTTTTCTGTAGTTTGTTATCACCCGACACTGCTTTCCCCACCTTGAAAGTGTTGTTTAGGACTGAAGCCGCTCACCTGTGCCAGGGCAGAAGATGTGTGCAATCTCTTGGCAAAGCTGCCCAGTAGCTCTGGCCCTACTGGTGGATACTTGCTTTTCCGAAAATACAATGTAAAGCTAAGCCAAAACCAGCCTAATCACGTACCCAGCCTATACAGTACTGAAAACTTTCTGTGTATTGCTGCAGCATGAATAAAATGTAAGCCTATCCAAAAAAATCCCTGAAGTATGATCAAATTGCAGTTGTTACCAAGAATACAGAAGAGAGAATATCGCCCGTTTTGTTCCCCAGGATTGTTGTCTTGGAGCTCTCAATGCCACAGAAATAGTGACACTTTCACAGTGTTTCTTTTAAAAACATTTATTTGATTTTTCTCTACAGTTAAAAAGATACCTGTTAATAAAATTCAATAGAAAATTACCAATAGAATGTTTTCTTTGAAGCATAAGGCATGACAATCTAGTGTTTTAGGTAAGTGTTAGACTTGAGAGGCTGGACTTTTCTACTGGGAAGAATTTATGTAAGTAGAATTTTTGTTCCACATTATTGACCAATTTGGAAGGCAGATTTCATTTTGACAACCTATTTTTTTTAAATTGAAAAGTCAATTAGCAAAAGACAATGTGTTCTATTGCTATTTTTAGTTTCTCAAAGGTGAGAAGGCAGCACTACTTTCCTGTTTCTGGGTGTCTTCCCTTAAGTTTCATTGGATTCTCTCGGATCCTTTACAATAGTTTGTTGAAATAGATTTTTGTCCCAGAATTGCTATTTTCTGCTGTCTTTAAAAGAAAAACAAAGTCACTCGAGGCGCAGGAGGGTAGGAGGCGGGGGGGAGGGGTGTGGGGGGGTGTGTGTGTGAGGTGTGTTGAGCCTTTTGAAAAGAAAAAAAATCTGTCTCATTAATAGTAAAACCTTGGAAGAAACAATCACGGGAATCCAGTTGCTTTCTCTTTTAAGAATCTCTTCTTTGTCACGTACTCTCTCCTCTCATGTTCCTCTAGATTTTTGCAGTGTGGTATTCAATACTTCTTATTAGTGGAAGACCAAATTTTCCCGAGTGCCTCTCTTTACTTTTTAAACACATAGTGAGAAATGCTGCTTCTCTATGCCCTGTTCTCCCATTAGCTACTGGCGCGTACAAGGCGAGAGGCGACGGCAGTAGGCACTCGTGCTTTTATAAAAATGAGACAAGAGTTGGCTCTAGAGTGTGAATAATTGCTTCTCTGTAACTTGGTTACTGAAAAATACTCCGTGTACCTGGGAGGAATCCACTGAAAGAGAAATGTTTGATCTGCGAGCCCATGACTTTTAATCTCCATTAGACGAGTCAGTCCCCTCAGTTACATGCTGTCTCTTCCGCCAACCTGTTCTGATTTTACTTCGTATAAAATTTCCCTTCACTCATGAATTTTGCATAGGTTCATCTGGTTTTGAATCCGTGGGCTGGTACCTCTCGGAGCTCTTAAAACACTGAATCGAGCGAATGCCATCCCCTGCGTTTCATTCTTTTTCCTGATGTCTTGCATCTAATTGCTCTGTTTATCAGCGCTGGTACTTCATACAGATATGGCAGGGTTTTATCCCATTAATTACTGCGAGTGAAACTGAGGAGTCATTTTTGGTTGTGCAACCCAGGAGCCTGAGGAAAATTCCTGCTGTCTTTTGTCATACTACCTCTGCCCCAAAAATGGCTTTTCAACATCAGAACTGCATTAATAAAATGTTTATTTAGCACCTTTCAGGTTGAAGGCTCCAAAAGCACTTTACAATTAACTACACACATCATCACTGAAATGCATCCAAGCAGAAAATCAGCAGACAACTCACTGCATAAATTTCAAAAAGAATGGACTTTTGGCCAGCTGCTTGGCCAGAAAGCAAAGTAGAAGCTCTAATGACCTGTAGCAAACAGGATTCTGATTTTTGGTTTGGTTTTTGAAGGTCCCATCTGAAAAACCTACGTGGTAAAGCTGAATTCAACCCCATTCAGCCACCTCAGAAAACTGAAGATTTGCATCAGCCCTGCCAAGATTAGAATCTGTGGTGCCAGGGAGTCTAGCCTAATCCTAACCTGACATTTAGATGACTAAGCCATCACCTCAAGGTAAGAGGACATACCCAGTAAGTTCAAGTTGCAAGTATATAGTAACACAGTGCTGTTTTTTAATCCAGAATTCAGATGTTTATACATAAACATCCCACACGTACAGTATGCCTCTTCACAAGCACCAGGCATTAATTTACAGTCCTGTAACTTTTCCAGCTTTGGGGGAAGGGGAAAGGCGACCTTCTGAGCTTTAGTAGCTAGAATAATCTTTCCAGGGAAATAGTAGAAGGCACTTGGCACGACTGAACAAAGCACCTGGAAATTCTCTGTCGGGAATGATCCTCATTCCCTGGGAGGACAGAGATTACCTGCAGTCTTTCCAGCTGTAATGTTGACAGTTCGTAAGAAATAGAAGCCAAATAAATTCTGAGCAATATCTCCTTTCCTCCAGAAGTATTCTCAACTGCTGGAAATGTCTCATAAATACACACAGCCCAGTTCCTCCCTGTTGCAACTCTACAGCAGAACCTGGGCATAAATGTGTACATGTGGCTTTGTAACTCCTAAATGCATCATCTCCTGACTGTAACGTTGGTCACGTTTTTCACTTCAGCAAAGAAAAATTATAAGGCTATTTTTATACAATTTGAAAGCACTTAATACAAAGTTACATGAATACACTGCGTCATATGGCCTATCTGTGGAGAAAATACTGAACTACTACCATAGGGCTGTTCAATACTAGCTTTTTCTTTCAACTTTTTATCTTAATACTAGAAAATATATAAATCATTTACATGACATTATGCAAAAGAAGGCACAGCCGGTTATAGTTTACACAAGCACAATGCATAATATGCAGAAAAAGGGATTAAAAAGAAGCTTCACATCCTTATTAGATACTTGTTGCAATCCATTAAGAAAAGTACTTCATCAACAACAGAAGTGTTCAACACTTGAGAGCTATGATATAAAAAAAATTATAATTCATTTAATGCAAAACAGATTTATATATACTTTTATATATAAACACTGTTTAAAAATGCTAACATAATAAAAGTAGATTATCCATGTAATGAAAAGTGCAAACCAAAGTAAGACAGGGTTTCATAATGTCCTTCTCATGACACAGGAAAAATGAGGCCATAGGAATGAAGTGTTAAATCCACCAGTAAGTCCTTGGTGTGATGAGGCATCATCAGGATTTCTGAGCGTTTGGAGAAAGCAGTGCTGGAGAAGAGGCTCCGTCCAGACTGGGGAGTGGCACTGGTATGTGACCATTTAGCAGAGTTGGAAACTGTAAGAGGCCAAAAGGTAAAAAATGACTATCTCAAAGCGTGCAGCCAGGAGCACATGCATTTAGCATTAGCAACCGACTCCAGATGTTTTCAAGACTTGTCATTTCTATACCGTAAGAGATACACCAACTGCCTGCATCAGCCATTAGGAATGTCAAATAGAGGATGAAACCTGAGTAATCTGTAAATGCACAGGGATGTGTAAATCTGTTAATGGCTACATTTTATATAAAAGTTCACATAAGTACATTGATCATCACCCTGGGAAAGCGAATACTGTCGAGCAACATTTGCCAGCCATTCTGCTTCCAAAAATGTTTTTCAATCTTCAAAACATTAGTTAAAATCCGTGCTTTTCATCTGCCCTTCATAAAAGCTAAGCAGGAAAGAGCTTTGCGAAAGCAGAAGTTGAGATGTGGTTTTAGGGCAGAAAATGCACAATTGTGAATACGAAACTGGGGGAAATTACTCTCAAGTAATTGCAGTCTCTCTCTGTATTCACTAAGAAGCCATGAACTAGGTACGCCGGATCATTCCATATGTGAACCAGAATACCTTGTAATTTAGTATTAACCTTCTGCTTCTGAAATACTGTGCAAAAAATACCAATTCTAAACATAAGCCACATATTCCTAGTTCATGACGGCATCCTGACTGTAACTTGCCCGCAGTGATGTGTATGGACTAGTTCTTAACATCTGACCTGAGAAAAAGCAAAGCAAGTAGGTGGAATAAACGTGCTACAGCATGAGGCGGGAATGATCCCAGTGGCAGATACCGATCTGGCCTCAAGGCCCGGTTCCACAAGCCGCTGGGTTTCTGTTGGCTTGAAAGAAACAGAGCTGAATAACAGAGCTCCTGACTTCAAGTGCCTCACGTATTTTTACCCCTTATCAGATCAGTCCTTCGACAGCCAACTGTGGTGTAATCAACCTCTACACGTGCGTGTAATCTGCTTGTAACAGGATTACTCTTCCACTAAGATGTTAGTTAATGATATCTGTCTTCCAACGTTCAGCTGAAAACCACGCCGAGCAGCCCAGGCTCAGCAGTGTGCTGGGGGGGGCTGGCACCACACTCCTGGTGTGGCCAGGACTGGCTAGTACCTCTGTTTTAACCAAACCAAACCTCAGGAAATGTTTCCATCGTTTCTGCCAAGATTCATTAAAACACAGAACTTGATTACAAGCTTTTGCTTTTCTAGTCTAGGTTTGTAAACTGAGACACGTAGATTACCAAGTGTTTCACGTGATTTCTAAAGCTAACAAAAAGAAGGTTGTATGATCTTTGGTGTCTGTCGAGGCGGGTGGCATGGTGGCACAGAGGCACGCGATGCCAGTGTTGCAATTTCATCCTTCCCCTGATCTCCACCCAGCCCAGCTCTCTTGTTCTTCTTCCTGATGTTTCTGTAGCCCCTGGGGCCAGGACGATGCTCTTTATTTGTACGCCTCCGTATGGTGGGAATCTGGGACTTGACCGTGCTCTTTCAGTCCTACCATCTATGCAGCAGTAACAAAGAAAATACTCTTAATTTAGTTAGCACTTAATTCAGTTAACACTTAATTCAAACTAACTTGGTAGTCCTTAAGTTTGGCTGAATTTTCTTGACCTAACCAATTCTGTGCAAGTCTCTTGCTGTTCCAGTTATGTAGCAATTTCAAACTAATGGCGAAACGTCAAAATAAGTTTAATTACACAGCAGTGGGGCTTCAAAGGGAAGACTTTCCAGGTAGGTCACTATATCAAGGTAAATTGTGTGAAAGGAGACTGCAGATTTCAGTGATGCTCTACATAGGCTGTAAGGGTGTACAGGCGTAGGTGTACGGGCATTATTTTCACCTTATAAACACTGAAGGAGAGCTTTTACTGGTTAGTAAGTGCCTACGTGCTCTGTGAGGGAGCATGCACGTAGTTGTGTCCAGCGCTGCCAGAACAGGCTCCTCCTGGCTCGTTTAAGGAGGGACTGTACTTTCCCATAGGCTTGTTCTGGGCTTAGTGGGACGATGGATGTGGATGGCTCCCATCCTGGTCCTTGTACTAACAAAGAGTAGTACTAAAGAACTGTAGGCAGTGCCAGGCACAGCGCTATTGTGAAAAGCAGCACACCCCCGAAAGAAAAAGAAATACGGGAACCCCCTCTCTCCTCCATGCACACCAGCAGGCAGGGGCGCAGAGGCAGGCAGGCAGCTGCAGAGCTGCCCTGGCCTCTAGCTGCTGGCAGAATTCTGACTCCTTCAACAATGACCAAATGTTCTTGCAGCTCCCAGTGCGAATGACCAGGTGAAAGCAAAAGCAACTCGTGGAGCAGCTCCAGCTCTTCCCTCCATTCCCTGACTGGCTGCGTGGAGCGCAGGCTGGCTTCTGCAGGCAGCCCGGGGAGAGCGCTGCCCCGACACCCACGCAGGGGGACCAGTAGTTCTTGGTGGGGTTGGCTAGGCTTCAGCTGTGGTGGTCACTTCCTATTTGCTGTTAAAATAAAGCTTGGTGCTGTACAGACTTGTCATTGTGGCCTTTGCCTGAATCAAACATCATTTCTAAGGCCTTTGGGTCTCTCAGGTCACAGGTAATATATCTCAGGTCACAGATAATATGCAGGAGAACTAGCAACGGAGCCTTCAGGTTCAGAGCACCTTTACTGTAAATGCAACTATGCTCTGTCTTTCTGAGTGAGAAGTAGCTCATTAAGACAGAAGGATAAACCTAGACACTCCTTATTGTGTGAGACCCAAACTGGTCTTGGTATTCCCAGCGTCCACGTTCCACCAGTCTCCCGGCTGGTCCCTGACTAGTCTGCACTCTCCTGAAGCTCTGAGAGCTCAGGTACCCACTCTTACTGGGGTCCAGCACTTATTTCTTTTTCCTTCATACAATGCATGTGTGTGTGTGCTGCAGTAGACTGCCCTGTAGGTTCTGACTGTGCTGCCAAGGGTTTAAAGAGGGTACAAGTAAGTAGGCAGGCCTCTCTCTGAAAGTGCCTGTTAACTCCTGTATTTTCTTAAACTATTTGAAAAGCTGCAGACCGATGTGAGGAGATGCTGCCCCTCATGTCTCTTCCACGCGTGCGCTTTCAGAAGTGAAACCTGTGCATTGGAAAGACCTACCTGGAACAGAGTGTTTGGTCCCTGCAGCCTGGCAGGACTCAGAGGAGCAACAGGACTGAGGCTGCTCCAGAAATGAATGCTAGACAGCAGCGGGCTTGGGGTCAGCAATAATCCATTTGGGGTCTGCAAGACAAAAAAAAACAAACCACCCTATGATGCATGCCTCAGGAGTTACAGCTCCTAAAGCCTTACACTTCACCTGCTGGCTCTTTCTCCCAGTGAACTCGGTCATACAGCACGCTGAGTACGCTGGTTGGCAGCAACTGCCCATCCAGCCCTGCATCCCGTCTCCGCAGGGGTCAATACTGGATACCTGCACGTTTAATATTTCTTCATATGTAAATTGATTTCATTTCCATTGCAATTTGCTGAAGGAGAAGTACAGTTGTTTATTTGAACCCCACTCGTGCCACTGTATAAAATACCACGCGTGCCCCAATGTCTGTCAGCACAGCCTGGTCTCCTTCAGAATAATTTTTTTTTACCTTGTGAAGGGCAGCAATTGCTTGAACCGACTGCAGCTTTTGAAGCATTAAGGCAATTGCGTGTGGAGCCAAAAGAGCCACTGCTGGCCTTTGACGGTTATTCCTCTGATGGCGCCTGTTCAAAATGGAAGAAGTTTCAAGAAACTGGCAGTGCCCAGGCTGACGCAGCGAGAGGCAGGGGTACGGGCTGGGTGCCCAGAGGGATGGCGGAGAGCACAGCTAATTGAAAAGAACTAAAATAGCAAGAACTAAGAATCCAAGGCTTTTCCCAACTCAGAGGTGGCTCCTTCCAGTGCCACGGCGCACAAGGCTTGCTGGGAATGCTCTCAGCACTTCTAAAGCACAATTGGAGAGGAGGTAGAGTGAAAACACATGCAAATGTCCATTTGAAGTAAGAATCACATGAATTATTCTGTATCCAGAATAACTTCTTTCTTTCCAAAAAAGAACATGAAAGTGATGTGACAGTTTTGAACAAAGTATTTGGCATCATGAGTTAATCTCACCAGTGATCTTGATGCCAATTATCAAAATCAGTCCTGTTTAGCAAAGCACTTAATGGAATTTGAATCCACGCTTAGCAAGTAAGTACATGTTTCACTGTATAGGACAAGCGCCTCAGTAGGGCATCGGTTTGTCCAGACTTTAAAATACACAAAAAGAAGACAGAAGATAAGGAGTATCTCCCCTTAGTAACCAGCACGCCACGCATTCTGGTACCTGCTAGCTTCCCACCAGGCCAGAAATATATACTCCCACATATGGCAACTGCAACCAAGGATGTCACTTAACAACGGCTTACACCACGGGCTGTCACATCCCGTTGCCAGGACTCCGCGGTGAGCAGGCTCGGAAAGGCAGGTGCCACCGGTCATCTGGATTTTCGAATATGACGGACGCATTATTTGCAAAGCGGTGCCTGAGGGATCGGCTGTGGTGTTTGAGGCTCTGTGCAAGCGCACAGGAATACAGACCTGCTCTGACATGCTCGCACTGGAGTTCACAACAGGGTCAAACAATTAGTTTAGGACCAGCAGAAGAGATGGGAAAGACAAAGCGCAGCAAACATTAAGGTCCTTGCAGCGATTCTGTCCCAAGGTGTCTGAAAGGCTGTTTAATACAAAGAGCTCGGCTGCTCTTGAAGGGGACGATTTTGCTAAGGTATCTTGAAAGAAGCAGGGTTCACGGAGAAACGCAAAGGGAAAGGACGCTGCCACCTCCCTCGTGCTGAAGAAGGCGGATCAGAAACACCAAACCCCATGGAAGAAACCACAGTTATGTACTTCAAGGAGTAATAAACATGTGGTACTGCTGGGAAAGCAAAAGGTGTTCATGCAGTTAAAGCAGCAGGTACGGTGGTCGCAAGAGTACCAATGAGCTCAGGGTTTGGATGACAATAAAAGGGGCAAAGAGCAAGTGGATGCCTGGCAAGAAGAAAACTCATCAAGTGAGAGCTCTTGTTAAGATATCTGAGAAAAAATACTTGACAAGCAGGCATTTGTGAACGGCTCCTTCACAGACACCCTCCTCCCAGGACCACGGTGCTTTCACGGGGCAGGAAAACTGCAGTACCAGTGACAGCATCTTTCCTGTGCTGCATTACAAGCTGATGCTCCACGGGCAGGCAGCTATTGTTGGGGATTTACGGGACTCACAAAGAACACACCGAATTAGGTCAGGATAAATACTCAGGGATCTACTTACAGAAGAGCCTACTAACCTTAAACCAAGGTGTAAGCAGAAAGACCCAACAACATTCGACTAAGGACACTGTATTGTGCCAACCGTACTAAGAGCTCCAATGAGCTATGCCTCAGTTCTTTAATTCTCCTCCAAGAAGCTGCAGCTACCCAGACACCCCTCTTGAGAGGGTCTTTTGAAAATAATGAAAAAAACTTGGAGGTGTTTATTCCTACCTAGATAAAGCCACAGCAAGCCTTCAGAGAGAGGAGATTTGAAACTGAGCTGTCCTCCATTCATCTCTGGAAGCATGTTAACGTGCCCAACAACAGTGCTAAGCAAAAGCTCACGTCCTCTGATGATCAGAACACTAACGTCTGCAAGTTCTGCCAGGGCCGAAAGCCAGCCAAAGCAAGCCTCCAAATCTGTTAATATTTAATGCAAAAAGAGCACAGGGCCTCCCAGGCTTGTTCTCAGTATCGCCATCAGCCAAGCATCGAAACCACCAGAGGAAACATAAGTGTAAACAACACCACAGCACAGGCTATCCTTAAACTACACGTGGAAATTGATGTATCACTTCATTTTCTGCCCTCATGCAGCTGTACATCTGGTATTAGATGTGGAACCCAGTGGGAAGTTCCTACTTTAAAAAAGGCATTATAATCTAAGCATAGGAACAGTTTAAATAGAAATAATTCATTGCACAGAGAGGATTAGGTTAAGCAACGATGCTCGTGGCGTCTGACTTCTCTGACAAATGATGCCTGTAAGTACAATCTTTCTTGTCACTTCTAGCTGTCAGATAACAGACAAGTGCTGTCACACATACATTACTTCCCAGGTCATTAGGCACGTGCTGGAGCCTGGATGGTGTATGTGGATACAATACAGACCACACACGTGCTGGCTGCAGGCACACTACTTTGTCCATAAGGAAACAGCATGTTTTACATGTTACAAATGCTGAAGTAGAGGCCTGAAGAAAAAGAGCAGGTCAAAATTATATATCCACGTTGGCCAAGGGAGAGCCTACAAAAATAACAAGCATAAGTAATACGTAAAAGAAGCAAGTACCGAACAAAATCAAAATACCTCCCTTTGAAGCTAACCAAAGGGAAAGCTGACATTTCTCTACCAAAGTATGGTACTGTACGCACCGACATCTTCAAATCCATTTTTCTGTTCTGAACTTGGTTGTGCCTATCATGTGCCCTTTCACACATGCTCCACCCGAGAGTATTCCTCATGACAGGCAGGTACAATGGGAAGCCATCCAAAATACCCTCTCTGAGGCAGCAGGACCTTCTCCGAACCTACATCACTCCTGGAGCAGGAGCTGGTGTCTGACATCTTGTTCTGCACCTGCCCCATGGCAGGAGGTGTCTACCACAGGGATCTGATAAATCAGAAATCATTTGAGATATGATGCATGCTCTTCCTAGGATAATCTGATGAACTCCAAATTTCCAGCCTAAATTACGGCTTTAATTATCTTGCATTGTGGTATTACAGTTATCTGAACACAGTTGTTATATAGTTTTTATTTTACATTCACTAGGTCAAGTATTTAGGATGCAGGGTGCTTTTATCCACACTAGAAACAGAAGGCTAAAAGAGAGGAAAAAAAGCTATGTTGCTGTGTAGCCAAAAGTTTAAATAAAAGGACCAGGAACTACCCTACATGGGTGCCATCTGCCTCTTCTGTGATAGGATAACCTGTAAAAATAGATTTGTAATGGCATTAAGTTGGATAATAAGAGTCATCACGTCCCTAGCTCGCCATCCTGCTAAAGCAGGGCCACAATCACCTACCTAATTCCCTTCTATGTCTTTCAGGGCAGTAAGTACACCAGTTTACAGATGAATGAGAAAATTCAATGTTCAAACAAATAATTACAAAATGAGGAAAGAAATCTCTTTTCATACCGAGTTCGGGGGCAGCAGTAGATTAAAGCGAGTTTGTAATAACTCATGCTGTCTGGCTGGCATCTGATATGATTTATTTGTCAGATTTGCTCCCTACCAGCAAAATACTTACTGTGGTTACACCACAGTTAGAGGTTGTAAGAGTCTGTCAGTGCACCTCAATTTTGGTTTGCCACACTTCTGTTGTTCCTGCCAAACACAACTTCACTTAAAGGCTTTACAATGTCAAAAATGACAGATAACGGCCCACAAAACTCTCTTTCTTTGCAACACAACTTCGCATCTTGGTGGCTTACAGGTGTGTCCGAACTGCAACAGCTTTGCACAGACTTGCTGGGCAGCCAGCTGAAAAGCTCAGTAAGAGCAAGTGCTATGCTGGCCAAGAGCACTTGCCGACACCCTCACCTCTGCCAGGCACCTTCGTGCTGTGCAGGCACACGATGCTGCCCACGGTCAGCTCAAAGACCTCTAACACCTGGCTGCACTGCAGGCAGCATCCGTGCGAAACCACTTCAAGAGGGAAGAGGTAAGGGGACTCGGGATACGATGTGACCCCTAGACAGCCCGCAGTAAATGAGAGTGTGTAACATACACCGTGGTATTTATTTATTTACAGTTCAGAGGGCGGATGTTAGGGTCTGTTCCCCACTGGGATAATTTTACTCTTGGACTTTTTTGTCAAATTTTGCAGCGGTAGCGTAAGACAAAACTCACCAAAGAACACACCAGGTCATTATCTATATGATTTTCCTCTCCTCCTCTGAACTGACAGATTTTTTTCATAGACTTGCTTGAAAATGAGAACTCGTCATTGACATTACCATGAGTATGTGATTAAAAAGAACAAAATAACCTACTGGGTATTCAGTAGATCTGCGTTGAAAGGAAGCTCTGGCAAGTACTCTATGGATCTGTAAAACTTTGGAAGTCAAAACTAGCTTAAGCCTTGTCTTAGAAACCACTTAATTTGCTCCATAGTCAAAAACTACTGAAAAGGTCACACTGTTTGGTCACACATCCCACAATGCACATGCTCAAGTCGTGACCTAAAAAAACTTCTGCGTTTTTCTTGTTGGCTTTTTCCTGCTTGGTTTGTAGACCTGGAGGCTGGTTTGAACTGACAAGCGATTCACTCATGTTAACTAATGGCTGCCCATCTCGCTGTCCTTCCAGGCAGTCTGTGAACTGTGATGGCTCTTCCCACACTCACGCAGGAACCCCAAGAGGAACGAGCTTTCCACCCTTTGTTCAGACCTCTGCTATGTTTCCCTCTTCCCCGTATTTTTTTTTCCCCATCGGATGACGACAGACCCATAGAGCTAACACTCTTGGCCACACGGAGGGAACACCTGGCTAAAGCAAGAGACAGGCAGGTCTCACCTGTGCAGTGAAGAAAGCTGGCGTCAGGGATCCCGAGGGAAGCGCGGGGCTGTTGAGGGCGATGGAACCGATGTCAGTGCTGGAGAGAACCATAGGTGGGGCGGAGATTTCCAAGCCTTTGGGTTTTTTAGCCTTTGGGGGAAGAGATGGAGATTTTGCCTTGGAGCCTGAGGAGAGGTTCAGAGGCTCAAGGGAATCTGAGTCGTGGCAACTGGACTCAAGGAAGAAGCTCCTGTGTTCTGCAGGGAGGGGTGAGGTGGGAGACAGAGACGGCGACCTGGAGGAAGACGATGATGGAGATGAAATGCTGGCACTGTTGGGTAGCATCAAGGAAGATATTTTAGCTGATACTGACGAGCTGAGAAAAGCAGAGGCAGCTGCTGTTTCGGAAGTGGAAGGCAACGACACCATGGGCCTCATAACTTGTTTGTCTGTTTTGTTTGTCACAAATCTTATGACAGTCCGAACTTCTTCAACCGGTGTGTTTCCTTCTGACTTCTCCTCCAGTTTTTCTGTTTTGATTGGCTTGTAAGGGTCTGGCTGGTTCTGCAGAGAGTTGATAGTGAAAGAGGAGTACAGGCCAGAGTGGATATATTCATTTCGGCTTGTGCTTTTCAGTGCTGACAAGCTGTGCTTGTGCTGATCCCTGCTCTCAGAAGGCATCTTACAGTCGCTGTCCTGCAGCAAAAGGCTCTCTCTGCTGATTTCCACGGCATGTGGATCCATTTTTAAAATCTCAGGAAAGGAGACAAACTTGTACACAAATTTTTGCCCAATCACTTTCTTGATGATGTTCTGCAAATACAAAAGGAAATGCTAGAAAGATCAGCATTTTAGAGGCACTGAGTACAGCAAACATAAGGGGGGTCAGAAGGGTAGGGGGGGCAGGTCATTTCAGTGGGGCTCCTAATGCTGCTCATCCTCGGCTCGTTCCCACACCTCTGCTCAGCCAGGGAGACCACCCCCTGCTCCTCATGGTGCCTACCAAAATCACCATTACTAGGTGATAAAGACCTACCAGTGGCTGATGTCCTCCTGCTTCCTCTGAGGTAGCTCAGGAATATTTGCTTTCCAGTAAAAACAGTTCTGCTGCCTTGAAGACTCAAGCCATACCACCATTTGTGTTTCACAACGAAGGCAAACTCCTTCCTTCATGCCTCCCAAAACTGACACCGACTACCCTGAGTATGAAATACTCTCAGAATGTCTGCAAGGGACAAAACCACCACAGAAGGACTGACCTAGGCTGACGGTGACTGTCCTTCTTTCAACAGTCATGAACTATGTCTGTGACAAATACAATCACCTGCACGGGCTGGAAAAGTACTTGTGTCCTGCTGTATTCCCTGCTGCTATCTCCAGGTGCGCATTAGGCTCAGGATGCTCACTGGTGCAGGCAGAAGGTTTTCATGAGTCTAAACTGGCTATTGAAATTAATTATTGAAAAAAGTCCCAGACCTCTCAAAGGTTTGTAGAACTATTTATTTCTTTCTTCACATTTGCCATAATAGAAGCGTTCCCTTTATGGAAAGAACTGATTCCCTTCGAAATTGAAATATTCCATGAGGGTCCCATTTCCAGTCCTAGCTCTCTTCCTGCAAACACTGGTATGCTGCCTGCTCTAACATCATGTGCCCCAAGGACACGATGTGAGCTCCTCTGCAGAGGCACTTTATGGCACCAGGTGTTGGCCTGGCCTAGGAAAACCTGGAACATTTACCACTCTAAGCCAAGTGCTGTGGAAGACAAGAAGCAATATTTCCTGAGATTTCTATAGTGATTTCTCTCTTCTAGAAGCCCCTGGCAGAGACTTTGTCTTTAAGTCACCTCTGAAAAAGCAGCTTCCCTTTAGTGCAGCACATGTCTGCCACACCTCCAGCTGATACTCTGCAAACAGAGACATTTGCTTTGCTGTACATATGGGAATGTAAGTATTTACAATATTCCTAAAAATCTAATTTGTTTTTTGTTCTCCACAGAGTCTGAGACCAGTAGAGGAAACATTCGTTAAGTTGACTGCAAACAAAAAAAAAAAAAAAAAAAAGGAATACAAACATCACCCCTATTTATATATGGACTGTGCCTAGTGCTGGGTGCTCGCAGTGTCCACACTGCACCTGTTCTTCGTCACAAAAACAAGGCTCATTTTGGGAAAGAAGAGTCTGCACTTGGGTATCAGAACCTCTTCTGTCTTTCAGCTGAGTTACTGTACTCTGCAATTCATCTATCTGAACATCCTGGCACTTCATTCAGGCACCTTCTTGAATACAAAATCAATCCTACAAAGAGCTTTGGGATGTAGCTTTGCTTCACAGGTCAGGAGCTGTAGCAGAAATGGAGAAAGTTGTTTCCCAAGCTGGTAACAGGGATCTGTAGCAAGGAGGAGAATTAAATTCAGCAAGCTCAGACTAAAGGCACAAAACTGCCCTCTTCCACGCCAAACTGTATGCAGGTTTACCCACCTGGAAGATCCTGCAATGTTTGGTTTTGCCCTCCAAAAGTTCAGGACATATAGTTAGCCCACAGGATCTCAGTTTGCATGAGCTTTAATTCCACGGCTTTGGGCTTGGCCTAGATTTTTTTTTTTTTTTGCATTAATTAGATGAAACGTCGGATGGACGCACTTTTTCAACACTCTCAATATTACATTCTTCTTGAAAAAGGCAAAATCTCCAAACCACTCAAAAGAAACACCCCAACTGGATTTTGTTTTCTTTTTTAAAAATACATTTTTTAATTTAAAATAATACCTCCCCTCTGCTCCTTTGAGTTATTGATACATCAAGCACTGGCAACTGAGACCCTACTTGGAAAATGTGACTCCCAGTAGAAAAAGATTAAATGTATTTAAGGGTGGCACTCGTACATTGGTGCAGGCTTGAAACAGGGGAACATTGCTATAAAAAGCAACTGAACGGGCTGGTGAGTTTATACTTCCTCTGTTATTACTAAATATAGTTCTATTTTAACTATAGTTAGGAGTGCGGCTTCTCTGACTCCATAAGCCTGCAGCAAAGGCCCACTTAACGATGGCTGGAGATGAAAAGGATTCAAGTGCAGATCCCTCAAGCACTTTGCAGGCTTCTCTTAAATGTGGAGCCTGAGGAAATCTCCATCAGCGTGTAAGAGAAAATAAGGATGTAAGTTAATTAAGTGCCTCTGAAACACCACTGACTTTTCTAGATTTTTTTGACAAATAATTGAAGCCAAGGTAAAACGCAGCTTATTTTTACCATCACCTCAGTGATCTGTCAGAATCATTCTGAGCTGTGGACGATGGTTCAAACCACAGAAGACAGTGACAGGCATCATGACAAGCAGGGGGTTTCCACCCTCAGTTTGAAAGAGCAAAGGCTTCCTTATACTAAGGACTGCATTTGCAGGGAGACTAGACCACCTGCTTGGTAGCAGGACCCTAAGTGTGTGTGTGCATTTAGCCCTTGTTGTTTGAATTTTCTAGGTATATTCCCTCATGAACAGGCTTGCAATGAGTGCTAGTGGCTGCTGGCCAGGGCTGCAGGGAGCTCTGGGGCTGCGCTGTCAGGGAAGGTGACGGCTGGGCCAGTGCAGCCGCTGGGGAGGAGAACTGGGCAAACAGGCCAGGAGCAGGGGCTCCAGTCCAACAGATTAAAACAAAACAAAACAAAAAATTAGCCTGAGACAGCACTCTGACATTTAGAAAGAGGGCAGGGAGCTGGGAATGCCCCTCTTCTGTTTGCTTCTTGACTGTTCCTCACTTGAACACTTTACACTTCCCCTCCTCTGTCCCCAGTCTAGAAAACAGTGACTACAGCAAACATGACCACCCCCCACTGCAAAGTGCTTTGACAGCTGCTGGTAAGAACTGGGTACAGCACCGCCGGATGTCTGCTCTAGCACATCAGCCGTGTTAAGGAGCTCAGGCTTATTCACACCATATCCCTTCGGACACTCACTTTACAAGCACCTCCACATCCAGCCTTAGCCAAGTGCTCTGAATCACCAGCTGGAGGGATGGGTCTCTCCCCCTGTCCTTCTTCACAGACCAGCTGGCTGAGCCAGATGCCAAAGGCTCGGTGGCCTAGTTCCTCCTGCAGCGTAAACCAAGCTACAATGTGGTTGGGCTTTTGTGTCAACTATGCATATGCACTTCTACTTTTGGAAGCCCTCCCAAAATACACAGGAGGTGTTTGCCCGTCTCAACAGCACATGACCTCTGGGTTTGTTTCCATTTTTTTCTTTCCTCCCAGAAGGTTTCCTGTGCATTGGTACAACTCAGCCTTCATTTCTTCTATCATGTGTTTGTGTTTTATTTTCATCAGCTCTGACTCTTACTCCCTGTTTGAGCCATTTAGAGCTAAGGTGTAACTATACTACCAGTGTGACACAAGGATTTTAGTGGCTTGGCTCAAACCTATTAGCTAGCAAGTTTGCTGGCTGCAGGAGCCACTCGGGAGACTGAGCTGGGAAATGGGACCCAGTTTCTAGCTGAATTTCAGATTAATAAGGGGCCTCAGGGGCAGGAAGACCAGATTGGGAGTTTTTTCCTCTTCCCAGGAAGTGACCTATAATCAGGATGCCTGAGATCTCAAAATTTATGGCAGAACAGGATGAACTTGTCTGTAGGTACTAAACATCGCTGCTTGGGAAAGAAGAAGGACCAGAGCTGTAGCTGCTGCACTTAACTCCCATTTGGATGTGGTGCAAGTTCCCTGGCTCCAAGAGCACTGAGGGATGCAACACGTGTAGGGACACTTAGGCTATGAATTCCTCACAAGACTCTATGAGGAGGGAGCCAGGCTGCCTCCAGCTATTGGGAACTCTACCCAGAACGAGGGCTGCTCACACTCCAATGTCTGAAGTACATAAGCTGGCAGGAGGTACCTGTCACTGCACGGTTTGCTCCAAAAAACAGGGCGTGTGTCCACATCAGCGTGTGCAGGCAGGCAGACTCTGTTAATACCATACGTTATGCACTAATGCTTATTATACTGTGTGTGTAGAAGCTAGATTTTGTGAAATTTTTGATGGAGGCAGAAGTGCTCTAAATCGTGCACCTGCACTGACCTCTGGAAGTTGCAAGGCTCTCATTTAGCTGGATTTCAGTCTTTCCTCACCCACCTCCATCTGGAAGGCAAAGGCCATTCCTCTGGCTGGCACTTTCGGCTAGGTTCTTTGCTCCCTCTGTTGCAGTTCACTGAGTGTCCCTTTCCTCTCACATCAATCATGAACGATTTGTCATTCCTTTCAGGGGGGTTCTTGGGTTTTCTCCTCTACTCATCACCTCTTAGTGAGTATCAAATACTTTACTCCCAACTTTCCATAAGGACAGCACTCAATAACCACTTTCATGCCATTTTAGACAAGCACTTTCTTGACTTTTACAGATCACTCTTGAAAAAAACTCCTTCCAATTCTCTATAAAGCTATTTTCTATTGCTCCTTCAAGTATTTCCTTGTAACACCTCTTACCTGTACCACCACAAAACGTATAGCTGGTACTCTAGCACCATCATACTGCTATTGTTTCATGGTAATATTCTATTTCCCCTGAGGTAATTCAAGAGAAGACATTCCCAAAAGTAAAATGATAGTTTCCATTATCTCCTTATATCCTGAAGTTCTGTAAGCAGACTAAGCAACGGACCCTCTTCCCAAAACAGTTCTTCCATGCTGCCATCCACACTTGGGCATTAAAAATAGGAACCAGTAACCAAGCTACTGGGTCTGACCTGTTATGGGAGGGAAGGGAATGCCGTGAGCACCTCTGAATCCTAAGAGCACCTGAGAAGCTCTGTCCCCTGCACTGCAACAAGCACAAAGAAGCCTGTACTATTTATATCCTACACATCATACGGCCAACCCATCTAAACAAGCAGGCAGCTGTTAACTGAAACTAAAATGATTTATTCTGTCTTTAGAAGACAGATTGAACAGCACTCAGTGAGTAAAGCCTGGGGCCACACACTATTCAGAAAGGATGCAAAAATATTGAATAGCTGCTCATCGCAACAGTATGTGACTGTGTAATTAAAGATGCAGCAAACGTTAAGGTTACCCAGGGAACTATGACTCTTGCATTTCCTAACTTCTGAGGGCTTGACTTCCACAAGTGTTACATCCTATTAATGTCGGTATCTGCATGTAATTTCCTGAATTCATCCTCCTTCCCTCAAAAAAAAAACCCAACAAACCACCTCATGGGGAAAACTCACTAGCTTTCCTCTTGGGGTGTCATCTTGAAATATTTATGGGGACCCTTAGTAGACCTGAAACCTCTGAGACTTACAAAAGGTATCTGTCATTACAGCTATCAGAAAAACAAAGCACCTGGGAAACTTCAACAAAAAGAAACCTACTAATCCTACTTATAAAGGTATTTGAGCTCCACACATCAAGCTAAAGTGCTCCGTGTGGGAATAGATGTGAAGGGTTTCCTTGCCTGAAAGCATTACAAGAGATTTCTGACCGGCAGAAGCGTGTGACACGATGGACATGCTGCTCAAGCTGTAGGTAGAGTGCAGGATGTCTTTCCTCAGCGCTACCTGTCATCTGTCCTGCTGCTCTGTTGAGGTAACAGGGGAAATGCATTAAATAAAAAGAAGGGAGGGGAATTCACGTTACAAACGAAACAGGAAATGGAAAGCCTTCAGATTACCTACAAACCCTTAGCAATCAGAATCATGGTAGCAAATTACAAGACATGACACACTCTACATTTCCTGTGGTGCTTTATATGTGAATTTAACATAAATCTAGCCATCAGCCTCAACAGCACATCATGCTTGCTTTCAAAGCTAGGCTAAGGAACTTGTCCTAATTGTGTTATTTTTCTCCAGTACTGGAATTAATTTACTTTTAAGTTCAGATGAATCAGATGATGAATTTTAACAAGCCAGCGTTCCCCCAAGCAAAATGGCAGAGCTCATAAACCTCCATTTATCCAGTGATCAGTTTTCATTTCTCCACAGTGAATAATTTCAAAGACAAACCATGAAGCAGCAGCTCAGTTAGTGTCAGCTGTATGCAGTAGCAGCAGAGGGCAGCCCAAGAAAGAAGGGTCCATCCCATGTGCCACCATTGTTTCTAAAAAATCGCTGCCCTTTGCATCAAACTCACATGCTGCCAGATCATTTGGGTTATAGGTAGAGAAGTCCCCGTTCATAATTCCACAATCCAAGTGGAATCTTACCCAGAGTTCTGCCTCTTGCCTTTCCTGCTGCACAGTGTTTATCCCATTTGCTCAGTGTGCATCCCATTCAACCCAGCACATCCAGCTGCCAACACAGCCACCTCCACCAACAGCAAGGGAGGGCACAAGGATCTCAGAAGGCTCCTTAAGGCCACCTCAGGGTCTAGACTCTTCTTGGTTTATCCCACAAACTGCTGAACGGTCCAGAGGAGAGGAGTGCAAAAGTCAGAGAGACTGTTTCACCTCACCAGCCCTTCCCCTTTTGTTTTGCAGAAAGGAAAGAAGAATGCCAAGGAGCCTTTCCTTCCCTCCTCAACTCCTTCCCTCTCTGCGCTGTGCAGCATAGACTGAACTGAAGACAGAGGAAGCATTTAGGACTGAACCCACTGCTCAGCACTCCCCGCCAGCCTACTATCATTCATTATCTGTTACAGAATCTCTCACACTTCAAAACCTGCAGCAAGTTTCCCTGTCCTTCTGCACTCTCCTAATAATCTACCTTTCGCCTGGGAACCAAGAGGACACAACACACCATACTCACAAAGAGAGTGAGACTCTTCCACTGTTTTCTGATAATGGAGTTACTCCTTCAGTTTAAATAGCAATAGCTGTGTTTTGGTTTGGGGTTTCAAACCCTGATCGCAATACTCGGGGAAGAAAGAGCTTATCCTTCTTTCCATCTAGGAGTTACGACCCCTATTGGGCTGCAGAACTCCTGGAGAAGCAGCTGAAATCCTCGTGCCACACCTAGATAAAATTTGCAGACAGAAGAAAGCACACAGTCCAAATAAGCAGCTGTAAGAACAGCCAGCAATCACCTCAGCTAGAGCCCTGGTGAAGAAACTGTACGGCCACTCCTCTGGCAGATGCTGCATGAGCATAGACAGAAGAGACGGCAAAGGTGTGTCTGTGCGGGGGGGGCAACTGAAAACAGTACAAGGGTAAAAGAAAAAAAGGTTAAGGGGCAAAAGAAGAAAGGGACCCTCAAGTAAGGAGCCATTATATTCTGCTGATTTGAAGAGATCACGGAGATCTCAAACGACAAGTGCTGCAAATATTTTGTCTCTTGTTTTTAAGGGGCAATGCCTGTTCAGTCCCTAACTGTGTATTTGGGCTCTGCCTGGATATGCTGTTCATTCACCGGTAGGCACTCTGTCTCCATTGATCCCAGTCAAGTTTATAATCAGAGGGGCTGGAGTCATATAATGAGGTGAGCTTGCCCATGCTGAGCAGAAGCCTTTCGAGCACTTAGTGAAGGGGAATTCATTACACCAACTGCTCGGAACAGCCGCTGCACTGCCCTCTCTGAATCCTTTTGTGCCTTCTCAGTCAGGCCACCTTTGAAAAACATTAAGTGGAAACATCTGACTTCTAGAGGACAAAATACTACAAACATTTCATTGCAGAACATACAGCTCTAAATCTGAAACTAAAAAATTCTTACAGAAGGAGTCCTGCCAGATTCCAATGTGAGTCATGAAAAGTCTGATCACCAAATTGTGCACATTTAATTTGCAGTCAATGTGGTTTTTTGATTGCGGTGTTAGAGTGGCTGCATAGCACCCAGCCCCATTGTGCCCTTCAAGAATTAGTGCACTGCAAATAATATATGACAACAGCACTCTGAGCTCAGTTCAGAAACGATACCTAGTTTCCTCTGCCTTGTGCAGGCAGCAAACATGCCATAACTGTGCTGAACACTATACAATCTAATCTCACTGCCTCTTCTGAAAATCAAGATGAGAATAGACCATTAAGCTATAAAGCTTTCCTTTTTTACATACAAAATCAGTAACAGTCCTTCTTTTTAATATTTAATCTTCAAGGATATAGGAAATAGTAAAATCTATTCAGGCATATTCTAAAAAAACCACCATTTAAGGGGAACTAATCCTGAATAGATTTAGTATTAATTGGTAAAAACAACAAAATGTTAATCCAAAAAAAGGCTTGAGAAATAAATTGGAAACTTCTTGAATTTGCTGGAGTCTAAAATTGAGAAAGGTGAATATGCAAGATACTGTAAAGCACCTCTGTATTTGTGTTCTACAATTTTTTCTTTCTAGTATCTTGACACATCTGAGAGATTCCCTTCAAATATCTTTCTGCTACAGCAATCTAATACATATCCTGTTCTCATTTTTGTGTTCTCTGTTGTACTGTTGCCACCTTGCTTCATGCTGAAGAATAAGACCAAGGACTAAATGTACAGGATGGTTTCACAAGATCTTATGATCACCGTACCACAGAAATTTTATTTTCAGAGGTGCTAGCTACTAGTAACCTCTACTGACCTCTTCTAGATTGTGGGCATGTCTGAAAATCAAGAGCAAATTGAATGATCTAAGTAAGTCCAGATTACTATGTTCAATATGTTATTATTTCAGATTTCAGTTTTAAATAAAGAAGTTGAAAGCGGAGCTCTCAATAGCCAACAGCTCTGCACCAAGTGTATGCCTACACTATCTGTCTGTAACTAGCTCCTGAGAGCACACAAATAACCACAGCTTGCCAGTTATAAAGTTGCTGCCCAAATTGAGCTGACTCCTTGGGTATTCTTAGTTCTATTGAACCTCAACAGATGTATCCATGAAGGAGGGGCAAAACTCAGTAGGTCTTGCAAGGGCAGAAAAACTGGATGAAGAAACCCTTACCAAAGCACGTGTTCCACTATTTTGACTTAAGATACCCAGAAGGTTAAGTTCCCAAGTGGGAGTAAATCTAACATTCTACAGCAAATACAGCCTTCACCTGAGATGAGCTCAGCATGAGACTACTCCCTTGACAGACAGACCGACCCAAACATATCCCTGCTCTGACACCCGTCATCTGACCCACGACTTCTCCCTGTTTGCTACTCCTACCCTGCACTTTCCTCCAGTAAGACATCACATTAGTGTTCTCTCATATATATTGCTGCTAATTAAATGATAGCAACATATAATCTAGACTACTGCTGAAGCTAACACAGATGTTCTAAAATACATAGTGAAAAACTTCCAAACTCTTAGAAACACTAAGCATTAACAAAGGAATAGTTACAGTGAGATCCTGCTGAGGTAATACTGCACTGTCAGAACTGCAGAAGCGTTTCAGTGTTTTATTTCCAGCTAATAAATTAGGACCCATTACAATTGTAGGAAAGAAAAGTTCAGGCAAGACTAGCCAAAACACCAGCCAACAGGATCTGTGCTCCACGAGATGTGTCCCATGAAAACTGTGAAAACTCAACCCCACCCTCTATGCTGTTGGGTTGTTTGTTTGCCTTTTCCTTGTTCTTGACACAGCTGATACCTGCTGGTAAAGCTGCCACTCTGCCTGCTGCATCGCAGTTATCACTGCTTTCTACCGCCTCCCTGCATTCCAGAAGATCCTATGCAGGCTGTAATAATCAAACAGTTCTCCATTATCAACAGTTATTTTATTGTTGTCAAAAGCTACAGAAAATATTGGGTAGCCACATGCATAAACATATGAAAGCATCAGTAAGTGTAAACCTAGGTCAAAACCTCGCCTCCTCAAGAAATGGGATGTGCACTGTTTTCCCGTGCATCTTTTAGCTGCCCTCTTACCTCCACGGTGATTTCCTTCAATACTGTTTGTGTGTTGTAAAAATTAGTTAGAGGAACTTCTGAATAGGTTCCACATAGAGGTGAAATACTAAATGGTAGTGTTTCTATTTTCTTAGTCTGCATGAGAATAACAAAATTTACCTTGTCATAATAGTATCTGAGCGCTCGGCTCAGCTTGTCATAATTCATATTAGTTTTGTTTTTTCTGAGTCCCCACAGCTTAGCCACTTCTTCTGCCTTGAGTAGCTTGAATTCGCCATCATTAGACGTCCAGCAAATCAGGTGCTCATGTTTCTGGTCTAGCAGCAACTGCAAAAGGAACTGCCACAGTGTGATTGCACTCTCCATACCTACAAGGGACAAAGGAGAGCAACAGTGTGAAAAACATCTGGGAGCAGGCGTTCCACCCAAAACTCATTTCAGTAGTAAGCTCTGTGTAGGAGTCATCCTACGTAATTGAGCAAAGGAAGCTACTATATCATTTACAGCCAAACATCCATAAGACCTACACGTCTTGCACTCCTGTTTCAGTATTTTTTTCCACTGCTGTTTTCTGAAGGGACACATAAAACAGAGTAAGTATTTAGAAAAGCATTGCCCGCATAGTTCACATGGTACAGAGTCATCTCCAGTTGGTGTCTTCAATTCAACGTATGCAACCACCCTTCACAGGAACACATGCGGCCGGGGCGGGGGGGGGCGGGGGGCGCGGAAGGACCTGATGTAACTACCCACTGAAGTGAGCTAAAAACCTGCTGTTTACTGTCATGAGAAGTTTACTGAACTCATTCGACTATATCACTGTGAAGAAGTGGAGGAAAAGGGAAGACCCGATCAGTTGCCTTTGGTTAGATGATCAGCAAACACACTCTTTCCCCCCCACATCACACACATCTGCCTTCCCTGTGTCACACAGCCTTTGTCCATTTTGCTTCTTCCAGGGCCTGAAATGCCTCTTGCTGCTTCTGTTTGTCGATTCAAACAGCTCAAAAGACACTATTGTGCAGAGATGGTGAAAGTTCAGTACACTTCAGCACAGTAAAGTGATGTTTACCCTGAGCCTTTCTCTAACAGGGATCTTTCCTTTCATTATCATATGTACGACTGAGAACTAGGAATATTTTTAACAGTGCCTGCATCTCATTTCTAAGGTTGTTTGAATATTTTTTCTCTGCTAAAGGTTGTCTGAGTTTTTTTTCCTTTGCTAACTGCCTGTGCTATGGAGCCCTCTGTAGAATAAATCTTTTTTTCAGGCACTGAAACAGAAGGATAAACTTAAGAATGACTGTATTCCAACTCAGCACAGGCATATACACAACTTAAAACTCAGGAGTATTACCACAGAAGACAATTTATTATTGAAATGAAGATGTAGCTAAAATTGACCTTTTAAACTACAGAACTACAAAATGAGATACTCTCCCACTTTCAACAACATTGCCAGCCTTAGCATGTTAACACCGTATCAATTCTTTCTTGGCCTCTTCTGATACTTAATTTGGACATGTTATGTCTAATGAACGCAGATTTTAAGGTGCAGGTATTACTGGATTAACTGACTATGGTGCTAACGGGGCTAACCTGACTTATCTTTGTACATGTAACAATGGATATTTTTATCTGAACAAGCTGATGATTTTTAACTCCCTTGCTCATTTTGTTTCTTAATATGTTACTGTTTGTATCCTAATAGATTACACGACCAGCGTATGCCAGGTTTACTGCCCGACGTTTCCCTCGGTGTCCTGACCACAAGAGGGCACAAGATTTCTAACTATCTACCACATGGAACAGCAGAGCAGACGGCTGGCGAAGATTTACCACTTCAAGACTGCATTTGCTTCACTGCATTTTTTATCACTTTATACAAATCCTTTTCCACACAGTGTAAGGCAAGAAAAAACGTATATCTAGAATTAAATATCCCTGAAAGTTATATATTCACTTTACAGGCTTTAAAAGTTCCTTTAAACTACACCATCTGTGCAAGTACTAACATAATTTACAAATTATTTATCTATAACTGCATAGCTAAAGTATCCCTATTAACCTGACATCATATATACATACTTTTTCATTAATATTTATACATTTTGCAAGTTATTTCACTATACATGTGTAGTCATATATAGCCATATTGCTTTAAAATTATCTTAGTTTCTGTACATCACTTACTATACAGTTATACTTTGCATAATTTCAGCTTGTATCCTACAACTCTTCCAAACAAGAAGTCACGAACGTAACTTTTTATGCTCTGGAAAATTAAACTCATAAACAGCTTTCTTCAAAATTCCATTAAAACATGTACAGGTGTCCCATGCTAGAAACACCTGTTGGTAGAACTTAGGCTGAGGAAATTAAGGATGGAAGGGAGTTACAGAAGCACCAATACAAATTCCACCACCATGCCATCAGCCAAAATGGTACCATAGCTCAGATACACAATTCTCTCATTCAGACCTTAAATTACATCTTCCTTCAGACCATCACCGATCATGCACCTTCAGAGTTCAGACGGAACTGAACTCACAGTGAAGTGCATTTTGCCACAGTCTCCTCCATCCTCATTCACCTCTGCCCAAGAACACTCACAGGGTAACCTACAGCTAAGGATGCACTACATTTCCCATTATGAACCTGTTTTCTGATGCTTATCATTTGTAAAATGTAGTTTTGGGTTCCATTTTATCTACTGAGTGTGGGCCTCACTCAGCCATAGGCATAATCTAAAATGCCTGAACAGTGCAAGCCTGGGTGAGAACATCCTACAGGAGAATCCACTCCACACCATCTGCCCCGGTGACCAAGGAGAGGCGACCTCCATCAGGTTATTATATCAAGAGTTATTGCCACCTTTTTCGAAGTGGTTCACTTTTCGGCAATCAGTCCTTCAACCAGCTGAGATACAGATGTAATCTCCGGGGGCGCTTCAGGTGCTGGATCCAGAGCAGATGGCTGTGATGGGACTAGATTTAGGTTGCTCCTTGGTACCGTGCTTGCCTTACCATCAACTCTCCAAGTGCATAGCTCTGAATAGGCTATATAAAGGACCTGTGAACCTCAAAATTCAGCACTGATGTGCTTAATTGGTACGTGCATAAATCTTCTGCTGGATATGACCCAAGTCTGCCCGTACAGAAACGAGATTAAAACAGCTCAATGCTGCATTGTACTCCATCCCCTCTGTCTGCCACCGACTTCCTGCATAAAGCTTCCCATATTGCTTGTATAGCAACTGTATGTACATGATTCCTACATGAGACAAATCATACCAATTACATTTTCAGCTGATCGTTAATTGTATGGTCCTTTTCTTGTAAGCGCCCAACTTGAGGCGTTCAGTCTGAGTTGCACTGAATATTTACAGTTGTAACTAACTGAAGCTTTGTGTTCAGCATACATGGTGGTGTAAAATCTTAAACACCTTGAATTCAGTAAACTGGTGTTAAACTTTGCATCTCATTTCCATTCTCCAAAATGTGGTTTGCAGGGAAACAGTAAAAATCTAAGATCTTGCATTGACAGGATTTTTAAACTGATGCAAAACATTTCATTTCCAATCAGGGCAACAGAAGTATTAACCTGCCTTTCTCTGTGGGCACCAATTTGGGGTTCCACAAACTACTAACTATCCTCTTGGGAGGATAATGTGGCCACACAGTGTACTAAGCCTTAACTTGTGCTTGATTTGAGTGATGGAGCAAAAGAATCACATGACAGATGAATTAAAAGACATGTAACTTAATAAAAAATGTGCAACCTGTATTAAAAATTATTATAAATCATAATTGTGAGCAGTCAGAAATCTTCAGAAAACATTGTATTTCACTTAGGTATTTTCTAATTCTTTTGAATTTTTACTGACCCAAAGGGAACTCAGTGTCTTGCCTTAATTTGACAGAAACGGGAGTTAGGATGTGGTCACTTCCTACAGGGCACGTATTTCACATTTCATTCAACTCTTTATTAATATTAAATAGTAATAATAAACATTCCTGTTACTTCTGTGCTCAGCACAGGATTTGAACGCTGGGCAATAAATAATACATGGAACCACATACTGAATTACATGGATTAGAAGAAAAATAGTTTTTAAAAAATCACTTATTTAGATACTGACATCCATCTACAGTACAGAATGAGACAGGCAATCTATGTAAGAAACATATATTCTATGTCAAGGAAAGCCTAATCAAGATTCATACAGACAAAAGAGTCAATTATTTTTTTCATCCGTTAACTTTAACACATGTGGTTTTGCCATCTTACCATTTTTTAAATATTTATACAATGCATTGGACAGTCAAAAGACATTTTCTAAGCCATGAAACAAAATTTGCTAGGTTGACCCGACCTAAATAGCCTAGTAATTTTACTTTGTGATCAGTTCCACTACCGCTGATGCAACTAATCACTGGCATAGCTAGAAGGAATTATATCTGGAAATGCTGTGTTAGACAGCAAAGGGATATTTCAGGACCCTCAAAGTCCATTTCTCAGGCAGCTGTGACAGGTAACCACACTTAACACCCTCTCCATTACCAATGTACATTCTTTCAGATGTGCACCCCCCCACAGAAAGCCTACCAACTGCATGAGCAGTGTGACACAAAGTGATCAAATTCTAATTTCAGGACTGATGTGGGAAGGAGACAACTCAGAATATCTGTGCTGATAATAGTGCCCCTATTCATTTCAACCAAATTAAGGACTAACGGAAATGCCTAAACTTGGAGCGGCAGCAAAGTCAACACCACAAGCTCTCCCTGAAGAGAATAACAGAAAAGGACAGAGACATCCACAGGGCAAAGCATCCCATCTAAGAGATGATTTTCCTGTAAAGGGGGTGCCCAAATGCCAAACACTGGCTCTCCCCTTAGTGTACGAAGACTGACTTCTACCAGCATGAGCAAGCATTATGCAAACAGTATGCAAGTTACACTAGAAATGGTTAAGATGTATGAATACACATGCTGATAAGCTGCATTACCATTTATTTTTAACAAGACAAGACATACAAAGTTCCATATGACAAAATGTCAGTAAAGTGGCACTAAGGTCCAAAAAACCAAAAAATGTCATTAACCTGCTACGCAAAATAAAACAAATAAGCAAGCCATTTTAAATCCAAGCAGTAGAAAACCAGGAGGCTCAGAGACAAAGCCAGCTAAATAAAAAGCTCAGTATTAGAAAGATTTACAACATGAACTGTGAGATAAGTAGGACACTCTTTGGAGCATTAAGTCTTGTAGCACTCTTGCATATGAAAAGCTAGAAGGCAGAAAACTGGAAAGCAGCTCTGTAGCATTCAAGACCTCTGCAGAGGTCCTCAGCTCCCATACAGCTATGTTACAGCTGTGTTCTTATCCTCCCTTCTCTCACATGCTTCAGGTTTCCTACTCAGATTCTTTCTCCCCAGTTCTGTGTTAGCCCCACCAAAGCCTTTCTAAAATAAAGAGATAGACTGTTGATCCTAGACAACCAACAAGTTCTGAAGGCTAAAACCAGGAATCCCTCCAGGCATTAGGATCAAAACCAGCCCCTTGTTGCTTTGAAGGGTCTGCAGAGGAACATCTGGGACTCTGAACTATAAAGCAGGTCGTGGGACTTGGGGCAGAGGAGGGATAGCTGAGTGGGACAGACTGGCTCGGGAGCCCAGAGGCTGAAAAAAATCAGCTGGAGATCAATTAAATCAGGAAGACATAAAAGGTGTTAGCCAGCATTATGCACTACATGTAGTCACAGAGAGATGGTGATCAGATATGTACATGAAAAGGATTAAGAGGCAGAGTCAGGGCAGGGAAATTAATTTCCTTTAGTGTATGAAGAAACTGCTGATTCCTTCTGGTGCCAAAGCAGCTGCAAAAGACTCATCTCCTTTTCATATGCCCCACCACGGCAGGCACACACCTCCACTTACATTTCCCTTACAGGCAAGTATGTGCTTTTGCAAGCACACAGCAATTCTCTGTAACAGATGCCTTTTTTTAACTTTTCGACTACTCTGGAAAACGTGTGTATATATTTTGTATTTCCATTTACTGCTTTTGTATCCTAATTCTGGCCAACAGCACGTTTCTCTGGGCAGCATGACGTGGGGCATTGTTAGCTTCTCATTCACGTTAGCATTCGCCTTCCTTTATTTCTGCAGGTTGCAGCCAGGAAACTGGAAAATGGGCCACAGGAAACCTGGCCTCCTACATCTGTCCCAGTTTGTAATAGCAGCTCTGGTTTTATTTTTCTAAGTGTCTCAGGTTCATATTAACCCTTGAGATGACTGCTGCAATAACATGTGAAAGAATGTGACTTTTTTGTCATTATTTTTTTTAACCACTATTTCTCAATACTAGAAATTGAGATTTTGCTAAACCATACTCGTTTTTAAAGTATAGTAATACTTATAAAACAAACGGTTACGTGAGTTTTAAAAAACTTTTGTTGGACCTTGCCAAAACAATTCCATTCCATAACGACAAATATCTAAGAGTATAATTAAAGAAAAATACGGAATAAGGCAGTCTCTAGCTGTTTCAGCTATATACATTTTCAACCTAGTTCTAAAGTGAATGTCCGTATGGAAAGTTGAACAGCTTACAAATCCCCTAGGCCGATTTTTCTCTTTTACAGTTTCGTTTCTATTAAAAAAAAATAAAAATCAAAGCACACTTGTTTTGCATTCGATTACAGAAGCAAAATTATGCTGATCAAGAAAATAAACTTTTCTAGAATAATCAAAAAATCAGTCAGCCATAACATATTCCACTGAAAATTCATCTGTGTAACAATGAGTATACCATGAGAAGTTAACGACAATGGCCAAATCTGACCAAACATTTGCTCAGAAACATTTGAAAGAACAAGGCAAAAGTCTGAGTCAGTCCTCACACTTTATTTCTCAACAGAGATGCTTCAAGGGTGATAAATAGGATGTGGTTGGTGAAAAGTTAGTGATTCTGCCAGAAAGCAGGAAAAACAAATATCAATTTGTTTACTCAGAAAGTTTTCAGCTACTCATCAAAGGAGATCTTACTGCTAATTTAATTGGCCTTGAAAAAATAAGCTTGCAACTAAGCGTGTAAATATATCTGGTTTAACTTGATGCAGAACTTTCTCTGTTAAAGGTAATAAATCAAACTAATGATGCGATCCATACCCAGGGCACTTTAGGGAACTGACTGTGTGTATGATACAGAATGCTGGTAATTTTTCCACATCCAGCTACCAGGACATTTCCTGCCAGAGCATCCTCCGAGTTCTTCCATTGTGTTGAAACTGCAAAAACTTTCTAAATCAGGACTTCCTCCTATTATATTTTAGAGGCGTCTTTCTGGGAAATGCAGATTCAAGTGAAAAAAAAAGAAAAAAAAAAAAAAAGGAATTCCTGCAGCACCACCCAGTGGAAACATTAGAAAAAGTTACAGAGTGCCCGAGCACACAAGTTCCGATTTGCTGCAAAACTACAGTAATATTGCCACACAAACCCAGCCTGGTGTAAGGATGTGCCAAAACAGCACAGAGCATTTTTTAACAGAGTCACATGAAGTACGCCTACTCTGCTGCTCCTGTATAATAGTCTTCTCTTAACTTTATATTCTAATTTAAAAGATTATTTACAGTAATAATTTACAAGGTCTCTTTCTCAAGCAAGAATACCCACTGTTCTGGCCCAGCACATTTAAAAAAAATAAACAGATGCCTGCGGTTAAGAGCAACACAAAAGAGACAGCAGCAAGATCCAGCAAAATATTATAGGATAACATCAAGTTCCACTACAGAAAAGCAAGCACTCATCCACGTGTCCAGTAATGCTTCCAGTCGGTACATTTGGTAACACAATGTTTGCAGTTTTTAATTTTTTTTAACTAAGTCAAAGAAAGGCTGAGGCAGATGTCCAAAGGAAGAAAGTTCTGCAACCTCCAAATTAATACAACAAAGGACTGGTGGCCTGCCAAGCAGAGGTGTGATGACACCGCCTCTAACACACGAGTGTTTTCAGATTCTCCATCAGGGTGCAGTACAAGAAACAGTTTTAATCCCACTGGAGTAAAAGCCTTTAGCAGGAGGGAATATGGCTAGTTGCCTCCCTGGGAAAGGCTCAAAAAAAATAACCTGCTCAACTATTTCTAAAGCTAGCCATACACAAAACTACATAAATCCATAATGGCTCAAACCGTTCACCTTCGGACAGACGTAAAATGAAAGCAGACTCCTCACACTGCTTTCTGTCTGCTCATGTGGTGCACATCTGTGGCATGCTGGCAATACGCTACACTGCAATCCAAGGGACTTCTGCTTTCAAAGCCTGCCCTATATGTTTATTTTTCCCATATGATTTTCTCTTACATTTTTGTCAGCATCAGTAGGACACAGATCATGACTATTTGACTGTCCTATATAAAATTTCTGATAGTCCCTTTGATAAATTCAGATAAAATATCCATGAAAACAAACAATCGAAAAAAAAATAGCTAAAGAGGACAGAGGGTACAGCCTCCAGGAACAGTGGCTATTCTGAAAGTTTACTTAACATATCAAGCAATGATTACTCCCAAATGTAAATGATTTTTCCTTATCTGTACTCCCTTAATCTGAAGTATTAAACTTTCCAATTTTGGGACAGCAGACCAAATGCTTAGTAACCTACACTAGTGGCTCTAATATTTTAAATGGTGTATTAATACTATACAACTGTCTCAAATGCTGTTTTTAAGATACTTCATATTCAGTTTGTTAAACGCATCTTCCCCTCTCTAATGGATTTTTCCTAGACTAGAAACTTAGATAAACAAGCAGGTCTTTTTAATACCGTGAGCAGAGAGGAACCCGGCCACAAGGACAGGAAATGTAGTCCTGGGAGTTCTGTTCAGGCAACCCGAGGTGGCTGGCAATTTCCGCCAGACCTGAAGCACAGCAAGATCATCATCATCGCAGCTTACAGTGGCAGTCAGAGCTCACTTTCCTATGCACACTGAATTTTCAGAATTTGCTGGATTAGCAAAATGAGCCATTAAACCCTTAAATAACATACAGGCTTACTTGTACATTCTCACATCGCAAGGAGAGTCAGTCACAGCATTATACTGAAAATGGTGTTACGCTATTCAGCAGATGGTAACCTACATATGTATAGAGACATTTTAGCTGGACAATTTCTTCCCAAAGCATTAGTGCTATTGCAATAGTTCTTGGAGCACAAGGCATGGTGTAAGCTCTTTAGTCAGAAAAAATGAACAACTAGTCACAGCACTACTCAAGGTCCTTATTTTTCACTTTAAATGCTACTATTTCTGTGTGCAAGGGTCTCATACTAAAAACATAAATTAAGAATCATTCTTCCATGTCAAAATCTCTGAAATCTGCTATTCTCCTCCTTCCTCAGTGCTAATCAAAGTTCTTATATGTGTGTTTACCACGCACTAAGCTAAACTGAAACTCAGTTCCTATCTTCTGACATTATTCACTTGCCTACTACACCAACAAGAACCTGAAGGTCACACCTACACATTTCCCCTAACGTCGTTCATTAAACACTGGAATGCCCAACAGAATATATCATAAACCAATGAGATTTCAACCAACAAAAGATCTGGTTGTTACTCTCCTGTACTGTCTGTGTCCTGTGTACTTAAACTAATTCCCATGGCTGCTGCGAGCTATGAAGGAGAGACAAACGGGACACTATGTCAACGATTACAGCAAACTTTGCAGTATACAAAGTGCCTAGATTGCCTATGTTTAGAAGTGACATCAATATGCCAACTGGTTTTTTAGTGTCTCTGCTGCTCAGGATACATAACGGCCACTACTTTGATTTGTACACTGAATTCTGGATAAGATTCCACATTTAAATAAAAGGTGAAGACTCTCCTCAGCTTGGATGCAATTGCACAGTCAGTTTTATTGTACCCTACTCCCAAAGAATCATCACCCCAGCCTTGACACTGCTGGTTTGGAAGCATTTGCACGGCAGAGCTTCAGGACCGAAGCAGCAGTACTGGAGGAGTGCTGCTGCCATACTTTCTATACCAGCCCTATTCCACACTCACAGTCTCCTAAACTAACCACACACGCCAGTCGCTCTGAGTCTGCTCTGAGTCACCAGACTTCACAGAGGTCTATATCTAGAATCTAAACCCACATTCCCATCTCAGCTATATTAGTATAGCACAGATGAAATTCTCTGAAGGTAGTCAACCTTCTCCAGATTTTGCTAACAGAGCTGCAATAGGAATTTGTTCTTGCCTTCTAAATGCTTTTTAAAGAGTGTTTCTTCTCAGGAATTACTGTTAATTGCTGGAAAGAGATAATGGTGATACTTGAGTCTATAAACTTTTTGTTTGTGCTGTATTGTGACTTGAAACACAGAGGGCACTCAATATTACCACAATATAAACATCTAGAAACAATAACACTCATTAGCATCCTTCCCAAAAAGCTTAAACTGAAATACATCTGATCAATTTTCTTCACAGCAAAAAAAAAAAAAAAAAAAAAAAAGCTGAAGAAACATGCAGAGATACAGTAAAGAGGTGCTGTCACCACATAAGAGGCAAATGGATGTGTAATAGGAATCTGTTTTCCAGATGAGCTGTCAGCTGTTTTGCAAAACGAGGATGGGAAACTTATAAGAGGACATTCGATTAGAACCATTTAGTTTCTTTAGATGAAGTACATAATCCAAGTCTACTCTTTTTTTGTACAACTACGAAAGCATATTTTACAAAAGCTTCTTTGCTTGTTCACTAATGTTTTCAGAGAAAGACCCATCTTGTAAAATTGTATTAACAGCACTTAATACTTAGGTTAGTGCTTAGAAAACTTTTACTAATTTTGAAAGATTGGTAAAAATCACAAAAACAACAACCAAATGATTCATCCCATAATTTAACGAGAGCTAAACCTAAAAGACAATGTGTGAGATGTAAGTTTTTCTCTCCTAGTACCTCAAATGATCTTCAAGTTAGGATCCCCAAGATAAAGCAATTGATACTTTTAAGCTGAAGAAATTAAGACAGACTTGTTTGCATGACAGCTAAAATACATTAACATATAGTAATCGTATTTGCAAAGATTATCCAAGGTATATTCTGAATCTTCAAATAATGAGTAGCAAATTGGCAAACAGAGACATAGACATGAGTGAAGTGACTCTGAAATGCGTCTGGAGAAAGCCACAGAATGGGCAGTACATCCTGACCCTGCAAAACTGAGAGTAAAGCTATGGAAGACTAGGACACTCACCCAGAGCAAGCAAGAGCTATTCCGATACCTTAGCTACACTCAAGGCCTAAGCTAGCATTTACACGTTTGCAACACGCAGTTAGTCTCAGTGTATTAACAGAAGTGCTGATGCACTCAAAAATAAATACACTTCTAAGTGCTTTAAAAGATCAAAACAAATTAAGTTTGTGGCTTCCTACAGAAATTCTTCTCCCGAAGACCCTAAGCTGTATCTACCCGCTCAGATGTAGACAGAGCACACGCTATAGTCTTTAGAAACCTTTCTCTACATACTGATTGCGATTTATCTTAAAAATTCACAGGTGTCATCGTACAGGTGAGCAGCTTTCAGCACATGGCCCATGCGTGCAGGAGGCAGTGGATTCCTCCTGAAGGAGAGACAAAAGTACCACAGTAGTACTACAGCAGGCTCAACCGTAACACAGGCGTCTGCACCACCGTTCAAAAATAATTATGGATCCACAGATGTGAAGGGGACAAACCCCACTGCTCTAGTCCCAGCAATGCTACTTGAGCAAGCAGGCCAAAATCAGACGTGGTGTTGGTAACGGTAACTCCACAGGAGTCGAAAAGTATAATTTTTCAGCTGAGTTGCATCTGCTTAGGGCATGACAAAATTTGGTCTCCAATGTTCTTAACCGCACTATAACTTCAAAACAATTACTTAAATATTTAGTTATTCAATACACTGTGAGATACTAGCCATGAATTACACTGATTAAGTGCGTCAACAATTCCAGGGTACTTTTGGTACATTCTGTGATTTGGTAGTGCAGAAACTACCACAGTATTCACACAAAATTAAAAATGCAGAATGACTACACAGTTATTAATTGGCATTGAATTAGCTGGCAGATAGTGCCTTAGTGACACTTTCATATCAATGCTTATGGCAGCTATTTTCCTTAGTTTTCACTTTTAGAAAAGAGCTTTTGAATTAAAAATCACTCCGAACAGCAAACCCTTTAAGAATCTGAATTCTGATATAATTACTGGCATATAAACCCACAATGAGTTAAAGAAAGTTTTAAGGACAAAGATGCGTTTTCTCTTTGTGAAGTGCACAGATAAGAGGTACTTTGTGTTTCATCTGCTTTGTTTCCATACATGCAGCCTCGTATTCTGCAGTGCAGTGAGCTGGACTTCCTGTGCCTACACCTTGACATTCTCCTCAAAATCGTGACTAATTCTTTAATCATTTATTATTCAACAAAATATTTCAACATGAGAACAGACATATTCAGTCTTTCAAGAGCTCTCAACAGCCTCCAGAATATTAGTTGATTCATTTAACAAGCCACAGATGAAGTAAACATCTGTTTAATGATTCAAGACTGTGAGATTCCCTATTGTGGGAAACACCGAGGAGAAAGCCATGGTGAATCAATCCGGGGATACAGAGCGCAACACGACTTTCCAAGGTCCATAAGTGACAGCCTGTTGCATGAACCATTGGGTGTGGTTACAAAAGCTACACAGCAGCTCAAAACCAACAGTACTCTTTGAAACTGGCCCAGGCTAACAGCACCCTATAATCAGTGTCAGGGCTCTAAGATGGATTCAAGCAGCAGCTTCCAGGCATGCTGCACATTGGAGCCACTGCCACCAGAAGAAAACCATGGACTGATAAATAATCTGAATTGCACAAATGAGTCCAACCTGCCATATCTTTGTAGGAAGTACTAGCTAATTTATCAGTTCTTTGCTATCTCAGATTACTTAATACTATGACAGAGAATCACTCACCGAGATAACAGTAACTACAAGAGCATACAAACTCTGTATGATGTCACCAAGATACACTAGCTAAAATAATTTTTTATAAATACATGCATCACAGACAACTGTGTGCTGGTTCTCCCAGCCTTATCCCACTCTCCCTTACCTTCAGTAGCAAAATGTCTGTTTATTTCAGCATCTATTTCTCTCTTCTGAAGCAAGATGTTGTCATGTAATTGCATACCCAAGGCTAAGATCCATCTATTTTCTGTCCAGCTGATAGACCTCCACGTCCTCATGTAAACATATGACCCCTCGGAACAAAGCTCCATGCACCCTGGTGAACCTGCAAAATTACTTTCCTTTTGTGCCAAGTCGTCCAGATCGGATTTTTAAACTAAGGTAGATTTCAGCTTCAGTTATATTAAGTCATATGACCAGTAACACCTTTCCATAAGAATACCTCTATCATAAGAACGCCTCCATCCCAAGAAGGTCATTACAAGAAGAGGTGCTGTTTACATAATTAGACTTCATGCACAGCAAAGGGGAATACTTCAGCCTCTGGAATGAGATACTGGATTTGTTTTCATGATTTAAGTTTAATGAAATAACATTAAGTAACAGGAGCAAAGAACCATTGTGAAGCGGTAAGAACTGTGAAGAACCACTGTGAAGCAGTAAGAACTGCTAATGAATAAAACCACATAGACTTTTGTTTCTACATATAAAAGCATCCATATGCATACTGGTTTATAAGCACAGTTACAAGGAAGGCTGAGCTGGGTTTCTCCCCCTGACACTGTGCTGCTTACTTCAGCTGTTGCTGGAGTCGGTGGTATCAGGAAGGATATAAGTGGGTTTTTTCTTTTTAGGCACAACTCACAGAGGTGATTTAGAAAATCAAGATGTAAGCAATTATGATGATATCTTATCCCTTAGCAGACAGTATATAGTCTTCTCACACACTTTCATATTTTGGAAATTAAAACAGGTAAAGACTAAAATTGTGCTTGCAGTGAAAACACCTTTAAGACACCTTTATTATTTGAGTGGAAACCATCACATGCTATTTGATATTTGGATTTTTTTTCTGTTCCAAACAGAACTGTTGTATTTTTAACACGTGTGGATTACTTCTCATTCACTCTTTCAAATACACAGAATACACAACCAGTACACTACTGCTGCATCTGTTTTTCTATGAGGACATCAAGATTTTTTTCCTTATGCTGAGTGAATACAATACATGAAATTTACATAGTGTAGGTAGACTATATATATCTGTATGTATGAATGTGTGCTTCACCTACACTGACTCACTACACAGCACACCGACACGCCAGCAACATTTAATGCAGTAACTGGGCAATTTAATGTCCATATTTCAAAGAGAGATAATAAGAGCTAGGGAACACCCTTCAGTAAGAGGTTTGGTGCTGTACGCCACACTAACTGCTCCATAACATATTCAACAGATTTTTGAACATTATGCCCAGTACTGCACCTCTCTCTAAAATTTAAGAATTTTGCAAAGAAAATAAAACTCAAAAACCAGAAAACAGTTCTCACTACCTGATGACTGCATTTGATTAAAACTGAGATTAGGCATTTTCTCTTTTACATACTATTCTAAAAATTCTTCTCTGTCCAACTAAGGAATCAAGAGCCATCGGTGTCTGGAGAGTGTGTCACTGATCCACTAATAAAATTCCTTTGTAAACTGATGTTAATGAAGAACTTTTCTATGCAGCTTGGACATAGGAAGTACAGGAAACACTGAAGATCCTCAAAGGTAAACACATGGTATTCTGTGATTAGTTCTCCATCCAAGTACTACTTTTTTGCACAGTATTTGCTAGTTTAATGCTATCACATGATAATTCAAGTAAGTAGCTAAGAGTTATCTCCTATTACATGCAATTTTATTCATTTTTTTTTTAATTTTCCTTAAGTTAACCCACTTGCAAGCAAGACTCCATTTTCTATGTTTGCTCCGAACTTTTTTTTACAAAACGTGTTAACTTCTAATTTAAATTAAAGATCAGTGGGGCATGGCAAAAATCTTTCTAATTCTTAACACAGACTTCTTTCAGGACCGCTATGAAAATAAATCATCATGAAATAATTACACAAACCACTAAGTCAAAACTGGTATGTGCAAAGTCGCTTGAAAATTAGATACGCAAAGCACCAACACAGGAAGGTTATGCGAGCAAATATACTTTTCAAATACGCCCATCACCTCAGTACCTTGGCACAAGAGTCTTTTAATCATGCAATTGCATACAATTGTCACAGATGCATAGAACATGCTTATGGTAACATTGCCTTCTGTGTACCCCGTCTCTGCATCTCACTACCAAATTTATGCATAAATCTTATTTATGCATAAATTAGATTTAATCTGAAATAATCAGAAAGTCTGTATGAGCAAATTACGAGATAAGCCATGACTTTCTGCTTGAAATTAAATGAAACCATTGACTTTTGAAGTCGGAGTCCTCATGACTGAAAAGATGCTGCATTGTATAAGCTTGTCTTAGCACTACACTCCTAAGTAAATAAAGATGTAACTTGTCTCCCTTTCAACTGCAGTGTTAGAAAGGCTGACAGGGCTTCACAAAACCCTCCTGTGTTAGGGAACGGAAACTCCTAATGAGATTAGTTGGTGTGTGTGCAGACATTACTTAGCCATGACTAAATGGGCTCTCTTCCTGCAGCCAGTGGAAAATTCAGGGAACTTTTTCCCCCTGCAGCATCAGAGTCCCTCTAACCTTCAGCAAAGCCAGATCCAAAAACAACTCTCCACTTTCTCTCCCTTTCTCTCTCTCTCGCTCCCACCCCCCCCCCCTTTTTTTTTCCCCCCTTCCTTTACAAACATTTTTAGTGTTTTTTTCGGTTGGTCGTGGAAACTATCCACGTCGGCCAAGGGGTCTTGGGGCAGGGGGTGGCTAAGAAGAGCGGGGAGGGGGAGGGCCGGGCAGAAGACTACAAAGGAAACTGTAAAAAGGAGCAAATACATAAACCTGAGAGGGAGAAAACCACAGAGTTTCTTTGTGAGCTGCAGTGACTCATTTTCAAGATGTTGTCTGCTGCCAGTTTCAAACCGGAAGCGCATGGCAATTAGTCTTGCTGTTTCCAGACAAGCCAGAAACTCTCCCGACACTTTTTTTTTTTCCTTCTTTTTTAAAGACCCTTCTGCAGTTTCTGCAGGAGCTTTCCCTTCCCGCCCCCCCCCCCCCTCCCCCTTCCCCGGCCCCGCAGCGGCGCTGGGACCCCGCCGCGCTCCCCCCCACCCCCCCCGCCGCCGTGACAGCCACCCGGGCGGCCCCCGCCGCCCCAACCGCCCTTAGCACGATGCTGCTCGTACGGGGCAGGCCCGCATGGCCCCGGCAGCCGGACACCGACGGGGACGGGCGTCAGGACAAGACCCGGCACCGCCGAGGGGTCGCAGGGCTCCCCCCGACCCGCTGCCCCCTGTCAGGCAGCGCCTCCCTCCCGGCCCTGCCTCTCCTCACACCCAGGCCCCTTCCCCCTCGCCCGCCCCCCGCACACGCTCCGTCCCCTCACCTACCCCCGCAGCTCCCTGGGGGGGGGGCAGTGGGGACCCCGGGGGGGGGGGGGGGGCGGTGGGGACCCCGTGGCCGCTCTCTGCCCGGGCGGGCCCCTCTTCGCCCTCCAACCGCCGCCCCCTGCCCTCCTTTTACCGCCGCGCTGGCCGGCCCCGGCCCCGTGGCAGGACCCCCGGCCCCAGCCCCGGGCGGAGCTCCGAGCCCCCCGCTGCCCCCTCGGCGCTCCTCACCTCCACCCCGCGGTTGTCCCCGCGGTGCGCGTCGCGTCCCCCCTCCCCGCCACCCCACCAGCGAGGGGGGCGCCGGCCCCCGCAGCACCCGCCGGCCTCCCCTTCCCCGAAGCCCCCCGAAACTTTGCGGGAGCCGGGGCGGGCGCAGCAGCACTTGTACCTACCCAGAGGCTGAGGGACTTTTCCGCTCTCTCCTGGTAGTTTAGAGGGAGCTGGGTAAAATCCCCCGGTTCTCCATGCTGACAGTCTTCTGCAAGCGCTCGGTTGCTCTTGTAATGAGATCCTGATTTTTTCCCCCCCTTTTTTTTTCCTTTCTTTTTTTTTTTTTTTTTTTTTCGGCCGGTGTGTGTGTGTATGTGTGTGTGTGTGTGTGTGTGTGTGCCCGTCCGTGTGAGAGCGAGCAGGAAGTCAGAGCAGTCAGACAGCGAGCCGGCTCACTTCCTTTCCTGCATTATTCCCCAGGCGGTTTGCAGTCTGTGTAAACAGGCTTTTCCTCCCCTCTCCCCTCGCTCTGGCCACTGATGTGCAGCATGGCTGTAACACAAGACACACGCGCAGTCAAACGGGTAACGGTAACTCCGCGGGCTCGCAGGGAGCTCCGCCGGCTCCCCCGACCTCCACCTCTTCCTGTGCTACACCCCTGGGGAGGAGCTTCCCGCCGGCCCGGCGCTGGGCCCACCGGCGGCACACGGCTACCGGCCGGCGGGGGTGGCTCGGCCGAGCCAACACCGGCTCTTCGCCGGCTGCCTGGTGAGCGGTGCCGGTGAAGCGCTCTACGAGCGGCGCTCCGTCCCGCCGCGGCACGGCGAGGGGCCCGGCAGAGGCGGCCGCCTGCGTCCCGCCGAGCTGGGGGCTCAGGTGGCGGCGGAGGGGAGCGCTGGGCGGCCCCGGTTGGGGTCGGTGGAGGTCAGGGGGTTGGTGGGGTGCTGGCTGCCTTCCCGAGCCGGCCCTCACGTAGGTGGCGAAGTACAGAAAGGGTGCAACACGGCACGACAGCATAAGGGAGGGAAATGACATCTTAAAAGTCAAGGGGCACTCAAATCGTCGTATCCGAGCTAGATCTTCCAGCTCCGGATCGTATCTCAGAGACAGACCAGTGGCAGTTTGCTGATTGGGTTTTAAGTTTTGAGCCTCAAGGTGTGGACCTCAGGTCTAAACCGTTGGTTCGGATTTATTAAAAGGGACACATTTCCAGTATTTGGAGTTTACATCCTTTATGTCTTCTTTTGCGTCTCAAATATCTGCATTGTACTGTCGATTTCTAACTTTATTTGGAAATTCTCAGAGTAAGCAACAACATTATTTTCTATCTGACCAGTGCATCAGTGATGTTCAATGCATAACACTTTAAAATTGATACTGCGCTGTTATCAGTCACGAGGTTTATCACTCCAGCACAGTAAACACAGTTCAGAATGTTCTTGACATGCAATGACACCGAAGCTATGCTTAATTTTTGTCACTCTATTGGGTTGTTGCTTACGATGTCATTGGGAATAAAAGTGTGCTTTGATAGAATTAAAAAGATCACCACAGTTGGCCACCAAGCATTAGTCAGTAGCATCCAAACAGCTGGTGGTGAGCAAGCTGCAGGTCTCTTGTGGAGGTCCGTCAGATCTCTTCCTTCTCATCTTCTAACATGCCGTGGGGGAGCAAGAATAACACAGTACTGACGCACCAGACTATGTAACTTTGTTATCTTCCTTAAACGATTCCCTTTTAGAAGTCATTCTGAATTTTAGAATATAGATGTGAGGTCTGCTAAATCCTCGTTTTGTGTTTCCTGAATAAAGAAGCATTAAAATGTTTAACTTGAGATAGTGTGTTTCCTAGGTTAAAATGCGCAGTGGATGAAATCCTTGCTGTAAGCGTTAGCTTAAGTCATCAGGATGCAGGAATGGATGTTTGTTTGGGAACTACAACAGAAGACCTGGTTTTGCAAAACCAGGGCGGCAGAGAAGCTTTTATGGCACCAATATGCAATGTTGGACTGACAGCTGGGGGTACCATCATTCATCTTCTGCATTTGTCTTTCATTGATTTTGTGAACAGAGAAGAAGCGGAGATATTCCAGAGTCACCTTGGCCGTTTATCGGTGTGAAGATCTGAGAGAACAAACTCTCAAAACCAGTATAACTTCTTTTCTTTTACAAAAAAGTAAATATCACTGTCTTTAAAAACATATTTAAAAAGAAAATGTTTCTTTTATTTATTATGCTGTAACTTGGTTGACAGCACTAGAATTTTTTTTACAGCACCAGACCTTTTTTTTGTCTAGATAGTGAGGTAGAAACCTAAATAAAGCTGCTATGCTGAAGCTGGATGGCCTCTGGATGAGCGCTCTTCGAATTACCCTACAGATGCTGGAGGAGAAAGTGCAGAACTTGATTAATGGGATAAAGCCACCAGGATGTGTTGGAAACACAAGGAATTTAGAAAGCTGTGCTGGAAGTGGAAGAAAATGGCAGCTTTTAGCCAGGGCTACTCATTTGAGCACTATGGATATCATTGGGAAAGTATTTTCTGGAAGCTACATCTACGTGCTTGATAACAACACTGTGCTTTGCAGAATGGTTGCCGAAAATCTCTCATCTGCTATACCTACCTGCCTGGCTAAATTAATCTAGACTTATAGTTATCCTTAAGGATTATCTGATGCAGAAATACAAGATGAGGAATGAGGAAAATTGCAGGTTTGTATTATGTAGGAGCCTTTTTCTTCCGCAAAAGCAATTCCACTCGGAAAACCTGTTTGTTAACGTAGTCATAAGAATATTAGTTATGCTTTATAGTAGAGTCACTAGTCAACTTCTGTGTCTCAATTCACATCCATTCATCAGCACATTATCATTACAACTGTTAATCAGAAAGCCTTAGTGCTGTCCTCAAGCTGTGAAGGTTTGGGCTTTTAGCTTTGGAAATTGTTGTTCCTTGCTCAGAGTTGGTCCAGACAACAGCTGTTGCACTCATAAAGGGCTAAGTGTAACTAGAGATAGCTCTCCTGCGCCCGGTGAGGCAGGTTACTGCTGCTGAAAGTCCTAATCTGATGGGTTCAGGCGGTCCTTGGACAAACATATGCACCCAGAATGTCTGTGTCCTGTTTATCTAGGGATAACGCAGTTTGTAGAAGAGCCTGTATTTATAGACCTGTCCTTCTGTGCAAAAAATTGCCCCAAAGCATTCCTAAGTGTAGTGACTATAATTCTGTCTCATTTTTATTAGATTACATCAATTAAGAAACCAGGCTTTGTCTGTCCTTTCAGATTGTTTCTACCATATTTTTAAACTGTTTGTAAATCTGATGTGCTGCTGTAATTAACCAATCTAAAGAAGGAAACAAAAAAAATAGAGGTAGATTTGCTGTGCTCCTGATCTCTCTTTAAGCTCTTCAGGCCGAGGGTCGTGTCTGTGTCGGTCTAGGTTTTAGTGTAATTTCACTCCGAGCCTTGAGTCCCAGTGTAATTAAATTATTAAATTAAATTAAATAATTCTAATGTCGCTTTGTGGTACACAATTTTCCTTAAATGTACATAGATGCTTATAATCACGTGTAATTATCAACAGCAAAGTTGAAAGCAGTTGGAAATAATTGTCGTTTCATTTAATACTTTAATTGCAACTATAGTTAATGACTGTATACATCGTTTCACCCGCTCTGAACATTTTGTATTTCTAGATTACAGGCTCTGCAGTGAAGAGGCTTTAAATCCATGTCTGCCTGTATGACATCTAACACAATAGGTTCTGTGGGAGAATCACTCGTAACCATTCTTCTCACTTATTTTCTAGTAATTCTAGCTTGAATAACCACCTGCCAGGTTACACGGGGATTTCCAGGGGATTTTGGAAAGTGGGTATCTAGAAACTAATTACCTGAGTTGGAATGACAGCCTAATTCGTGTAGGATTCTCGGTTGCCCTTCACAACGTACTATTTAAATGCCTTGCAAATGCTGCATTGATATTGATGAATGTTCCTCTAGCAGGTTTGGCTTTTCTCTTTCACACTTCCCTGTAGCTGGACAAACACAGGCTTCAGAGCCAACAACTTCATTATTGCAAAAAGTCCCGGGGGATCCATACCGCTCACAAAGTGGTCAGGTCCTCAGTTTTATCTCATCTCACAGGCAGCTTCACTGGCAAGAAAAGTGCTGTCTGCAATACTGTACAGGGCTACCTCCAGGGTGTAACACTGACTCTAAATCCATGGAAACTCAAGAGACTGGACTGCACATTGTTCCCCGGCAAGCTTTATTTCTTCCTGGGCTTTTTGCTGAGCGATCTAGAGTGAAATTGTGAGCTTTAGGAAAGCTTTTAGATGGCAGACATCAACAGAACCTTGTTCATTGTGGAGAAACCTCTTGTTTGAAGTTGAATCAGATCAGTGGGAAAAACAATTCCATGTCGTCATCAAAAGGTTCCAAACCACATGCCACGTTTTCTGGGACAAAGAAATTCTGCACGTTGTAACCTAAAATGTTTCCTGTCAGAGGCAGGAGAAGGGCTAAGTGCTTCTTCACACCGTGGAACAAGTATACTGTGCAGATAGTAGCACCTCAGCAAGAAAGCAGGAGCCTCTTCCATCCTCCCAGGGACTTCTTTTCCCCTCAGGGACCGTGTTCCAGTCCCTCATGACGGAGGCTGTGAATGAGAATTGCTGCTGGGTTGCAATTAGAAACCTGTGTTCAGTCTTAAGGGAATGAAGTTTTGGAGACCCCAAGGTTTTCCTCTTCTCCCCTACTCACCCCCAGAAGGCTGTGGTGCTTGAGCAAGGAGTGTTTGGGGGAAATTACAGCTTTTACACTCCTCTTCCTCTGGCACATTTTTGCTTTCCCGAATGTTTTGCTTTCCCTGTATGTTGTTGTGGAAGAAAGCACATGACCCAACATGTTTCCAGTAAAAGCATCACTTGCGTCTACGATTTCATTAGGTTTGCCTTCTTAGTGAAAGATTTATAAGGAATTACCTCCTGTGTGCAGTGTAATTGCCTATGATTTTTTGTCATTTCAGGAATGTCGTGTTGCTGTGTGTTGAAGGAGCCTACAGCACCTAAATGAACAACTCATGAAAACTGGGAAAGAGGATTCCAAGAATCTTTGAATAACTGTGAGGTCTAATCTAACTGCAAAGATTAACTATTTCAGAGGTTACCATGCTTCTCTTAAATCTTTCAATCTGTTTGACTGCAATTTCTTTTCCAGGCTAATTAATTAAAGGTCTGAGCTAGAACTTTATTTGCATTTTATCAGTCTTTTTTTTTTTCCCCTGACTCCCATCTGTCTATTTTATTCTAACCTAACCTCTAACTATAACTTAACCAAGGTATTTCTACTGCCAAATATCACCATAGCATCTGAATATAATTAAACTGCTTTTACTGTTCTCAAATGCTTTTGGTCAAACGGAGCACAGCTCACTGCCACTTCTGTTCAACCCACACTAATTCTACGATTTTTAGATGACAAATGAAATTGTGCAGATTTTATCTTCAATATGTGACCTCATAGCTTTTATGTTTCCCAGTGTGACACGTACTTTGGAGCGTATTTCTACTTAACAATTTTCAGTTAGGTACAAATTACCATTATTTTTTTTTCTCTTCTGATTCCTGTGTATTTGATTATGATGTTCCCATGATTGCGTCATCGTGTTTGTAGTTACAAAGTTAATTATGCATGTTCTTGGTGGTGTGCATTTTCTAATAAAATAATCAATGTTTTCTTAACCACCACCCCCCTGTTTTCATATCCATATCCATAATTATAAACGTCATATAAAAGACACTTTGGAAAAGCTTTGATTTTGAAAAAGCTTTGATTTTGGACAATCTTTGATTTTATTTTTTTTTAAGTCAAAACTAAGCCATTAACCAGTCATTGGTGAAGACCGTAAAGGACATACATTATGTGTTTCTTATGGGAAATGACTGCTATTAGCATAATTGTAGCTGCCTTTTGCTTGCTAGAAAATCCTTTTTCTAAGTCACATTACACAAAAAAGTTAAAAAAATGAATGTGTCTTAATACCTTTACCTGACATGTGCGTGTGCGCTCATTTTTTCACGATGAACGGTAACGGAGAGAGACTTCAGAAAACACTGCAAAGCATGCAAGTTAGGACCCTGCCGTGAATGATCCAGACGTGCTTGCTTCTCTCTGCTGGCTATGCAGGGATCCTGGGAAGCCTCCCCAGCTAGCTCAGCCGCCCCAATTAGGTGCTTAGTGTTAGAAGACATAGATATCTCTTAGATTTATATTCTGCATTCAGTACGGCTGAAATGTGGAATCACTTTTCAGCTTTCTACGAGGGGATTTTATTCAGAGTTTTTTTGCTATACATTTGAACTACACGTACAAAAAGCTTTCAGGGTAGACATACATCTAAGTCATTTAAGACAGTGTTTTGATCCTTCTAAAAACTCAGGTAATGTAGGCTTGCAATGCAAACTTGATCTTCTTCCTCCAAAAATTCCCACTTCGTACATCTTTCATATATTGGTTTGCTCTATATCAGATCAGGACTGCTGTCCTGCCTGTACCTTAAACACAGACATTGAAAAGCTGGTGCCCATTGGATACCGTTTTGTCTCATACTAGTGATAAATACAGTTCTAAGAAGACTGCAGCCAAAACTACCGTTGTACGAATATTGCCTTGGCTGTTGCTGTGTGCTGTTGACTGGGTGTTACCAAGAGATGCCACGTTTACATTGAAAGCTTTGTGGATACGAAAGGTATGTTCTTTCATAACCAGACTTGTTGAAAGACCATAACCACAAGCCTAAGTCCGTATTTACTAAATAAGTTCTTAAGACTTAACCACGTGCTCTTATGTTGTGCTTAACACCAAATAAATTCAAGCAAACACAAACCTACGGGAACGGCTAATGTGGCTGTATCCCCCCATTGGCACCATCCAGTGAAGCCTGGCTGCTCCAGGTGAGAGGACAGGTCATGGGCTATAACCCTCTCATCCACACTTCAGCTGCGTGCAACACCAGATGTAAGCACCTTCTTAAGCTTTGCTGAAGCAGGATCTTACATCCCTATGTAAAAGGTGTTGAGGTTACGGCAAGTTTCTTTTGATTCAGTGGATTTCAATCGGGGTTTTATTGTGGAAGTGGTCTTCAGGGGGACTTTGGTTAAATACCAAGTTTCTTCAGAATCCTACACAGATTGTAGTATAAATTCATTAGTCCAACACTTGCTCCACCTGCTAAAAGAAGGATGCCATACCAAATAGATCATTGCTTACATTAGTCCATGCAATATAGCTAGCATAATTCATAATAAAATTGCTTTGAGATATTATTGTGAGAGAAATTGCAAAAATACATATGCATAGAAATACATAGTAAACTATGCTGCAATGTAAATGTCTTTAAACATTTAAAGAGAAAAAAGGAAATGTTACAAACTGTTGGTAAATTTTTTGGATGCTGTTTATGTTTGAACTTTTCTCCGTTTTCCTGTAGAAACTTCCGTATCCTCTTCCTGTGTCCCTACAAAGTTTTGTACAATGTAGAACAAGAAATGCTACAGGGATTGTGCTCCACCTTTCTCCTTCCTGCTGGGATATCCTTTCTGTAGAGAAATGTAAAGTATGGAATACTCAAATAAAAATGTTATATTATTCTTTATCTCAGTCATTTTCTGTTATCTAGGAGGTATCAAGCTGAGTGTACATTCATTGCAGAAGTACACCACTATTTTTACATTTTTATGACATGTGAGTTTCTCAGCCAAAGGTAGCTAAAATCTATTACAAAGTTTCTTGTTTTCCAGAGTCTTATCAAGGGTTCATGTCTAAGCCAAACAAGACAAGGGTGGGTTGGGTTTTTCTCTTCATTGTTTCGATTGAATTAACAGGAAGGGGGGAGTGCTTTACCTGTCTGACACTAGGGCAATATTCATTAGCTCCCACTTTTCGCGTGTCTGTCTGTCCAGACTCTGTCTGCATCCTTGTGGGAATTTTACAGGGATTTATTAACTTGAAGGAATAAATAAGGAAATTAGTAAAGGCCTTTGATCTGAGTTCCAGTCTTAATTCATTCTAAAAGTCAATACTTACAATAAAATAAAGAAACAGGACTTTAAAAGCTTAGTTAATGTTAATGGACCACGTTCCTGAGCCGTCAGTGTGCACTTTTACCGTTGTACTGTTCCTCTGTATGTTGGAAGCCCGTTTTATAACCCTACACACATATGAATGCAGATGTATATATGTATGTTTCTCATTTAGATCATTTAGCAGTTCTTCCCTAGCAATAGCAATAAGGCATGATGGTGGTCAAGACAGAAGAGAATTATTCTGTAGTCTGGTAGACAAGAAAGATCATAAAAACCCCTGATTATTCATTTCAAATGGAGTTCTTCTATGTAAAATAATAAATGATCCACAGGGCTGCCAAATCAAAATAGTGTAAAAAGGCAGAGGCTTCCAAAAATAGGCGAAGGATTCAGACAATTTGTTGAAACACATAGCAAATAGGAAGTAGATGTTTTAAAATTTAAATTTAAAATAATACAGAACAAAAATCCTCCCTCTGCATAGGTGAGATCTGCTGAGTTAAAAGTTTCTTATAGTTACCAGTCTCTTGTTTTCTCCTCCACCTTTTCCGATAATGTATGTATTTTATTGGCTTTCTTTGTCTTTCTTTTTGTGCTAAATAGAACAAGTAAACAGAATAAGGGGAAATCTTTTGACTCGTAGGAAATTAATAGTATGAAGAAAAAAATAAGATGTAGGCTGCAAAATTCATTATTTAAAATTTGTGGCTTTGGTGATTATCAAACTGATTAAGCATATATAATTTAACCTTTATTTTATTTACATTTTATTTAGCATACATATTTATATTAAAAGTCCTTGCCTGACCTTTATTTCTATAAAAATTATTTCTTTAATAATAAGTAATTTAGCACAAGGCTAAGATGTGGCAAGGAAAAAAACCCCTGCATTTAAAACTGATACAATGACACTGTAAATTGATGAGAGTGGTGTTTTCCAGGCAAATCACAAAATCACAGTTAGCAGTGGGAACTGTACTTTTGCATGTGGCAAACATTTATGATTGTGTTAGAGCATTCTGCTTCTGCAGTTAACAGACTTGACTCCAATTCCTGTTCTGCTCAGGCTCCTTCGCGTCTAAATTAACAAAACTGTACTGAAATAATTGGTGTTACTCTGAATTTTCATGGGGCCGATTATGAACAGTTTCAGACTCTTGTTGGTGCTTCAGAAATAAATATTTGCTTCCCAAACCCAAAGAGAGAGAAATAACTTCAGCCCATTTTTTTAAAGAAATGAGTATTTTCTGATCGTACACCATGTGAGTGCTGGTGAGAGAACCTGTGTCTGTGTGACTGTAGATTTGCACACTTTGATGTGTTTGCATGGTGTCCGCCAGTTCTCCCTGAGAACAGCTAACGCAGCTTTCCCGCTTCAGCTGAATTGACAGAAATGGTCTCAAAGTTCCAACCAACATTCCTTTAGGTTCCATGAAAATTCTGTGAAAGTTAGCTTTTGGAAAGAAGACCCTGTTACTGCTACATCAGGAGGAAGTGTAACTGAACTCAACAAGTCATGGTCACAGTGAGTCCATGTGATGATATGCTATAAATGCCTTAATCATGTGGTTAGAGTCAATTGGAGTTCACACTTAGTAGGCACCAAAAAAAACAGCTAAAATATGCAAATGAAGCCAGACTTCATTATCTCCTCCTTTCTGGAACAACGTGGGGTTTTGCACCGCTCCACAGAGATTTAACTTCTCTTCTTGTCCAAC